>NC_041223.1:61485608-61522042 GCF_002837175.3 Physeter macrocephalus
ACGCGCAGGCTCAGCGGCCATGGCTCACGGGCCCAGCCGCTCCGCGGCATGTGGGATCTTCCCGGACCGGGGCACGAACCCGTGTCCCCTGCATCGGCAGGCCGACTCTCAACCACTGCGCCACCAGGGAAGCCCCTAAGTTATCTTAAGTGTATGGACTAAAGTGAAAATTTAACAAGTGCCTGAAACAATCTAGAAGCAATGCAGGCTATGTGATGGTTTTTGTCTTAGTGTAAAGCTTCGGTTCTGGTTTTGACTTTTGTCCTAATTTAGTGTGGTTCAAGACTTGGCCAAGAATTTTTTTTTTCTTTTTGCAATAGTCAGACTTCTTGGTGACAAATGGCCCTGAATAACAAAGTATGTGTCAACATCAGCAACGGAATAAGTTAAAAGTCTCTTTTATACTAATATAACACAAGAGTCATTATTCAATCACGACTACTTGTTAGCCAAATTAGTGTGTACAATACAGGCTTTTCTCTATCAAAATATCTTTGGTGAGACCTTCAGATGACCTTTAAACTTAATATATATCTGATTTTTTTTGAGGTTTCTGAGAAATAATTGAAGTGACTTCATGATGTTCCCAATCAAAAATTTTTTTTAAGGATAAGAGTCTGAATTACATCAGGAACTGTTCATAGCCAGATGTGGCCCATTCCCATGCACAGAGACTCTATGGGACTCAGAATATTGGAGGTCTACCTATTCAAGGAGGCTAATATTGCTCAAGTATAAACAGGTCATTGATGCCTTGATCAAAAGCTATTGCTACAATGCAAAGCTATGAGATTTTCAAAAGGAGTTACGGAAAAGTGCAATGAAAAAAATAAACAAAATTTCCCAAGTCCTGCTGAGAATCTGACAAATGGATTCAATGAGTTTTCAAGGTCTCTGCATGTGCCAAAAATCTGTAATTGTGTTTTTGAATTCTTGGAAAATTGGAATTCTAAACACACTTTAAAAACAGGATTGGTTTATGATGAGTGATATACACATGGAAAATTTTCTTTTTCATATAGGTACATTCCCCAATATGCAAAAATAATTCAAAGGAAAATGTTCTCATCAACCAAGCATATAAATTGCACTTGGGAAAAAAGTCATCCTTTCCTCCTATAAAGAAAGGCAAAAGTGGGCTTCCCTGGTGGCGCAGTGGTTGAGAGTCCGCCTACCGATGCAGGGGACATGGGTTCGTGTCCCGGTCCGGGAAGACCCCACATGCCGCGGAGAGGCTGGGCCCGTGAGCCATGGCCGCTGAGCCCGCGCGTCCGGAGCCTGTGCTCCGCAACGGGAGAGGCCACAACAGTGAGAGGCCCGCGTACCACAAAAAAAAAAAAAAAAAAAAAAAAAGAAAGAAAGGCAAAAGTATAATTGGGATTATTTCCTCACAATACTTTAAAATTATTTTTGACCAATAATAATACTTCAATGTTGTGCTGTATTTACTCATTTGGAGCAAGGTTAAATTTAAGTTTCAATCCATGTTTTTGTCAAATCCAATTCCCATTAGTAAGAGTTAAAAGCAGCTGTCTCAAGCAGTCTTAACAATGAGGATGTCCTTAAAAATATCAATTATGTATTAGATTTGCCATGGGATAAACATTAATTTTTTTACTGGCCTCCACTCACCATACTTCTTTTAAGATTACTCTGTTATGAACAATATGTGACAAATTTTCTGTAGTTTTTAATCATTGAAAAATATATAAAGACACTGAGTGGTCTTTACGGCCGACATACAGATTAATAGTTCATTAAATAAGGATAGTAACTTAAAATCTTGATACACTTTATAACTTACAAATCACCTTTATATTTGTAATATAATTTTTAAAATTTATAATTTTTAAAATTGGGGATTTTTCCTCAAATTAATATGATTCTTATGTCCAAAAACAAAAAACCCTGCCAATTTTCTCAGTCCAATTCAGGATTTTTTTCCAAATGCACTAAATTATTTAGAACAAGTCAGTTTTAAATTAAATAGAAAACCCTACAGAATAAATCGCAGGTTCTCTCCTTCTACATATTAAACTTTTGCCCTTTTTGAAGACTTTTTCTACATTAAAATTATGCCTGATGTGGAATCTCTTATGGTATCAGGGCAGAAGATTTTTGTAAGACTTTTTACTAAATTAATGATGTTTGTAAAAAAGATAGATAAAATAAAAATGAGCCTGGTCGCTACTAGCCTAAGATTCTTGCTTTCAGTTTAGCATAATGTGTGCAGATCAAAAAGAAAATCATAATAAATAAGCTTCAGAAATACACTTGGCAAGAATTGTTAGTGTAAGGGTTAGTAGATTATGCTTATTCGATAACATTTAACAACAAAAACGTTGTGCAGTATTTTGTTGATTATGCTAAAGCAAGTGTTTTGAAAAATCACTAGCTTTTTCAGGTCTCTAATGCTTGCCTTACTGGGGGAAGGGGAAAACAAGAAAGGAAACATTTCTAGAAAAGCCATTTTGGTAATATCTGAGACAATGCCATTCTTATTTCACTGGGATTTTATTTCATTCTTGTAGGCTTAACATCTCACTGCATGAACAAAGAAAATATCATGTGAAAAGAGCTTCAGGCTAGCTACTTCCAAAAGGATTCAACCTTCCGAGTGCTATCAATATCATCCATACACCCACACAGTTAGCACTTTTGAATACATTTACTGAAAACCATTAATAAAGCAACAATCTTAGTCTGGCTCTTAACCATGTGTCACAGTGAAATAAGTTCATGTAAATCTGTGAACTGCACGACAATGATCAAATTAACACTCATTTTAAGAAAAAATGCCCCTTAGGCTGAAAAATAATTAGGAGTCTCTCACTATCTTTTCCTAATAAAAAATCACGATATTATTGTTGACTGTGCTAATAAAACACCTCCCGTGACCCTGATGCAGCTTGATGTAAAATGTAAGGACTGTTCCATTGTGCAGTCTCGCACATGTTTTATTGAACATTTCCATTTGGCTCTTCATCTATGAACACAAGGGCCATAGAAACTGCAGAACTTTTGTCAGAGTGCAGTGCAACTCTCACTTGTTTATTACTGCCCTTAATAAAACCTCCACTCTGAAATTCGGTATCTTTGAAAGTTAACTTTTAACTACATAAGCTGAATATTTAGAGCTTTGGAAATGAGTAGGAATAAGAGCAAGGGACAGAAAAAGCAAACAGAGAAATTCTATTTAGTGCAGAAAAGCAGCCCACGGTTGGCACCTATGTTGCCATAAACGTCAAGTCTGGGATCTTGGTTTTCAGAAAAACATTATATTGAGGAAGTCATAATGGTCACAGATTGCTCAACATTTTTCCCTTTTGGTGACTCATATCCACTCCACAACTACTTCTTGAACGTTTTTGAAGGTCTAGGAGGGACAAAAAGAAGTAAAAATATAATCCCTGTCCTCAAGGAGCTTATCAAGAATTTGACAGATTGGGGTTTTGTACTGAAGTGGATGATGAGCGGATGTTGGTTACTGATGTTTCCAATATGCAAATTGAGGATGAAGTATCACTTTATCTTTGAAAAACAAAACAAAACACATAAACCTGATAAGGTCAGCAAACTACTGAAGCGTGTGAATTTTTCACATTGAACAGCGTCTGGACATTGATATCATGGTTCAGGGAAATCTGCTTATAGGCATCAGCACAACTCAGAAAAGGCTTTTGAACAAAGGTGAGCAAGCTATCTTTTCCCTCGAGTAGCTTGTAGTTGAGTGAGGGAAAATTCATGTCGATAACTAATTATAATACAAGCCAGGATATGGCGAGGTATTCTACTGACCATTTACTTTATAATGAAATATTTTGATTCTTTTTCGTAAATTCTTAGACCTTTGAAGTAATGAGTAATACATATATTCCTTGGAAAACACTGAACACTTCAGGCACACGTACAATTTTAAGGTAATTTCTATTTTTTAAAAACCATTATATTCGAAAATATATATTAGTTTATAGCAGAGAGTAAGCAATTGGAAAGAAAAAAAAGGTCAAGCTTACAGGAAATGTTAGAGTAAGGGAGAAAATATTTTTGCAAACCAAAGAAAGTTTTGTTTTGCTTAATTTTAATTGAAGGAACATCTCAGCATTCTTCTAAACTTCCTTTTCTCAAAGTGTGCTCCATGGAATACTATATTAAAAAATGTTTTGAAGGTACAATAAGTCTGGAAATACTTGGTTAAGTCAAGTTAAATACATTTCAGAATTTAATATGACCATGTGCATTGTGTCTCTCTAGGAGAGAATGTTCCTTTTACAGAGCATCTCAAGGCATTGTAGTTTCATGGAAGAAAGCTTGGGCCACATGTAATGGTAGATGAGAACAATAGCAGAAATTTCAGGTCCCATTCCAGCAAGGTGTGGATCTAGAATTCCAGATTTTAAACACACTCTCCTGTGATTTCAATGTAACTGCCTGGCATCAGACCTTGGACAGATATTTGAGAATCTCTGATACTAAAGCTGAATTTACATTTAGATGCTACAGGTGAATCAAGGTTTACAAATACTAGTTTCAATATAATACTAGACATTAAACCATTTTTTAGAAAGTCTCTCAATGGGCAGAAGAAAGTGAATGCTTTTCACAAATACTCTCTGTTGTTGGGAGATTGGGATTGACATATACCCACTACTATATATAAAATAGATAACAAATAAGGACCTATTGTATAGCACAGGAAACTCTACTCAATACTCTGTAATGACCTATATGGGAAAAGAATTTAAAAAAGAGTATATATACTCTAAAAGAATCTAAAAAAGGGTATATATATATATACATATATATATGTATATATATATGTATAACTGATTCACTTTGCTGTACAGCAGAAACTAACACAACATTGTAAATCAACTATAATCCAATTAAATTTTTTAAAAAATACCCTCTGTTGGAAGAGAGAAAATTTTTCATTACTTGGGCAATGCTCTTCTTAACATCATAACAATGTTAACAATCTGGCGGGAAAGAAGAAGGAGGATGTTAAAGTTCAAGAGATATGTCTGGTTACACTTAGCACAGTTGTCATCTACACTGCTCACTGCTGCTTTCAGCATGGGGTGAGTTCCATTGGGCTTTTTCTTTTTTCCCTCCCCCAAATATCACCTTCCATCTCTCTTCCTCTCCCAGGTTCTAAGAAGCCAGATACTCACTAAAGAGAAACTAGGGAAGTGTGTCATTGCTTTGGCTATTACAAGCTGCTGGTGTCTAAATACTAAACATTCCACCCTATGTCGCTTCCACTTTCTAAGATACACAGACTGTTTCGATAAACTATTTCCACTCTTTGAGTTTTACAACTTTAGGTATAGCAGGAAACAAGCCCACGAAGGTGATAAAGAAAAGGAGATGGAACTGTCAAAGAAGGCCAAAGGCAAGGAGCAAAAGGAAAAATGTGTATTTTTTGAAAAAGTCAAGTCTATAAATTAAATTGTTTTCATCTACTTTTTTCCCAAAAGGTATGATTTGTGTGACCAGTGTTGTCCACAGCACATAAGATGGTATTGACACTGATCTTTCTAGAAGATCAAGGGTAACACCACTGCTCTTAGGATAATTTTAAAAAGGAATTGTGGGGGAAATAGATGTTATTGTCCTAACATCTAGCCAGAGTTTTCCATTCTACTTCTCACTAGAATGTGAGAAACACTGACAAAACTAAAGCCTCTGTTCAAAGAATTCTTGAAGGAATGAGTGCAATTCAGAGTTAATAAATCACCACAATTCAAAATCTGGTATCTCATATCAGTTCTTAAAATAATTTATAATGGTTTATTAAAAATGTACATCTTAAATCTCATTTTTTATTTGTAAAAATTATTTTGATAACACACATTTCTGAATCAATATACTTTGAGGAACTAAACCTTTTGTTTATAAAAATTCTTCAGTGTATGTAACAAGCAAAAATTCTGGCTCATGGTAGCCAAATGATGCATGGATGGATGAATGAGTGAAGATAGCTGATATACACAAATACAATTCCTCGCTCAATTATTCAAGTTCTAGCTGTGAATTTTATCTTGATTTGCCACTGTGATGTAAAAAGTTTAAATTATGCTAATATGCAGCTTTGTTGTTGTTTCATTATTCTGTCTATATAACAAATCATCCTCAGTCTTAGTGGCTTAAAGTAATACTTTATTATCATCTCTCACATTACTGTGGATCAAATGGACTCAGCTGGATGATTTTCACTTGGAGGTTCTCATGGGGTTGCAAACAAATGGTGGCTGGTGCTGGTGTCATCTAAAGGTTTGATTGGGCTAGACATTCAAGATGGTGGTCAGTTCATGCTGGATGTCACATGGGAGCTCAGCTAGAGCTGTTGACTACAGCATTTACATGTGGCCTCTCCATGTAGCTCTTTTATGTAGCTTCTTATAGATTCTTAGAGGATACATCGAAAGTACAAGCATACAAGTGATCCAGGGGTAACTGCAAAGCTTCTTACAACCTAGTTTGAAAGTCCTGGGACATCACTTTATTGCAACCATAGAAAAAGGCAAGTCACTAAATCCAGGCTATATTCAAGAAGCGAAGAACTAGACTCCATCTCTTGATGTGGGAAGCAGTGTATACACACAGGGAAGGCAAGGAATTAAAGGTATTTAGCTTGACTATAACTTTTTAATTGTTCTTCTGTCTTCAAAGATATAAACGTCTCAAAGATATTTCAGTGAAAACAGTTCTTTCTTTTGATATAAAGAGGTCCAACACCCTTCCAACTCTTTCCATGTTTATCTTCTGAGGCAGAGGAGAATTAGCAAAACCTACGAACAGGATTTAACCTCATTTCAATCAAGTATAAACATTGCCAATAATTTTACGCCCTGCCATAGATGGGCAAATATGGCAAATATTTAATAAACTGTGAAGCACAAAGAAAATACATCTACCTTTGTTCTACCAAGAGTAACAGACTATTAAAGTGGATGAAGAATCGTATTTCTTATTTCATTTACATCTCCATGGAGCAAATATTAGTAATTTTGCAGAAGAGGCTCAATAGGTTAAGTGATTTATTTTCCCCTTAAATTGCACTATTAATGAGTAGTAAAACTACTACTGGAAATAAAACTTCCAGCCTGAGGATTGTGGTTTTTTTCACTACACATGCTGCTCCAATGAAAAGTTAACAACCACTGTGAAAACCTGTGGAGAAATCGGAGGTGAAAGAGTGAAGTTGGAGGGGAAGAATACGATGAAGTATGAGCCAGGGATCACTGTACTGAGAAACTTTTGTTTTACTCTTAATTGTTCCAACAAATATTTTCTACCACCCTATATACCCAGAGTGACAGTCTTATAGCAAGCACTGTCTGGGAAAAATTAAAAAACAAAACAGGACTATAGATGTGGGGAGTGGAGGAAGAGAGAATAATGTCGTGGAGGTCATGGAACCAGCAGCCAGGATGAGGCTCCGAGTGGCTGGAGATGGTGTGTGGGAAATACATTGACAAGTGATGAACAATGAGATACATGGAGAGATGGGAGAGGTGACCCCTTCCCTCCCTCCATGCTCCCACCCCTGCTGCTGAATAGCCTTTTGGGTTTGTATAGAGCTTGAGGAAGACTGAAAGAAAAGATGAGAACATCCATGCTGCCGGCTGCATGGCACTCTCTGATTTTTTTCTCTTCCCACTGTTTGAAAACAAAACAAAACAAAACAGCATGCCCATAGCAAAATGAATTAATTTAAAATTTCAGTAACAGCCAAGAAATATAATGTAACAAATGAAACACGCTACTTCCTAATTATATAAGTATTATGTTTCTATTTCAGAATTATGTTTGTAGTTCAATCTTAAAACAGGGAAAACGGTATGAGCAAGTAGCTACTTTGATTCATTTCATTTCTCTAAACAGTATATAATTGTTTTAAAATGGAGTTAATTTTTTTCTTATGAAAAACACTGACAAATAAAGTTACAAAAAATAAAGAATATAATGAAAGTGCTAAATATCACCTATTACTCTATTATTCTTTACAAGTGATTTATACATGTTACTAGTTAGAAGACTAATCTAGGCAAAATATTGTTCATAAAGCTTAAAATCTCAGCAAAACCCACTTCCAAAAAATAAGGTCAAATAAGCAACTTTTCAGTTATATATTTTTAAGTAAACTGATTTATAATCTTCAGGGGTTAAGTGGTCTCAAATTCTTTTTATAACATTGCTGTACATTTTAGTTCATGAGAGAAAATTGCATACATTAAAAGGATACCAAATTTAATGCCATTCTTTATCTGCTTCTAATTCTTATCTATGCATTCATTTATCTATATCCATCTTAACCTATTATGAATAATAATTTCTATTTTATGATCCATGCTTTTTTTTTTTGCTGCAAAATGCACAAAAGTAATTAAGCTAAACTGAAACAATTATAGAAATACACTATTCAATAACGGAGTTGCCAAAAAAGTTTTACTGTACCCTAAGGAGGCAAAAAAAATGCCTATACAGCAGTAATATCATTCCACATGTTACATTTATTCCTGCAAGCCAGCCAAGCTCAAATTAATTGTACTGACTAAACTTTTCTTCCTGGAGAAAATTAAAGATATGCTGTTGTCAACACTTGAGCACAACCTTGCCGACACTTAAATGCAGAGAAGGGTGTGACATCCTGCCCCGGCTGCCTTGCGCTAATTAATCACTCTGGTATTTAGGACCATTCAAGCAGACAAATTAATGGGGAATAATTAGTGTATCTTTGTTCCAGCTCAGCTTTGCACACCAGACACTCTCGGGGAGAGAGGGGAGTTTGCAGAGCGCGAGCCATTAGCACGTGCATAGTTTCACTTCTGTTCAGCAAGTTCTTCCGAGATTAAGAGAAAAGCCAAATTAGCAGACGTGTGACTGGGGTTAGGACACCCTTCTGGAAAGAAAGCCCTCTGTTTGGGTATCAGCTTTCAAGAGCAAGTTGTTAATACAGATACTGAATTTCATGAAACAATTAAACCTCAGGGAAAAAATAATTTCGGAAACCAAAAATAAGTCTTTTAAAAAGTATAGTGAGCAAAGTTACTTTTATTTATATCATTTATATTTATATATCACGGAGATAAATTCAATCTCCAGAAATTCTATACTTTACCTTATTATTGTTTGGTTTGGTGCATTTTTATTTAAAACAGATTTTTATCAACAAATAGTATTGGTAAATTTTATAATGAAATAGTGTAGACCATTTAACCTCTCTGCAGTTAGTGAGAACTCTCTGCAGATACTCCCTAGGGCCATAAAACTTAGTTTCTTCTGATAGGAATCATAGGGTAGAAAATTCAGACAAAGTCTCCATACACAGTCAGTGTGACCAGCACAGTACTGATTAAACTCTGTCCCAGTTTACACCTCTAACTGGTTACGGCGTGCACATGGGCTGAGCTAAGGCACAGTTTCTTACCAGAATATATTTAAAAACGAAAACCTGTTGAAGGTTACTAGATTGAGAAAATTTCATGATTTGGTCTCACAACTAAAAACAGAGAGAAAATCAACTGATTTATGATTAAAAATTCTCCCAGATTAAATCTGTTTTACTGTAATATGTAGATTCCTTCCCTCACCAGACAAAAACATCTGATTTTTCCACAAATAATACTTCAAACACCAGATTTTATTCTGATGATAAATTATTTCTGAGCTTTTTATTGAATAACAGGTTGTTATATAAAGAACTCATCTAAACATACTGCAAATAATAGTGTGAATATATGTAGGTACATTCACATAATCACACTTATTTTGATACCATATGTGTGAGTAATTTTTAGTTCCGTTTTTTCATTTTTCTGAGGTTTATGTAAGGGAGGAGTTTGAATACATAAAATATTTTTTCTGTGTTCAATGGCTATTTTCTACATTTCTCTACCTAACTCTCCTGCTTTGTTCCTTAAATAATCAAGGCAAGAATGACTGCTGTAGCAGCGGAGAACATTCCTGCAAATTCCAAACCCACTGTAGGAAGGTTCAGACCCCTGATGGCCTCACTCTCAGAGAGCAAATGTACCGCGTGAAAGGGCAGGTCTGAAAGGGTCAGGCTCTGATGTAAAGGAGACCACACAGTGAGAAAACAGACCACATTTGGAATCAGGTTATCCATCCTTTTGTAAAGAAATTCCACCACCAGAAATACAAAGATGAACTGAGTGTGGGTCATCTGTGAGTGGGTTTAGTCTTGTTAGTAGCACATCACATAATCATAGTGTCAAAGAGGAATTTCCCTACCTGAGATACGTCATAATTTACCACACCTAACTTCCAGGTGTCATAAAAAGATGATAGTGTTAGGCATGATGCTCTTGAATTTGTGCTGGTAGAGAGGAAGAGGAAAAAAAGTCAATTACAAAACCACACAGTCCCACAATTTCTTAGAGGCGAGAAATGAATCTCTCTCCGTTCTCCTCTGAGATACTAAATTACTGCCTACCATAAGCCCAGATGCCATTAGAAAGGCTTCCATCCTGGGAGTGGGTCCTCCTAGATCTTTGAAGGTGCCTAATCCTCATTAAAGGCAAACCCTGGGTGTAGGAGGGGCTGTGCTGGCATCAAGGCACCTGGCAATGACTACAAGCACTGGCCCCATGGGCGGCTGCCGCTGAGCAGCAGAATCTAATTTAGTCGCACCAGCGGGAGCAGGGGTCAATGATTTTATATTAATGGGGATCACGACAGTTCTAAGCTGTGGCGTGCTTTGAAATAAGTGTTGTACAAGGCAGCAAAGAGAGCTCGGCTGAGGAAATGAGCTGTGTCACTGTCTCCTCATGCCTTGCAGCAAACACCGGAATGTTTTTAGTTGTACAGACTCGGTGCCATCATAATATTTTATAAATGACAATTACCTATTTCATTTGGAAAAACTCATACTCTTAAAGTATGCTGCTAAAGATGCCGCTAAAGATAAGAAAATTACTTTCTAATCCAAATAGAGTCCACGTGTGTGGCCAACGAATGAACTATGAATGGGATGCTCAGAGATGAAAACGAACTTATGAAAATAAGCCTGGGCATGTTATGGGTAGTTGTTGTGATGCTATTGAAAGATAGTATATCATTACAGACTTTGACGTATTATGTAAGTGTCTACACCGAAAACAAAAGAGATGGAGAAGGCGTTAGAGGCAATGATTTTAAATTATGATCAATTATTCAATCTTTGAAGTTGAAAGCACTATTACCACACTTACCCAAAATTTCTTTAAAATATAAAATTTTCAAATTTATTTTCAGGAATACCAAGTTTAGACTTTCTACTCAATTTTCAGCAGATCAATATTAATTTTTTTCAATTAGTAAATGGGGGCAAGGAATTATTTTTGTCAGCATCTCTGAGAGTAAGGAAAAAAAGCAAAATAGCAGTTCTCCCAGGCCTCAGGCATGGTCAGATGACAAGGCATAGGATGCACTATATGTGGAAAACAGTAAAGGTGTAACAGGAAAGGAGCATTAGATTTTCCAAATTTCTTTTGAAGTAAACAGGTCAGAGATAGCTGAGCCAACAAGGATAAACATGTAAGCTGTTCCAAATATGATTGATTAGGGGGAACTCTTTCATTAAGTGGATAATAGCTACCTGAGAGTTACAAAAAATATTTAGCTGTGTAAAGGTGGCATATTGATCAGAAAATTAAAATCTATTCTCAAAAATGGCCACTTGGTAAAACAGTTAATTAATGTTCAATATTTCTCCCATGCCCAAGAAGAGTCTCGGCTGATCTTTGGGATAAGTCAACCATTACTGGAAGATAAAGTGGTATCACAGAACACTGAATTACATATCATCTAAAAAATACTTTCTATAAAAGAAAAGCCCATCTTGACTAGTCTATTAGAGATGCACTTTCCAAAGATATCTGTGAAACAATAGTGCCATGACAGATGTTCTATGCAAAAGCTCACACACATTCAGACATATATATATATTCTGCAGTCAGATACATTTAAAAAACACTGCACTCTAAGTTCTTTGTATATGCCTGGAGGACATTAGCATATTAAAGGCTCTGAAAAGTCCTAAAATAAAGACCCATTTTAGTTTCCTTAAGATCTTTATCCATCTAATTAATTTTATGACTATATTATTTTTTTCTCCCCTGAGTCTATTAACATCCCCTTCTCTGAAACACATTTTGGGAAATGCTGTAATATTAGAGTTCACTGAGCTAGTGACATGCATTTTCATGAAGTGGAACTAGTAGATGTAATCTCAGCCCCAAGCTTATTCCCTTGTACACAGGAACTGGTTAATGGAAGGTTTGGGTTGTTAATTATAATTTAATTAAAATTGCAGACTTTCAGAAAGTATGCTATAATCTACATGGTATTTATAAATTAATATACCAAAAAATTGGAGAGACACTCTAAAATTCTCAGGAATAAAAGGGCGGAGGATAGTTGGTACATTTCTATCTATAAATGTGAAGAATGGGAGCCACCAAAGGTTGGGTTTTGATGTGGGGACTTGACTAGTTCATCATGCTTTTAAATAATTTGGAATATGGAATGATTTGGATATTCCATATCTAGAGATACATGTAGTTTTGTTGGGACCATCCAAGCCACGTCTAGTTAGGCAAATGACCTCTCTCCAGCACAAAATATAAAGGGCAACAAAAAACTCAGTAATCAAGATACCTAATATTTTTAACAATATTTTTCTTAATTAAAATTTATACAGATAAATCAATGGAAAACAAAATATCAGTATTTTAAATAAAGACAGGATTAGTGTTACAGATTTTTCCTTTTGCTTCAGGCTCCAGTATGGCTCAGCATGGCACTGGGTATAAGCAAGTACCAGTGGGCTTCCCTTCCCTGGTGGCGCAGTGGTTGCGCGTCCGCCTGCCGATGCAGGGGAACCGGGTTCGCGCCCCGGTCTGGGAGGATCCCACATGCCGCGGAGCGGCTGGGCCCGTGAGCCATGGCCGCTGAGCCTGCGCGTCCGGAGCCTGTGCTCCGCAACGGGAGAGGCCACGACAGAGAGAGGCCCGCATACCACAAAAAAAAAAAAAAGAAAGTACCAGAAGACAAATGGCAGGAAGAAAGAGCACTTAATTGGGAGTCCAAATTAGTTCTGATCATTTCTGCCAATTAATAGCCATTTAACTTTAGAAAAAAATCTATCAATATACCATGTCTCTGTTTACTCATCTACAGGGAGAACAGCATTTCTCAAACAGTTCTGAGAAGCGTTCCTTCAATGAGACATTAATAGGTGTTCAGAAAAAAAGGAAGATGGGTAATATTTTTATATCAAATATATTTGGGAATAGCTATATCAAATTTGGTCAGATTTCTTTACTACAGGACTTCCCAGAATTTTTAACATGCTAATATATTTCATTTCTGCCTTATAGGAAAATAGAGTATACAACAAATAGAACATTTATTATCATCTTGCATAGAGTATGCAAAATGCTAAACCAGGCAATCTAAGTTCCCTCCTCCCTATGGAACTATGAAATTCTAAAGAGGTTTTTCTTTTTAGAGGTCATATGCATAGAGGAAATAGGAGTTTAGTATAAATTAAAACTTTATAGAAAAAATAACTCTAACAATGCTTACAGAAATCTTTATTTCTGCAAACATTTATAGCATAACAAAATGACTTTAATTTCTCTAAAAACAGAAGATCTACATGTTGGCTTCAATAGCCAAAAACAAATGTTAGATTAGGATTGACATTCTGGTATTGAAACCTTACAAGACACATGTGAAGCATGGAAAGTGAACAGAGTAGAAAAATGAACCACCGTAAGCAGATGACAGTAGACAGAAAGGGCTATTTTACAGGAACATATGTTTTTAAAGATGTTTCAGTTTTGAATATGAGTTTCAGAATTAATGTTACAAAATATTATCAATCATAAAAGAGATAGATAGATAGATAGATAGGTAGATAGATAGATAGATAGTTGACCCTTGAACAACACGGGTTTGAACTCCGCAGCTCCACTTAAATGCGTTTTTTTTTTTTTCTTCCAATAGTAAATACTACAGTACTACTTGATCATCGGTTGGTTGAATCCCCGGATGTGGAACCACGGATACATAGGGAGGGCTGACTGAAAAGTTATACTTGGATTCTTAATTGCACAGAGGGTGGCGCCCCTAATCCCCTGGGTTGTTGTATATACACATACATAGACATAGACAAAAATGTATAGATAAATATATGTAACAAATGGGTATTGAAACTTGAAAGGAATACTTTTAAGGTATATAAAATAAACTCATACTCAGAGGTCATAAAATGATATCACCCTCAAAAATTATATCAATGGCTCCTAAAATGACTTAGGAAAAAATGATAAAAATAGATCTATGGTGGATTAATAGTACATTGCACAGGTTTTCCGAAGGAGCTCAATATTGAGTAGCACAACTAAATATTGTGCAAAGAATCTCTTGGAACCTATGTCCAAAACAAACTACTGAATTGGAACTTTCATGAATATCAACAAAGATATTATTTTTCTGTTTAAACTTTGTGAGAATTCCAACTGTTTTCTTCTATAACCCCGTGCTGATTTTGTCAATCTATAACTACCACACCTAATGTTTTCAGCTCACTCTCTTAAACCCCATTTTCAACAGCCCTTGACCCCAGAGAACCTATAATCCATTGATTCTACTTGATTCTCATGGTCCTAATCACCTTCATGTCCCCACTTTCCTCCTTACACAGCTAACTTCCTCAGCCAGTTATATTTTCTCCCTCACATACACTTCCAACTCCCTCACTCCTCTTTTAATTCATTGTACCAGATGGAAAAACCACCAGCCTGGTTAGATTCAACTCTGCCTATTCTGGCACATATGTTTGTACTGAATGAAACTGGAGAAACACACGCAGACACACAGACACACACACCCAGTGCTTTCTGAACTCACTTTACATTTATAATCAGAAACCTCAGTTGTGTTCTCAGTGCTCAATGATACCATATTTTCATTCATTCCACTCTCTCCATCACCTAGAATGATGACTTCTTCACACCTCCACCTCCTCCAGTTCTCCAGTATTTCCTCCCCCATATTCGCTCACAGCAATGACTGGGAAAGTAAAAACACATAGAAGAGAATTTCCACAAGCTTATCCCAATTTCTTCATAATTCTAGCAACATGCTTTAGTGACTATATATTTTGCCTTTTCTTCTATTACTGTGGATGACTTGTCCTTACTACCACATAAGGCCAACTCCTCCATTTGGCCATTGGATTGCATCACATATGCCCTAATCAATTTTATTATTCAAACAGTACTTTCCTCTTTCTCATATCACTCATCTTATTTTCTCTACAGCTCTTCCATCTCTGGGCCTCATCTCCCTTTCCAACTTCTGTCCAATATCTCTCCTTCCTTTTACAGCAGAATTCCTCCTTTAAAGACATTTACTCTCATTTTCTCCTCCCATTTCCATTTGAAATACTCCAAAAAGATTTTGCCACTATCCACTACACCAAAACTAGGTCACCAATAAACTCTATTTTGCCAAATCTAGTGGTCAACTCTTGCCATCTATTGTATTTCAGCTATAGGTAATATTTGACAGTTTTCAAATCCATTGCTACCTCAAATCAAACCACCATTATCTCCCGTCTAGATTATTACAAAAACTTTCAGCTGTTCTCTTTGCTCCTTCATTGCCCCCTACAGTCTATGCCTCACTGCAGCCAGAGCAATTCCATGATAAGGTAAAATATACCATCACACTTTTATGCTCAAATTTCCCTTTCCTACTCACAGTAAAAGCCAAAGACTTCATAATGTATAAGGTCCTGTTTTGGACCCCTATTACCTCTTTGGGCTTGTTACCTAAACTTCCCCTACCCTGCCAACTCAGCTCATTACCCCTATAACCACATTGGCTTCTCTGTTATTCTCAAACAAACGAGCATGCTCCCAACTCACTGCCTTCAAATTTGCTGTTTCCTATTCCTCTATAATCTGGACTTCAATATTCACGTGATTTGCTTTTTCCTTTCCTTCAGGTCTTTAGTCACCTGTCACCTTCTCAGTGAGCAACTCCCTGGACACCTTGTCTAAAATTGTGCACACACACACACACGACATACTTCCTATATCACTACTCTGGTTTTGCACCACTACACTTATCACTCTCTAACATACTATATATTTTACATATTATTTTCTTTAACACCTATTTTACTTATTTTATTTTACTCATTATTTACTATATATTTACTTATTATCTATTAATTTTACTTATTTAGAATGTGAGTTCCATGAGAGCTAGTTTTCTCTCTTTGGTTCTATTTACTGCTGTATCTTCAGCAACTAGGACATGGATAGAATATAATAGGTGCCCAAAACATATCTGTTGAATAAATTAAATGAATGAATAATAACTTCAGTTGAAAACTTTCATCTAATTATAATAATTAAATAATTTGTTCAAAGCTACTATATAATATTCTAGTGAGTATGATTAGAAACAATGTAAATGAGGTCCTCGTTTCTCTTATTCTAACTTCATATGGCTTCTTAAATTTTGGAAATCGTTTGCTATACAAAGTTTTCATTTTTATATTATCAAACATGCTTATCTATTATTATTTTTGGTAACTGGATTTCCATTCTTGCTTAAGAAGACCTCTCACAGAAACCCAGATTGTATATATAATCTCTGAGATATTTGTGCAGACTCTTTTAAAAACCATCTAGAATTTATTTTGTACATGTTGTATTATAGTAGTCCAATTTATTAATTAATTACTTCTACTTACACTCCTATTTATTTAGTCTTCCACATATAGTTTAAGATCATTTTATCCAATTCCCATAATAGTTCTGTTTGAGTTCTATTGGAATTTCATTAAATTTAATAATCAATATTTGAAGAATTAACATTTTTACCATATTAACTCAAGACTAATAAATGATATGGGTTAATAGTTCTCTAGTTTATACTCTTACACGTGTCCTAGTTGACAAATACATACATCCATGTAATCACAATATTGATCAAGTAACAGAACATTTCCATATCCTCAGGATACAGAAAGTACTCTTTTGTGTCTGGCATTTGTATGTAGCCTCTCCTTAGCAGAAAAAAAAAAAGAATTCTTCTTTTTAGAGATTCATCCATATTTTTGGATGTTTCAGTAATTTGTAACTTTTATACTGCTGAGTAGTAATTCATTGTATGAGTACATAATAGTTTGTTTACAAATTCACATATTATGACTCATTTTGTTGATTTCAGGTTTTATATGTCATGAATAAAGCTGCTATGTATATCCTTGCACAAGTATTGTATAAATATATGTTTTCAATTCATTTCGTAAACATATAGGATTGAAATTGCCAAATAGTTTTCCTAGGTTTTCTACTTCCACTAGAAATTTAAGGAAGTACCTATTGCTCTGAAACTTTGCTAATAATTGGCACTGTCAACTTTTGTTTCTTTCCTTTTCTTTCTTTTTCTTTTTTTCTTTTTTTTTTTTGTTTTTTTGTTCTTCTAATAGGTGTGAAGGAATGGTCCACTGAGTTTCAATTATTTGCATTTCTCTGGTGGAGAAAAAATGTCGATCAAATTTCCATATTCTTATTAGCTTGTATATTCTATTTTGTGAATGTTTTGTTCAATTTTTTAAAACTAATTTTAAAGGGTTAAAATCCTTTCATTTTAAATAATTATTCTTTTATTATTGATTTTTAAGTGTATTTTACATATTTGGGATGCGTATCTTTTATATATTGTTTTCATTCAATTTTATCCTTGTAAATTTGAAAGTAATACTATTATTTACCATTTGATTGATAATCAGGCACATATTTCTCTATCATGATTAGAAAAGAAAATGCTACTTATTTCCCCACTCTTATGTACATCAAAATGCTTTACTTTCTTTTCCCCAAGACTTTTTCCCCACTGCAGTAAGATTAGTTCAGAGGAATAAATTCATTTCTTCCTGTTCTTCTCTTTTCCCATTCACATGAACAGGAGAGGTTTGGAAAATTTTACTTCCTTAATTCCCTCACCTGCTCATTCTCACTTTCAAGCTTAACCTCTAGATTTTGTTGAGATAGTTACATATTTTTAATTTAATATTATAATTAAAATTTCCTGTGCAGAATATTTGTTCTTTTTCAAGTCTTAATTTAGCATTTTTATTACACATTCACAGACAGTTAATTTACCCATTTGAATATATTTGCATGTATCTTTCTCCCACCTTCATATGTGGATAAAACAATTCTTGGTATGGTATATCATTTTACCAGAAATATACATTTTTCCAAAGTCAGGATTCAAAACTGGGTACATTTGAATAAAAAGTCTAAGTTTTAAACATGGTGCTATTTTCCCCTTTTAATCTCTCCCCTAATACCTTTAATAATCAGTTATAAAATTTACATATAATGAATTTCAATGTCAATAAAATAATAAAACAATGATAAATATTTTAAACCAAAACCTAATAATTTAGTTTTATTACTAAATTTAAAGCTTTATATTACTAAATTATATATAGTAAGATGAAGTATATGATATATACTCTATACTATGTGGTAATATAAATATATCATATAAAATACATATTACTATATTATAGTTTTAAAATTGTATATCACCACAACTTAACAAGTATTTAAATAGAGACATAAATTGCTCTTGGATATAACAGTAAAATTTTAAATGATATCAATTCTTTCTTAAAATTAATTTAGATAGTAATGCAATTCTAGTCAAAATCTTAAAGAGAAATTTCCTGAACTTGATATCATATTTATTTTAATAGATTGATTTTTTTTAAAGCAAATGGCAAAATGATCCTGAAGTTTACCTGCAAAAGTCACTAGAAAGAATAGATGTATTAGTCAACACTCATACGTCACATCATAATCCAAAATTATTCTATAAGGATTAAAGTGTTAGATGATAAAATAAAAAGTAGAGGAAAATTCTATCAGTTTATCTCTCAATTCTCTAGATGGAGACAGACTCCAAAAATAAGGGCAAATCAAAAAATTATGATCAGGTTCCCTGACTTCAGACTATACTACAAAGCTATAGTAATCAAAACAATATAGTACTGGCACAAAAACAGACATATAGATCAATGGAACAGGATAGAAAGCCCAGAAATAAACCCATGCACCTATGGTCAATTAATCTATGACAAAGGAGGCAAGAATGTACAATGGAGAAAAGACAGTCTCTTCAATAAATGGTGCTGCGAAAACTAGACAGCTACATGTAAAAGAATGAAATTAGAACATTCTCTAACACCATACATAAAAAAAAACTCAAAATGCATTAAAGGCCTAAATTTAAGACTGGATACTATAAAACTCCTAGGGGAAAACATAGGCAGAACACTCATTGACATAAATTGCAGCAATATCTCTTTGGATCCATCTCTTAGAGTAATGAAAATAAAAGCAAAAATAAACAAATGGGACCTAACTAAACTTAAAAGCTTTTGCACAGGAAAAGAAACCGTAAACAAAACAAAAAGACAACCTACAGAATGGGAGAAAATCTTTGCAAATGGTGTGACTGACGAGAGATTAATCTCCAAAATATACAAACAACTCATACAGCTCAATATTAAAAAAACAAAGAATGCAATAAAAAAAATGAGCAGAAGATCTAAATAGACATTTCTCCAAAGAAGACATATAGATGGCCGAAAGACACATGAAAAGATGCTCAACGTCACTAATTATTAGAGAAGTGCAAATCAAAACTACAATGAGGTATCACCTCACACTGGTCAGAATGGACATCATCAAAAAGTGAACAAATAATAAATGCTGGAGAGGGTGTGAAGAAAACGGAACCCCCTTACACTGTTGGTGGGAATGTGAATTGGTACAGCCACTAGGGAGAACGATATGGAGGTTCCTTTAAAATCTAAAAATAGAGCTACCATATGATCCTGCAATTCCACTCCTGGGCATATATCCAGAGAAAATCATAATTCGAAAAGGTACATGCATCCCAATGTTCATTGCAACACTATTTACAATAGAAAAAACATGGAAGCAACCTAAATGTCTATTGACAGATGAATGGATAAAGAAGATGTGGTATACATATACATATATATATGTATATAATATATATACATATATATATGTATATGGTGAAATATTACTCAGCCATAAAAATGAATGAAATAATGCCATTTTCAGCAACATGGATGCACATAGAGATTATCATACTAAGTGAAGCAAGTCAAACAGAGAAAGACAAATATCAATTATATTGCTTATATGTGGAATCTAAAAAAAAAGATACAAATGAATGTATATACAAAACAGAAATAGATCCACAGACATAGAAAGCAAACTTATGGTTACCAAAGGGGAAAGGGGTGGGGGAGGGATAAATCAGGAGTTCAGAATTGACATATGCACACTACTGTATATAAAATAGATAACCAACAAAAACCTACTGTATAGCACAGGCAACTATACTCAGTATTTTGTAATAACCTATAAAGGAAAAGAATCTGAAAAAATATATATTCTTTTTCCTATACATATACACATACAACTGAATCACTTTGCTGTACACCTGAAACTAACACAACATGTAAATCAACTATACTTCAGTAAAAACATTTTTAAAAAATAATTATGATAGAAAACTCCAAGGATTTGAGTTTGGTCAATAGTAAGTATGTTGAATATATATAAAGAACAATAAAAGGCAAACAGTGTTTGAGGAAATGTTACAAATTAAAAATAGATTTATAATATTAACATGTAAAAAGTTCTTTGTAATCAATAAGAAAAAAAACTAATAGTTCAAAAGAGCTACTATGATATGAGAAGGAATGTTTAATAAGCATATGAAAAATATTCAACCACATTTGTAATCAAATAAATGCAAATTAAAACTAAATACTCTGTTTTCATCCATTATAGTGGCAAAGATTTCTCAAGTAATAACTTTTTTTTTTTCAGTATTATACTTAGTCGGGTAAGGAGGAACCAAGAATTAGGCATAATTTCAAACTACTGGTAGACATTTAAGTTGACATAATTTTGCTGGATATCAGTTTTACACTCATAGTTACACTTTTGGGGATTTACTTTGTGGAAACGTGGTGAAGCAAACCAAAGATTTGTGAATGAGAATATTGACTGTAACATCACCTAAAGCAACAAAACACGGGAAACAACCTAAATGCCCAAGAGTAGGGGAAATATTAAATAAATTTTGGTACCTACACTTGTTGAAATATCATAGAGTCATTTAAAATCATATTTTAGATATTTAATATAATGGAAAATAATAAAAAATTAAGTTAACTTTTAAAAGTAGAGTATACAGCTCAATATTTAGAAGATTTGCAATTCAGTAAAAACAGTTTATGTGCACAGAAAAAAGACAAGATGCTAAATGTTAGTAATGTTTTGTACTTGAGGATATTATTAAAGATTAAAAAAATTTTTCTATTTAGACATTTTTCTATATTAGAAATTTTCTACTTATAAATATTTTTATATCAAAGCCATTATTTTGATATAAAAATATTTAA
The DNA here is from genome assembly GCF_002837175.3 of Physeter macrocephalus. Classification (NCBI taxonomy): domain Eukaryota; kingdom Metazoa; phylum Chordata; class Mammalia; order Artiodactyla; family Physeteridae; genus Physeter; species Physeter macrocephalus. The sequence goes on from NC_041223.1 coordinate 61,507,165, forward strand.
TATCAAATATTTTCACTACAAAGTAATCAGTGGCAAATCAGAAATAGATCAGCTTTTAGAATGGAATAGTTGTTCAATAATATTGAATAAATGATTAGCACTCAATTCTTTTACATTTTATTGTGTTTTCTCTTTCTCAACCTTTTGTTTTCTTACACTTTGTTTCTATATCCTAATGTCTTGGATTAATTTCTTCACAATCTTTCTAAACGCTTTTTAAACGGTTGCTCACTGCTTTGTCACCATTTTTGTAAAGATTTAATTAATGACAATAATATACTGAGGAATTTTATACATTTGATATTATCAAAGATTAAAATTACATTCAATTTTATTTTTCAGTCTTCAGTTAAAAAAAAAATTATTAACAGAAAATGCTAAAGGGAAAAGCAGAGGCCAAGGGCCAAGTATAACAAGAGAATACTTAGGTGTTTGGGAAGTTCTTACTCTTTAAGGAAGATTGGATGAACAGTTGAAGTAAAAAGTCCTGGGCTGCTAAATTCCTAATCTTTATAAAATTAAGTGATGAAAGAAGTATTAACGTAGAATGATACTATAGGCTGAATGTTTGTGCCCCCCCCCAAAAAAATTCATATGTTGAAACGAAATCCCCAATATGTCGGTATTTGGAAGAAGGGCTTTGGGAGGTGATTAGGTCATGAGGGAGGAGCTCTCATGAATGGGATTAGGGCCCTTATAAAGGAGACCCCAGAGACCTTGCTGCTCTGCCATGTGAGGATACTGTGAGAAGACGACTCTCTATGAACCTGCACCAGAAAACAAAACTGCCAGCGCCTTACTCTTGAACTTCCCAGCCCACAGAACTATGAGAAGTAAATTTCCAAGTTTATAAGCTACTTGGTCTGTGGTATTCTGTTATAGAAGCCAGAACATACTAAGACAAGTGAGGTTTAATTTTTCCATGTGATCAGTTAGAAGTATTTTGCTTTGAGCTTGACTTTGATAAAAAGTTAAAGTGCTAGATTCAAAAATGGATTATACAAATGCATGTATTTTCAGTCTTTCCTACTTTTTGTTTAAGAATGGCAGCATATCAGACTTCTTATTTTTAAGCACATGGATTAAACATATCCATAAAAGCAGGTCCCCTACCTTGCCAGAATACAAAGCAGTTTGAACAAAATAATCTTAAGCGATACTTAGAAATTTTCTTAAGATCTTCAATAAAATCATAGATATATTGTGAACATTAGAGTTACTGCAGATAAAAAATATTTATCAAATATTTTCTGCCTCACTTACCAAATAGATAACTGATTTCAGTGCAGATGTGGTTCTTGGCATTACCAAGCTGCAAATTCTTAATTATGCAGGAAAGTTGAGCCTGAAAAGTAAAACAAAGAAACATGTATGAACTAATGTCAAATGTAAAAGTAAAGCCTGTTTTATGGAAAACAATTGATATTTCTCATTTTATCAAAAAAGAAGCAAGCTTACAAATTGATCCATGTAACATTTTCTTATAAATATAAAAAATCCACTGTCATTGCCTTTATTTTTTCCCTTAGCTTTTCAGGTCTGAATCTGACAGATGTGTATTAAATGTATCAATTGCATTTACAAAAAATCGAGTCTTTTAATTGCTAGAATATACCAAAAGATATTCATAACATTACCATTTCATCACAGTATATCGTGATATTTTATTCTTTTAATTGCTAGAATATACCAACAGATATTCATAACATTACCATTTCATCACAGTACATCATGATATTTTTTTAACTACCATTTTTATCTTGATACACTCTTTAACATTTTTTTTTTCATTTATACTGGTATTACACAAGCAGTACAATAGGCTGTAGTGGGTTTAAACTCAATACTTGTAAATTAATTCCCAGTTGTCTTCATAAATACTCTAGAGTATTAGAAGGATGCCAACTACATGAGCTATAAAATATTATTAGGAGTATATAGTGAAATATCTTTTTATGACATTTTACAAAATTATTTAATGTCACAATGCCTCCTGATGGCACCTTTATAGACGACTGCTACTTTAAAAGAAATTGATAAACACAGTAAAAAGCAGGAGTATTTTAATTTTGTGCAGTAAGCATCAAGTAGAAAGATGACTTACAGCTATTTTTCAAGGAATATTATAAAATGTGCCCAACTTTCAAGAGAATACTCTTGAAATAAAAATCTTGAAACATTGTATAAAACCTGCTCCTTTATTCAAAGATGGAAATGTGATTTTGTGTGTGTGTGTGTATATAAGTGAGCCTGAGTGTGAAAGATAGAGAGAGAGAGAGAGAAATAGAAATTAGAAGAAAATGAAAAAGAAGTATATAAATAAGAAGTCAAATGAAAAATAAAGCATCGTGTCTATTTCATGTTTTAGGAAAATTAAAGACAAAGCATATTAAACCAAAAGAAAAAAGAAAAAAGTTATTTCATTGTCTAATTCATCTGTACATTTTATTTTATTTATACCTCTTGACGGAAGTCAGAATTTATCACCAAATCATCCAACACTGGCTTAATATAATTTTTTGTCCTGTCTTGAAATTTCAAAATTCCACAGGTATCTTTAGATCTGAGTCCTTGTAGGGCCCAGAAGCAAAGGCATTCCTCCCCGTGTTGTTGAAAAAGAAAAGATTTAGTGTGAATCAAAAAGGAAATGAATGTAAAAAGGAGGGCAAAAAATGTCACATCTACAACTTGCCACTGTTGTTGGGCCTATTTTCCTTCCACTGGGTTAGTGACCTCAGTGCTTGCTACTGTCAAGTAAAATGGTCTGAGCGACACCTGTTTTCCCCAAACCCTTGACCCTTACTTGGCCTGCAGCTCTGACACGCCCTCATGCAGTGCATAGCAATGGAGTCAAGGAAATGGGCGGTTGCCAGGGGAACTGTGCCATACTTTTTGACTAACCACTTATATATTAACTCTCACCTCATTTGTGATGAAGAGAAATGCATTTTTAAAATTGAAGAGCAGTATTGATTAGTCTAAAAAGCTTTAAATTGGGTTTCAAGGTATCACAGCTTTATTCACTGCCACATGTCAGCAATGTGACTTGTAAAATATTTGAGACTTTCTGCAAAAGCATTCCGATTTTGGTACCTCAGTTGTAATACATAATCCAGAAACAAACAGTGAGCCAGTTTTTTCTCATAGGTTTTATAAATCTGCATTAAAATGTTAAATTTTCAATAAAACAGAAAATTACTTGACTCTGTTCAAGGAAGTGAAAGAATAAATGTTCCTTCCTAAACTGAAACATACAGAAAATACTGAGATGCTGCCACTTAGGCATTTAAATTGCTCCAGTCATTTTATTTACTTTTTTCAGACTCATCTTTACCAAAGTCATCCAGGCAGACTATGTGTGCGTCATATGTATTTGGTTCTTATAACGCCAAACTATCAAGAAAACATACCAGTTGGGTTATTTTGGTCATATGGATATGGATTTAAGTCCTAGGCATGACTTATACAAGGTGTATGACATAATGTAATTATCTAGTTAGTATTAAAAAAGAGACTTCTCTCCCAGGAAAGCGGGGTTTTGAAAGTAAACCACAATATTTTTATGTCAAGCAACTGCCCCAAATTATGAAGAAAGAGGAGAACTGGAAATGAAGAAACTAGAAAAGACCACAAAGAAATTAAGAGCTTTCCAGGGATTAATGTCCTAGAAGCAATATGGCAAGAGAATATTTTTTCCAGCTCCATATCATTGCACAAGGCAGAGCCACTCCCACTAAGGGCTGAAATCTGGATCAGAATAGGGAGGAGAACGGGCCAGCATGGAGCAAGGCTCTAGCCGTGGAGCCAGATCATCAGCCAGTACTCTCGCTTTCATGGCCAGCTTGACTACCAAGACCTGAAATGTGTCCAGTAAGGCCTAAGGCCTGCTCCTTTAGGTAGTGAGAAAGTTTGACTTTGAGAAATAGATGTAAAAAGGAATCAACACTAAAAGAGATTGTGGCTTCATTCTTGAGGGTACATTGGGAAAATAAGCCAGGGCAGATTAATGTAGAGCACCAAGTAGAAAGTGTCAACTCTGTCACCATCACCACAACAAACTAGTTATGTGTTTTCTTAGTGTGTGCTACTCAGTAAGTGCCAGAGTGGAAACAAATTTACCTAATGACCAACCTGGATGAAAAAAGACAGTAATGGGAAAATGTACGAACAGAAGCTATAAACAAGACAAAAAGTCTTGAATTTATAAAGTGGACTTAAATAATGTGGTAGGATCAGAGATGATCTAAAAGATATTGTTAGAGATAGGACTACTGTGAGGTTATTTTAAAAAAGAAAGAAACAAAAGGGCCACAGTTTTACCTTTAATTGATCTTACTAAAACACCATTAAGAGAAATAGCCGGTCGAAAGTGAACCATAACTCTCTAAAATACATTTAATTATTTTAAAATGTGCCTTATTTATTTTTGAAGATCCACACATAGTATCATTTTTGTCTTTTCTCCCAAGATAAAAGCTTCTGACAATTGAATCAGTACCTCTAACATTTTTTATGTATTTGCCCAGACATTCTAGTTCTGGGAATTTATTTTAAAATTTCTCACAAAATATAAAAATTGTGACACAAAGATGTTCTTCACAACATTGTTTATGACTCATTCATTCATTCAATAAAATTTCTGGAGAAATTTCAGTGGGCTAGGCAACGTGTCTGCTATTTAGAAAAAACCTAAATGCCATTAAGAGAGTAATCGTTAATTATGGTACATGCATATGATGAGCTATTATGTAGTTATTAAAATGATTTTAATGGAATGTTTAATGACTTGGGAAAATGTTAATGATATAATACTGAGTAAAAAATGCACTTACAAAATATCACTTACCATATTATATGAGACATGTAAAAATTGCATTAAAAATAAAGGAATACTCCAAAATATGAATGATAATTGCCCTTGGGTGGTGGAATGATGAGTAATCTTCTCCCATGCATTGCTTTTTATAAAGAACATGTATTAATTTAATAATAATTAACAAATACTCATATTTTGGTAAATTAGAAATATCATAACCTGACTCAACTGACCATCTGATTAGAATTTTACTCTGTAGGTGTAAGGACTTGATTGAGTCTGACCGAACGCAGGATATTCAGATAGCTTTTACAGACATGCTTTCCTGGAAAGCACAGTGCCTGATTTTGTGGATTGCCTATATACTTGTTTCACATTTTTAAAATGTCTTGTATTCCTAATAGTAAGTTGATATGTTTAAGACTTTTTGCTAATAATCAAAAGCAAATTTAATATGCTTCTTATTATATCAATTTTACGGATGTATTATTTTAAGTGTATATTTTGATGAATTCTAACAAATATTTACATTGATACACTATTTTAATAAAAATACAGATTATTTCCATGATCCTCAAAAGTTCCTTTGCATTGTGTGCTTTGTAGGTAATCTTTAGCCCCAACCCTAGCACCAAGCAAATATTGATCTGCTCTATGTCACTATAGATCATATTTGCCTTCTAGAATTTCATATAAATGGAATCATACAATATATACTCCTTTGTGCATGATTATTTCACTCAGCTTAAAGTTTTTGAGCTTTGTCCATGTTGTTGCGTGTATCAGTTTGGGATGCCATTATATATACTCCAGAACGGCTAAAAATAAAAAGATTTATGATATCGAGTGTTGGTGAGAAAGTGGAGGAACTCAAAATTTCACATACCGCCAATGGGAATATAAGATAGTTTAGTCACTTTAGAAAACAATTTGGAGTTTCTTATTAAGTTAAACAAATACTTATCATATGACTCAGCAACTCAACTTAGGTATTTATCCAAAAGAAATGAAAACATATGTCTACAAAAAGATATGTATACAAATGACCATGGTAGTTGAACTAGAAACACATCATTTATAACAGCCACAATCAGAAACAATCCAAATGTCTATTAACAGAAGAAAGAATAAACTAATTATGGTATATACACTCAATGGAATACTACTCAGTAGTAAAACGTTGTTCTTTTAAGCATAATTTTTTAAAAGCTAGTTTAATAAAGTGTATTATCCTAAGAAAAAGGTTTTAACAGTGGGAAAATATTGTAGATTCACCACAATAATATACATACCACTACTCAGTAAGGAATTTTTAAAAAATTTTCTTCAATAAGTGGTGTTGGGAAAACTGGGCAGCTTGTAGCTTCTCGCAAAAGAATCAAACTGGACTACCACTCTTTCAACACCATGCACAAAAATAAATTCAAAGTGGATTAAAGACTTAAATGTAAGACCTGAAACCATAAAACTTCTAGAAGAAAATATATACAGTAAGCTCTTCGACACAGGTCTTGGTAATATTATTTTGGATGTGTCTCCTCAGGCAAAGGAAACAAAAGCAAAAATAAACAAATGGGACTACATCAAACTAAAAAGCTTTTGTACAGTGAAGGAAACTATAAACAAAATGAAAAGGGGACCTACTGAATGGGAGAAGATATTTGCAGACAGTATATAAGATAAAGAGTTAATATGAAAGAACTCATATAACTCAACATCAAAAAGAAAAACACAACCTGATTAAAATATAGAGGATCTGAATAGATGTTTTTCCAAAGAAACATACAGATGGCTCACAGGCACATGAAAAGATGCTCAACATCAATAATCATCAGGGAAATGCAAATCAAAACCACAATGAGATATCACCTCACACCTGTCAGAATGGCTGTTATCCAAAAGACAACAAATAAGAAGTGTTGGCGAGGATGTAGAGAAAAGGGAACCCTTGTGCACTGTTGGTGAGAATGTAAACTGCTGCAGCCACTATGGAAAACAGTATGGAGATTTCTCAAAACATTAAAGATAAAACTACCATATGATCCAGCAATTCCACTTCTGGATATACATCTGAAGAAAATGAAAACACTAATTAGAAAGGACACATGCACCCCTATGTTCATTGCAACATTATTTACAATAGCCAAGATATGGAAGCAACCTAAATGCTCATCAATAGATGAATGGATAAGGAAGATGTGGTATGTGTGTGTATGTGTGGTGGAATACTGCTCAGCTATAAAATGAATGAAATGTTTTCATTTGTGACAACATGGATGGATATAGAGGGTATTATGCTAAGTGAAACAAGTCAGATAGAGAAAGACAAATACTATATGATTTCACTTATATGTGGAATCTAAAAAACAAATGAACAAATATAACAAAACAGAAACAGAATTATAGATTCAGAGAACAAACAGGTGATTGTCAGAGGGGAGGAGGAGGGGGGAGGAAAGAAATAGGTGAGGAAGATTAAGAGGTACAAATTTCCAGTTGCAAAATAAATGTCAGGGGTATGAAATATACATTGTGGGGATTATAGTCAAAAACTATGTAATTCTTTGTGTGGTTGCATATTGTAACTAGACTTACCTTGGTAATCATTGTGAAATATATAGAAATACTGAATCATTATGTGTGTAACAGGTACTAAATGTGCTGTAGGTCAAGTATCTTTCAAAAACAAACAAACAAACTCCTAGAAAAAGAAATCAGATTGTGGTTATGAGAGGCAGGGGGTGGGGGGAGGGGGAATGGCTTGAAGGTGGTCAAAAGGTACAAACTTGCAGTTACAAGTAAAATAAGCACTAGGGATGTAATGTACTACATGATAAATACAATTAATGTGCTGTATGTTCTATATGAAAGTTGTTAAGAGGAAATTTAAGAGTTCTCATCACAAGGAAACATTGTTTTTCTATTTCTTTAATTTTATATCTATATGAGATGATAGTTGTTCACTAAGCTTCTTGTGGTAATCATTTCATGATGTAAGTCAAATCCTCATGCTGTACACTTTAAGCTATACAGTGCTGTATGTCAATTATATCTCAAGAAAGCTGGAAGAAAAAACCTCTAAGCTCTAATCAAGGTATAATTAATAAATACAGTTATCAATTCTGAAGCACATTTGTCTATTATACATTTTTAAGATGAAATAAAATTTTTGATAACATTTGTTATCTATTTAAGGGAAGGTAGTAAATATGTTAAAGCAGTCAGGAACCTGAAGTGAATAATTATGACACAAGAACTTGTATATTTTATATATACTTATATATTTTATATATATTTTATATATACTTGTATATTTATATCCTGCTGTGCAGTCTTCTATCAACCTTTAGTGAAAACTTTATTTTTCTCAAATGAGAAACTCCGATAGTCAGAAATGAAATTGTTTCATTTTTCTTTCATTTAAAAATCAAGTACCGAACACAGAATGAGACATGGTCCCTGCTCAGTGGGTTTCACAATCTACAGTGCTAGCCTGATTTTCTTTCTGCTCAGACTCTATATTAGAGCACACACTCGACAGGAACCTGTTTACTATTGCTAAGATATACCCTTGTGCCTCGATATACTACTGAAAGAAAGTTCACAGTCCTTTGAAAAACCAGGGCCTTGGGCATTCTGGAAAGCCAGGCACAATAACATACACTTGTATCAAATAAAGGAGAGTTCTGTGTCAAGAATGGAATTTTGTTAATGATTTGTCTTTTTCTAGTTTACTGTTTAAGAAAACTTGCCAGAAATATTTAGAGCCAACTTTACTTCTGAATGTGTGCAAGCTTAAAAGTCTAGCACAGTGCCTGAAATGTAGGAAGTACTTGTTGAATGGTGAAGCAAATTAAAAATGTGTTTGAAATAAAATATTCTATATCAACAATAATCCCAGTATTCAGTCGTAGTCTAAAATTATAAAATGATTAAATTCTAAAATAAAACCCCCCAAATTATCACTGTGATTTATCCACATTCATGACTTTCACAACACTGTTCAAATGGGCTCAGAAATCTCTGGCCATCATGGAAGTTTCTTACACCATTTTCTTGAATTTTTTTCTATCAGAAAATTCATTCTTGGTTTGTACAATAACAATAACATACACAGGAGGAAAATGTACTTGTTCAGACTCTGGGGAAAAATGAGAAATTTTACATATTGGAAACCTACTGTATCTCAAATACTAAGCTAAACAAGTTAATTCATCCACTCAACAAATACTGTTTAAGTGTGGCAGGCATAGTTCTGGTGCTGGTGACATACAGAAGTAAAAGATTCAGAAATGCCCCTGGGACTCATGGATCTTACATTCCAGTGGAGGGAGCATGAGGTTAGGGGAGGGGAAAAGGAAGTGAGACAAAGAACAAATAAATTAGTATATAATATTATGTCTAGTTACAGACCTGGTTTCCTTCATTCTCAACACAATCTTGCTACTTCACTATTTTTTAAATGAGGAAATTGCAAACCAGAGGTGTCATCTAACTTTCCCTCAAGTCATGCTCTAGTATGGTAGTAATTTAACCCAGGTCCTTCTGACTGGAAATCCTTTGCTGTTTCCATTTGTTTATATTAGGGAAAATAATCCAAAGACAATCACTAAATTCAAAAATTATAACCAACAAGGAAGAAAATGGAGGGGGAACAGGAAAGGACTTCAGAAGTAAACACCTGTCTCTGTGTGAAAGCCATGAGGATGTGCCTTGTGTACTTCCCACTATGGGAAGTGTAACTGACCAAGGGCCCCACTGCTGCACCGTGAAACCCACTGTGGCATTTGCACTGAGGCCACACTGCCCATGGGCTGCTCCTAGCCAATCACCGAGCATGGCAAGGATATTAAGTGATGCCTATTCCTGGGAGACACTGGACTCCTCTGATAGCTGACTTTGGCTTGAAGACTCCCTAAAGCCCTTGCTAAAACTTCCTTAGACAGTATCAATTGTCGAGGACACTACCTTCCTTCTTTCTCTCACATTGTGGCCTGAAGGTGCTAAACACTTCCCTCACTATTTTATCTCAAAGGGGTGTTTTCTCTAATAAAATACTTGCATGTTTAATCCAATCTTGGTGTCTACTTCTCAGAAGTACAAGACAAGTGGCATCAACATTCATCTGAGCAAATGAGCAGTAAGGTGAAGATTTAGGACTGGCTCACCTACCACCTGGCAGGTGCAGAGGAAACCATCCTGGTTAGTATGATAGTCCTTGGCACAGTGTAGCAGCTCAATTGCTAAAGACTTTACCAATGATGACCTGGGGAAATGTCTCAGTGGAACAGAATGCTGTAGCAGGTGCGAAGATGCAGACATTTGAAAAATAGGGGGGCGGGAAACAATGCATACAAAGACAGCAGAGTAGAACGCTCTTCAGATGGATAATGAGAGGTTGAGGGTTGTTAACAAGAAGTTTATGGCTAAGTGTGTGAACCTGGAGAGTCTCAGTGCTAGCTTACAAAGAGGCCCTTATCACCTGTAGTGGAAGTGTAAATACAATTAAGTGACAGGCTAAAGAATTAACTGCCAGAGGCACAGAGCTTCAGACATATTTGAATACTCAGCCAAGGCAGTTTGTTGTGCAAAGATGAAGGCCCTGGTGGGAAAAACCTATGCTTATGAAAAATGGGACAGGGAAATCTGGATGGCTGACCTTGAGTACCATTCAAACTTCTGGTCACCCCTGGACTCTGTGAGCTTGCAAAGATAGCCCATATTTCCTTAGTGAGAGCTAGTACTCCCACTGCAGGAGAAGATGATACAGAGGCTTCTCTCTCATAAGGTAATAGTTACCCTCTCAGGAGTTGCCCCAACTCCTCTTCTGACTGCCAGGCCAATAACTAAGGTCAAACCCCAGCATAACCTGGCCAGGAGAGTGTTATCCCTGATAAGGGAGGAAAGAGACTCTACACTTAACAAATTGCAAGAACGAGCTGACATGTTCCGGCAACGGTAAAGGGAGGACCCCTTGGATTGGATTTTGAGGGTGTTTGATCAAGGGGACCACATATAGCTGGATAAGCAAGAATTCATTGCCTTAGATGTACTTTCTAAAGACATGGAATTTAACATCCTGGCAAGAACTCCAGACAATAGGGCAACCTTGCTGCTGGGTGGCTTTTAGAGGTCTGTGAAAAATAATGGCAAACTCTCAGCAAAATAAAAGTGCCAATATTGCCCTGGCAGATAGTAGAGGAAGGAATAATGAGGCTGAGGGAAGTGAGTATGCTGAATGAATATGTTACATAAGCACAGAAGAGTCAAGAAGATACACCCTTCACCAAGGCCATCAGAAACGTGCTGGTAAGAGGGGCACTGGAATAAGTAAAAAGCTCAGTGATGGTTCTTCAGAGGCCAAGGATGGTAGGAAGGGCAGTTTCAGAGCTGTGCTCTTTAACAACCGTGGTAATAATGCCCTCCCTCTAAGTAACAGAAGCCAGGTGATGGCACTTTATTGCCAGAGTTAAGTGGCTTCAATTATCATAATGACAGGTGAAATTGGAGAGACAGTCAAGGGATTTAACCTGCTGAGTTGTGGAAATGGTTAATAGAGCATGGCATCCTTACAGGCAGAAGAGACTGGCGGCCAACAATGTTGATGCTTGACATCTAAAATTAAGAAACAAAAAATGAACAGAAACCACAACAATGGAAGAGCAAGAAAGGATGCTGTAGCAGGTCCATGCTGCGAGGCAATCAGCCCCACCATCTGGGGCATAGAATACTTTATAGTGTTGGAGGGTCCAGAAGACTCTATAGTGTTGGCAAAGGTGCAGTGTGGAACTTATGGTAAGCTCTAGTGGAGAATCACAACACAGACCTCTGGGATTCTGAAGTAAGGTCCGACACAGTAGAGAATTTATTCACTCTTTGAGAAATATCCGTGTTACTGGCTCTAGTAAACACAGAACACTTGGTTATGGAATCATACTGACCATACATCTGAAACTGCCCATCATGAGCTGGATTCTGTTGCACCAATCAAATCATAATATCAAACAGACCCAGACACACTCCACTGGTCACGAGAAAGTAGCCCAGACCACATGTCACCCACTATGGTTACACCAGTGTCCCTCTGCTTATTTGTATGGGAGTTCCTGTATCATTAAGTAAAAGAGCAAGAAAAAGTCTGAGATTGACATATGTGGATGGATTACCTCAGTATGTGGGTGCAAGTAAAATATGGACAGTGGTGGCATTATAGCTACAATCAGGATTGGCCTTGAAAAAGTGGAGTGAAAAAAATCTTCCTAATGGCAGCACTATAGGCAGTGCCCCTGGTCATCCGTTTTGAGTGGAAAGAGATGTAACCTTAGGTACGAATACATATAGATTTCTGGGCAATGGTCAGTGGCCTGATCATTGGAGTCTAGAAAGAAATGAACAAGAACCTAAGAGACAAGGAGGTCCAGGATAGAGCCACGTTGATGGACATAAAGGAATGGGCACAAGGTGTGAAGATTTTTGTATCACCCATTGTCTACCAGAAAGCATCCACTATGGAAAAGGCAATGAACAACAAAGTAGACAAAATGACTCCTGCAGTAGACATTAGCCAGCCTTCATTATCAGTCACTCCAGAACTGGCATGATGGGCACCCAAATGTACTAGCCATAGTGGCAGAGATAGGAGCTACATATGGGTCCAAAAACATGGACCTTACTTATGAAAACTGATCTAACCACTGCTACCTCCAAATATCCAACTTGTCAACAATGAAGACCAACACTGAGTCTCTGATATGGCACTATTTCCTAAAGAATTCAATTAGTTAGTTGACTACATTGCCCCATTCCACCCTGGTTTAACTTACAGGGGTAGACAGTGATTCTGAGCATGAGTTTATCTTTTCTGCCTACAAAACTTTACCCAGTACTGCTATACAGTGGCTAATAGAATGCCTGAATCAAAGACATGGAATCACCCACAGCCTAGCATCTAATTTAGGGACCCACTTCACAGCAAAGGAAGTATGAGAGTAGGCCAGTTACCATGGGGTCCACCAATCATAACATATACTGTGCCACTCAGAGGCATCCAGCCTCATAGAATGCTTGACTAACCTTCTAAATGTGCAGGTGAAGTGTCAGTGCTGAAAAAATGCTCTGAAAGGATGGGGCATGTTTATCAAACCAGAGACCCCTATATGGTGCTTTGTCCACAGTAGGAAAGACACATGGGTCCAAAAACCAAGGAGTGGCCATTAATGACTCCCTGAGGGATTTTGTGCTTCCTGTCCTCACACTCTTGAGCTCTGCCAGGGAATACATGAAGGGGTCCATCAAGCTATAAGTTATGGCTACTACCTAGAAACTTGGGTCTCCTGGTGCCTGGGGACCAACAGGAGAAAACAGCAGTCACTGTATTGGCAGGCGTAATTCATTCCGATCAGCAGAATGACGTAAGGGTGCTTGCACATGGGGAGACAGGGAGGAACGAATGTGGAGACCATCTGGATCTTAGTAATCCCTTGCCCTACTGTACCTGTGAACAGTCATATGAAGCAACCCGGACTGTAAGAGATATGATGGTAAGGGTTGAGATATGTCGGGGATGAAAGTTTGGTTCCTACCATCAGGCGAGCCACCCGGACCTGCTAAGGGCCTCAGTGAGAGTGAAAGGAATTTAGAATGAAGGGTGGAGGAGGGAGACAAGTACTGGTTATAACCCAGTGACCAGCAGTAATGATGGGAGAGTTAGTTCACTCCACTCACCTCCCTCTTTTTCATCTTTTGCTCCGGAAGAAAGGCTCATGGAAACATGGAGGAGCTGCTCCTGGACCTGTGGGGAGAAACATATCTGAATGGGTCAAGGGGCTCATTGCAGTGGCCGGGAGAATGAGCTTTGCAGATCCACCACTACAGGGAGTGTTGCTGACCAAGGAGACCAGCCACTGTGCTCCAAAAGCCATAGCCTCATTTATGCTGAGGTCATGTGTTCCACGGGCTGCTCCCAGCTAATGACTGAAATGGCAGGAATACTAAGGAAGACACATTATTGGGAGGCAAAGTGACAGCTCTGATGGACAGCTTCGGTTGGAGAGCACCCTTCGACAGCCTTGCCAAACCTCCCTTAGCTTCAGGGCAGTCTAGGACACTGGCAACCAACCTTCCCTCCTTCCCTTCACTGAGGGTCAGATTTGCATGTGGTCTTATTATCACCCCAGCTTTATCCGGCTCCCTTCCTGTTTTATTTCACACAGATATTTCTCCTAATAAAATCCCTGAACATTTAAATCTGCTTTGTCATCTGCCTTTTGAGGGCCTGTGTGACATCCATATATGTTATGAAGGTTGAGATTTATGGATAAGCCGCAGGTCCTTTTTAACATGCTGAGGAAAGTACTGCAAACAAGTGAAATGGCACATGGCAAATAAGTGAGAGTAGGATAGTGTGACCATACAACACATTCTTTAAAAACCAGCATATATAGTGTTATTGACGACACTGCAGTTGTTCGTACTGTGGCTGAATTGCATCACTAGAGGGACAGAGAGCCTAGGTATACTTGTCTCTGTATAAAAAACATGCAACCTAGGAAGACAGGCTGGAGGAGGCTCAGACTGCTGGGCACTGCAACCACAGGTGGTAAAAATTCTTTTCCAACACTTCTCTTCAGCTCTTTAAAAAATTAAAAGGATTGGATTCTCATTCCACACCAACACTTGGTAGAATCTCTCACTCTGCCAGTTCCTTGCTATTTTGCTCCTGCCTCCCTTCCACAAACCCCCCCTTCAAATTGCTCCACATCTACCTTACAGGGGCTTCCTCCCACCTACTTTCTACCGGATTTCTCACTTTCTTCTTTGCACTCTTTACCCATTTTCAATACACTCATTACAACAGATTCTTTGGAGAAAAGACAGCCTCTTTAATAAGTGGTGCTGGGAAGACTGGACAGCTACATGTAAAAGAATGAAATTAGAATACTCCCTGACACCATACACAAAAATAAACTCAAAACGGATTAAAGACCTAAATGTAAGGCCAGACACTATAAAACTCTTAGAGGAAAACATAGGCAGAACACTCTGACATAAATCACAGCAAGA
>NC_041223.1:61522202-61523974 GCF_002837175.3 Physeter macrocephalus
ATGGGAGAAAATATTTGCAAATGAAGCAACTGACAAAGGATTAATCTCCAAAATATACAAGCAGCTCATGCAGCTCAATATCAAAAAAAAACAAACCACCCAATTAAAAATGGGCAGGAGACCTAAATAGACATTTCTCCAAAGAAGATATACAGATTGCAAACAAACACATGAAAGGATGCTTAACATCACTAATCAAAAGAGAAATGTAAATCAAAACTACAATGAGGTATCACCTCACACTGGTCAGAATGGCCATCAGCAAAAAATCTACAAATAATAAATGCTGGAGAGGGTGTGGAGAAAAGGGAACCCTCTTGCACTGTTGATGTGAATGTAAATTGATATAGCCACTATGGAGAACCGTATGGAGGTTCCTTAAAAAACTAAAAATAGAACTACCATACGACCCAGCAATCCCACTACTGAGCATATACCCTAAGAAAAAAATACTTCAAAAAGAGTCATGTGCCACAATGTTCATTGCAGCTCTATTTACAATAGCCCGGACATGGAAGCAACCTAAGTGTCCATGATAGATGAATTCATAAAGATGTGGCACATATACAATGGAATATTACTCAGCCATAAAAAGAAACAAAATTGACTTATTTGAGGTGAGGTGGATGGACCTAGAATCTGTCATACAGAGTGAAGTAAGTCAGAAAGAGAAGAACAAATACCATATGCTAACACATATATATGGAATCCAAAAAAAAAAAAAAACCAGGTTCTGAAGAACCTAGGGGCAGGACAGGAATAAAGTCACAGACGTAGAGAATGGACTTGAGGACATGGGGAGGGCGAAGGGTAAGCTGTGACAAAGGGAGAGAGTGGCATGGACATATATACACTACCATGTAAAATAGATAGCTAGTGGGAAGCAGCCACATAGCACAGGGAGATCAGCTAGGTGGTTTGTGACCACCTAGAGGGGTGGGATAGGGAGGGTGGGAGGGAGACGCAAGAGGGAGGGGATATGGGGATATATGTATATGTATAGCTGATTCACTTTGTTATACAGCAGAAACTAACACACCACTGTTAAGCAATTACACTCCAATAAAGATGTTAAAAAAAACAACAAACAAACAAACAAAAAAGATTCTTGACCAAGGTTGAAAAGTTTCCAAAATCAGTCATCTTACTCTTATCAAAGAAACTACTAAAATCGGTAGAAAGGACTTCTGAATGGTTAAAAATGACATTGAGTTGTTTGAGAAGCTGAGAGTTCATCCTGAAAGTTTTCAAGTTAAGGCAGTCTCCTCAGTTCCCAAGAGCTTTCATTTTCAATGATTCTTAAGTCTTCCCTACAAAAAACCCTTAGGAGATTTTCTTTTTAAAAAGTGGGAAAATGATCAGCCATAGGTGCTTCTATAACAGTGTGGAGAATTGACAGTTTTTGAAAGTTCTTTAATCAGGTTATCATTTTATTTACATTACTTTATTTTCTTCTTCTGCAAAGAGCTAAAGATAAACTTTAGTCTGTCAAGAATGTCATAAACTCTGAATCATCAGTGTCAGAAATAATGGTATTTTTGCTCTCATAAACTTGTTCTCTTTCGGTTTGTTCTTGTGTTTCCTGAAATGAGAGTTTTCCAGGATTCAGAATTCAAAAAGTTTAGCATAATTGTTTGAATTAAATCATCACTATCAAAGGTTTCCAATGTTAATATTTTTCTGTCAATCAAGAAAGGCAGGGGGCTTCCCTGGTGGCGCAGTGGTTGCGCGTCCGCCTGCCGATGCAGGGGAACCGGGTTCGCGCCCCGGTC
>NC_041223.1:61523992-61572661 GCF_002837175.3 Physeter macrocephalus
AAGCGGCAGGGCCCGTGAGCCATGGCCGCTGGGCCTGTGCTCCGCAACGGGAGAGGCCACAACAGAGGAAGGCCCGCATACCACAAAAAAAAAAAAAAAAAAAAAAAAAAGAAAGAAAGGCAAAGTTTTGGGGAATCATTCATTTTAGGTCTTCATCAATATGAGCAAAAAACATGAAAAAGGATGCATTATTTTTTCTTTCTTCAAGCATTAACTTTTTATTCATAGTTTCCTTATGTCTGCACTTATCTCTTTAAAGTTCCACTTAAGGTATAATGGAAAGGTCTCCATGAAATAAGCTAAGAACTCTGGAACTAAGTCATAATTCATTTCCTTTATCAGATACCTCTTCTCACGGTAAGCTCTAAGTCAAAAATAAATTTCATAATACTTCTATATGTGCTGAAGCTGTTGTTGTGATGACAGAAATTACTTCTAAATACTTTGAATTGCTTTTATCTACTATAAAAATGTTACATGCCTTTTTTTTAACATCTTTATTGGAGTATAATTGCTTAACAATGTTGTGTTAGTTTCTGCTGTATAACAAAGTGAATCAGCTATACGTATACATATATCCCCATATACCCTCCCTCTTGCGTCTCCCTCCCACCCTCCTTATCCCACCCCTCTAGGTGGTCACAAAGCACCGAGCTGATCTCCCTGTGCTATGTGGCTGTTACCCACTAGCTATCTATTTTACATTTGGTAGTGGTTATATGTCAGTGTTACTCTCTCACTTCATTGCAGCCTATCCTTCACCATCCCCGTGTACTCATGTCCATTCTCTACATCTGCATCTTTATTCCTGTCCTGCACTTAGTTACATCAGAACCTTTTTTTTTTTTTTGGATTCCATATATATGTGTTAGCATACGGTATTTGTTTTTCTCTTTCTGAATTACTTCACTCTGTATGACGGACTCTAGGTCCATCCACCTCACTACGAAGAACTCAATTTCATTTCTTTTATGGCTGAGTAGTAGTCCATTGAATATATGTGCCATATCTTCTTTATCCATTCATCTTTTGATGGACACTTAGGTTGCTTCCATGTCCTGGCTATTATAAATAGTGCTGCAATGAACACTGTGGTACCTGTCTCTTTTTGAATAATGGTTTGCTCAGGGTATATGCCCAGTAGTGGGATTGCTGGGTCATATGGTAGTCCTATTTTTAGTTTTTTAAGGAACTTCCATACGGTTCTCCATAGTGGCTATATCAATATACATTCCCACCAACATTGCAAGAGGGTTCCCTGTTCTCCACACCTTCTCCAGCATTTATTGTTTGTAGATTTTTGATGATGGCCATTCTGCCCAGTATAAGGTGATACCTCATTGCAGTTTTCATTTGAATTACTCTAATGATTGAGCATCCTTTCCTGTGCTTGTTGGCAATCTGTATATCTTCTTTGGAGAAATGTCTATATGGGTCTTTTGCCCATTTTTGGATTGGGTTGTTTGTTTTTTTGATATTGAGCTGCATGAGCTGCTTGTATATTTTGGAGATTAATCCTTTGTCAGTTGCTTCATTTGCAAATATTTTCTCCCACTCTGAGGGTTGTCTTTTTGTCTTGTTTATGGTTTCCTTTGCTGTGCAAAAGCTTAAGTTTCATTAGGTCCCATTTGTTTATTTTTATTTCCATTTCTCTAGGAGGTGGGTCAACAAGAATCTTGCTGTGATTTATGTTAAAGAGTGTTCTGCCTATGTTTTTCTCTAAGAGTTTTACAGTGTCTGGTCCTACATTTAGCACTTTAATCCATTTTGAGTTTATTTTTGTGTTATTTTTGTGTATGGTTTTAGTAAGTGTTCTAATTTCATTCTTTTACATGTAGCTGTCCAGTTTTCCCAGCACCATTTATTGAAGAGGCTGTCTTTTCTCCATTGTATATTCTTGCCATCTTTATCAGAATAAGGTGACCATATGTGCATGGGTTTATCTCTGGGCTTTCTATCCTGTTCCATTGATCTATATTTCTGTTTTTGTGCCAGTACCATACTGTCTTGATTACTGTAGCTTTGTAGTACAGTCTGAAGTCAGGGAACCCAATTCCTCCAGTTCCGTTTTTCTTTCTCAAGATTGCTTTGGCTCTTCAGGGACTTTTGTGTTTCCATACAAATTGTGAAATTTTTTGTTCTAGTTCTGTGAATAATGCCATTGGTAGTTTGATAGGGATTGCATTGAATCTGTAGATTGTTTTGGGTAGTATAGTCATTATCACAATGTTAATTTTTCCAATCCAGGAACATGATGTATCTCTCTATCTGTTTGTCTATCATCTTTAATTTCTATCATCAGTGTCTTATAGTTTTCTGCATACAGGTCTTTTGTCTCCTTAGGTAGGTTTATTCTTAGGTATTTTATTCTTATTGTTGCAATGGTAAATGGAGTGCTTCCTTAATTTCTCTTTCAGATTTTTCATCATTAGTGTATAGGAATGCAAGAGATTTCTGTGCATTAATTTTGTATCCTGCTACTTTAGCAAATTCATTGATTAGCTCTAGTAGTTTTCTGGTAGCATCTTTAGGATTCTCTATGTATAGTATCATGTCATCTACAAACAGTGACAGTTTTACTTCTTCGTTTCTGATTTGTACTTCTTTTATTTATTTTTCTTCTCTGATTGCTGTGGCTAAAACTTCTAAAACTATATTGAATAATAGTGGTGAGAGTGGGCAACCTTGTGTTGTTCCTTATCTTAGCAGAAATGGTTTCAGTTTTTCACCATTGAGAATGATGTAGGCTGTGGGTTTGTCATATATGGACTGTAATATGTTGAGGTAGGTTATGTTGAGTTAGGTTCCCTCTCTGCCTACTTTCTGGAGAGTTGTTTTTTTTTCCTTTTTAATTAATTAATTAATTAATTAATTAATTTATTTATTTATTTTTGGCTGTGTTGGGTCTTCGTTTCTGTGTGAGGGCTTTCTCTAGTTCTAGCAAGCGGGGGCCACCTTTCATCGCAGTATTCTGATTGCTGTGGCTAAAACTTCTAAAACTATATTGAATAATAGTGGTGAGAGTGGGCAACCTTGTGTTGTTCCTTATCTTAGCAGAAATGGTTTCAGTTTTTCACCATTGAGAATGATGTAGGCTGTGGGTTTGTCATATATGGACTGTAATATGTTGAGGTAGGTTATGTTGAGTTAGGTTCCCTCTCTGCCTACTTTCTGGAGAGTTGTTCTTGTTGTGGAGCACAGGCTCCAGACACACAGGCTCAGTAGTTGTGGCTCATGGGTCTAGTTGCTCCGCATCATGTGGGATCTTCCAAGACCAGGGCTTGAACCCGTGTCCCCTGCATTAGCAGGCAGATTCTCAACAACTGTGCCACCAGGGACGCCCCTTCTGGAGAGTTTTTAACATAAATCTTATTGAATTTCGTCAAAAGCTTTTTCTGCATCTATTGAGATGATCATATGGTTTTTATCCTTCAATTTGTTAATATGGTGTATCACATTGACTGATTTGCATATATTGAAGAATCCTTGCATTCCTGTGATAAACCCTACTGGATCATGGTGAATGATCCTTTTAATGTGCTGTTGGATTCTGTTTGCTAGTATCTTGTTGAGGATTTTTGCCTCTATGTTCTTCAGTGGTATCGGCCTGTAGTTTTCATTCTTTGTGACATCTTTGTCTGGTTCTGGCATCAGGGTGATGGTGACCTTGTACAATGAGATTGGGAGTGTTCCTCCCTCTGCTATATTTTGGAAGAGTTTGAGAAGGATAGGTGTTAGCTCTTCTCTAAATTTTTGATAGAATTTGCCTGTGAAGCCATCTGGTCCTGGGCTTTTGTTTGTTGGAAGATTTTTAATCACAGTCTCAATTTCAGTGCTTGTGATTGGCGTGTTTATATATTCTATTTCTCCCTGGTTCAGTCTCAGAAGGTTGTGCTTTTCTAAGAATGACCAGGGCTTGAACCCGTGTCCCCTGCATTAGCAGGCAGATTCTCAACAACTGTGCCACCAGGGACGCCCCTTCTGGAGAGTTTTTAACATAAATCTTATTGAATTTCGTCAAAAGCTTTTTCTGCATCTATTGAGATGATCATATGGTTTTTATCCTTCAATTTGTTAATATGGTGTATCACATTGACTGATTTGCATATATTGAAGAATCCTTGCATTCCTGTGATAAACCCTACTGGATCATGGTGAATGATCCTTTTAATGTGCTGTTGGATTCTGTTTGCTAGTATCTTGTTGAGGATTTTTGCCTCTATGTTCTTCAGTGGTATCGGCCTGTAGTTTTCATTCTTTGTGACATCTTTGTCTGGTTCTGGCATCAGGGTGATGGTGACCTTGTACAATGAGATTGGGAGTGTTCCTCCCTCTGCTATATTTTGGAAGAGTTTGAGAAGGATAGGTGTTAGCTCTTCTCTAAATTTTTGATAGAATTTGCCTGTGAAGCCATCTGGTCCTGGGCTTTTGTTTGTTGGAAGATTTTTAATCACAGTCTCAATTTCAGTGCTTGTGATTGGCGTGTTTATATATTCTATTTCTCCCTGGTTCAGTCTCAGAAGGTTGTGCTTTTCTAAGAATTTTCCATTTCTTCTAGGTTGTCCATTTTATTGGCATATAGTTGCTTGTAGTAATCTCTCATGATCCTTTGTATTTCTGCAGTATCAGTTGTTACTTCTCCTTTTTCATTTCTAATTCTGTTGCTTTGAGTCTTCTGCCTCTCTTTCTTGATGAATCTGGCTAATGGTTTATCAATTTTGTTTATCTTCTCAAAGAACCAGCTTTTAGTTTTATGGATCTTTGCTACTGTTTCCTTCATTTCTTTTTCACTTATTTCTGATCTTATCTTTATGATTTCTTTCCTTCTGCTAACTTTGGGTTTTCTGTTCTTTCTCCAATTGCTTTAGGTGTAAGGCTAGCTTGTTTATTTGATATTTTTCTTGTTTCTTGAGGTAGGATTGTATTGCTATAAACTTCCCTCTTAGAACTGCTTTTGCTGCATCCCATAGGTTTTGGGTCATCATGTTTTCATTATCATTTTTTTCTAGGTATTTTTAAAAAATAAATTTATTTATTATTTTTATTTATTTTTGGCTGTGTTGGGTCTTTGTCACTGCGTGCAGGGTTTCTCTAGTTGCGGCTAGCAGGGCCTACTCTTCATTGCGGTGCACGGGCTTCTCATTGCGGTGGCTTCTCTTGTTGCGGAGCACGGGCTCAAGGCGCGTGGGCTTCAGTAGTTAGTTGTGGCACATGGGCTCAGCAGTTGTGGCTTGAAGGCTCTAGAGCACAGGCTCAGCATTTGTGGCGCAGGGGCTCAGTGGCTCCGCAGCATGTGGGATCTTCCCGGACCAGGGGTCGAACCTGTGTCCCCTGCATTGGCAGGCAGATTCTGAACCACTGCACCACCAGGGAAGCCCCTCTAGGTATTTTTTGATGTCCTATTTGATTTCTTCTGTGATCTCTTGGTTATTTAGTAGCATATTGTTTAGCCTCCAAGGGTTTGTATTTTTTACATTTTTTTCCTCTAACTGATATCTAGTCTCATAGCGTTGTGGTAGGGAAAGATACTTGATATGATTTCAATTTTCTTAAATTTACCAAGGCTTGTGACCCAAAATATGATCTATCCTGAAGAATGTTCCATAAGCACTTGAGAAGAAAGTGTATTCTGTTGTTTTTGGATGGAATGTCCTATAAATATCCATTAAATCCATCCTGTTTAATGTGTCATTTAAAGCTTGTGTTTCCTTATTTATTGTCATTTTGGATGATCTGTCCATTGGTGAAAGTGGGGTGTTAAAGTCCCCTACTATTATTGTGTTACTGTCAATTTCCCCTTTTCTGGCTGTTAGCATTCACCTTATGTACTGAGGTGCTCCTATGTTGGGTGCATAAATATTTTCAATGGTTTTATCTTCTTCTTGGATTGACCCCTTGATCATTATGTAGGGTCCTTCTTTGTCTCTTGTAATAGTCTTTATTTTAAAGTCTGTTTTGTCTGATATGAGAATTGCTACTCCAGCTTTCTTTTGATTTCCATTTGCACGGAATATCTTTTTCATCCCCTCACTTTCAGTCTGTATGTTTCCCTAGATCTGAAGTGGGTTTCTTGTAGACAGCATATTTACTGGTCCAGTTTTTGTATCCATTCAGCCAGTCAGTGTCTTTTCATTGGAGCATTTAATCCATTTACATTTAAGGTAATTATTGATATGTATGTTCCTATTACCATTTACTTAATTGTTTTGGGTTTGTTTTTGTAGGTCTTTTCCATCTCTTGCGTCTCCTGTGTAGAGAAGTTCCTTTAGCAATTGTTGTAAAGCTGGTTTGGTGGTGCTGAGTTCTCTTAACTTTTGCTTGTCTGTAAAACTTTTAATTTCTCCATCAAATCTGAATGAGATCCTTGCTGGGTAGAGTAATCTTTGTTGTAGGTTCTTCCCTTTCATCACTTTAAATATGTTCTGCCACTCCTTCTGGCCTGCAGAGTTTCTGCTGA
Organism: Physeter macrocephalus; assembly: GCF_002837175.3. NCBI lineage: Eukaryota > Metazoa > Chordata > Mammalia > Artiodactyla > Physeteridae > Physeter > Physeter macrocephalus. The sequence continues at coordinate 61,530,450 of NC_041223.1, forward strand.
AAGATAAGCTCTTAACCTTAATGGGATTTCCTTATATGTCATTTGTTGCTTTTCCCTTGCTGCTTTTAATATTTTTTCTTTGTATTTAATTTTTATACTTTGATTAATATATGTCTTGGCTTGTTTCTCTTTGGATTTATTCTGTATGAGACTCTGAGTTTCCTGGACTTGACTATTTTCAAGTTTGCAACTATAATCTCTACAAATATTTTCTCAGTCCCTCTTTTTCTTTTTCTTCTGGGACCCGTATAATTCGAATGGTGGTACGCTTAATGTTGTCCCATAAGTCTCTAAGACTGTCCTCAATTCTTTTCATTTTTTTCTTTATTCTGCTCTGTGGTAGTTATTTACACTGTTTTATTTTCCAGGTCACTTATCTGTTCTTCTGCCTCAGTTATTCTGCTATTGATTCCTTCTAGAGAATTTTAAATTTCATTTATTGTTTTGCTCATCTTTGTTCATTTACTCTTTAGTTCTTCTAGGTCCTTGTTAAACATTACTTTTATTTTCTGCATTCTATTTCCAAGATTTTGGATCATCTTTACTATCATTACTCTGAATTCTTTTTCAGGTAGAGTGCCTATTTCCTCTTCATTTGTTTGGTCTGGTGGGTTTTTCCCTTGCTCCTTCATCGGCTGCATATTTCTGTCTTCTCACTTTTTTCAACTTACTGTGTTTGGGGTCTCCTTTTCACAGCCTGCAATTTCATATTTCCTGTTGTTTTTGGTATCTGCCTCCACTGGTTGAGGTTGGTTCAGTGGGTTGTGTAGGCTTCCTGGTGGTGGGGACTGGTGCCTGTGTTATGGTGGGTGGGTCTGGATCTTTTCTTTTGGTGGGCAGGGCCATGTCCAGTGGTGTTTTTTGGTGTGTCTGTGAACTTAGTGTGATTTTTTGTTGTTGTTGCTGTTTTTGTTTTTGTTTTTTTGTTGTTGTTGTTGTTTTGTGCCAGGGAGACATACCTGCTGAGGGTGCTGCTGGTGAGCACGAGCAGTTCAGTGTTGCCAGAGTATGAAGTTTGCAGCTGGAAAAGGTGAGAGTGGTTCAGAAGAGGCAGACCCAAGGCAGGGTCCTGGAGGGTTTTGAAGCCTGAAGGAAGGAGCTCGGTCTTTTCTGGAAGGTAGTGAGGAGAGTAATGTGATCTGTTGCCTTAGTTTGGTTTCCACGAGAACAGGCCTTTTGACAAGGATTTGGGTCATTTGTTTGCCAGGTGATTCTAGGAAGCAGGTCAGGGAGTAGGGAAGCCTTCCTTGTAACTGGATATCACAAGCTCTCAAGACTCCCTTCTAATGGGGAGAGTTGTGTTCCTGTCTTGCTAGTTGTTTGGCATGGGGCATCTAGCACTGGAGCTTGCTGGCCATTGGGTGGAGCTGGGTCTCAGTGTTGAGATGGAGATCTCTGGGAGAGCTCTTGTTGATTGATATTATATGGGGCTGGGAGGTCTCTGGTGGTCCAATGTCCTGAACTGGGCTCTCCCACCTCAGAGGCTCAGGCTTGACACCAGGTCAGAGCACAAAGACACTGTCAGCCACACAGCTCAGAAGAAAATGGAGAAAAAAGGAAAGAAAAATAATAATAAATTTAAAAAATTTTTTTATTTATTAAAATAAAAAAATTTTTAATTATTAAAACAAAAAAGTAATAATAATTTAAAAAGACGAGAACAACCAAACCAGTAAACAAATCCACCAATGATAACAAGTGCTAAAAACTATACTAGGATAAACATACAAATCAGAAAGAAGTCATTTGCAGACAGCAAACCCCAAGCCTACAGTTGCTCCCAAAATCCACCTCCTCAATTTGGGATGATTCATTGTCTATTCAGGTATTCCACAGACGCAGGGTACATCAAGTTGATTGTGGGGATTTAATCTGCTGCTCCTGAGGATGCACAGAGAAATTTCCCTTTCTCTTCTTTGTTCGCACAGCTCCCGGGGTTCACCGTTGGTTTTGGTCCCATCTCTGTGTGTAGGTTGCCCTAAGGTTTCTGTTCCCGCCCAGACAGGACAGGGTTAAAGCAGTGGCTGATTAGGGGGCTCTGACTCACTCAGGCCTGGGGGAGGGGGGAGGAAAGGGTATGGTAGCTCTAACTGGAATTCGGTGCAAGCCTGAGGCAGAAGAGGTTGGCGTGAGTTGCAACAGCCTGAGGCGTGCCGTGTATTCTCCCAGGGAAGTTGTCCCTGGATCAAGGACCCTGGCAGTCGCAGGCTGCACAGGCTCTTGGGGTGGGGGTGTGTGTGGATAGTGACCTGTGCTTGCACACAGTATTGTTGGTGGCTGCAGCAGCAGTGTTAGCATTTCATGCCCATCTCTACTGTCTGAGCTGATAGCCATGCCTTGAGCCCGCTTCTGGAGCTCATTTAGGTGGTGCTCTGCCTTCTGTGGGCAGATGGGGAAGGAATCCCCTCTCCTTGTGCACCCCGAAACAATGGTCTCTTGCCTCTTAGGCAGGTCCAGACTTTTTCCCAGACTCCCTCCCGGCTAGCTGTGGCGCACTAGCCCCTTTCAGGCTGTGTTCATGCAGCCAACCCCAGTCCTCTCCCTGGGATCTGACTTCCGAAGCCCAAGCCTCAGCTCCCAGCCCCAATCTGCCCTGGCGGGTCAGCAGACAAGCCTCTCGAGTGCTGGTTGGCACCGATCCTCTGTGCGGGAATCTCTCCGCTTTGCCCTGTGCACCCCTGTTGCTGTGCTCTCCTCTGTGGCTCTGAAGCTTCACCCCTGTCACCCCCCATCCCCGCCAGTGAAGGGGTTTCCTAGTGGAAACTTTTCCTCCTTCACAGCTCCTTCCCAGAGGTGCAGGTCCCTTCCCTATTCTTTTGTCTCTGTTTTTACTTTTTTCTTTTGCCCTACCCAGGTACGTGGGGATTTTCTCGCCTTTTGGGAAGTCTGAGGTCTTCTGCCAGCATTCAGTAGGTGTTCTGCAGGAGTTGTTCCACATGTAGATGTATTTTTGATGTATTTGTGGGGAGGAAGGTGATCTCCACGTCTTACTCCTCCGCCATCTTGAAGGTCCCCCCTCGCCTTTTTCTTTCTTAACGAAACTTATCAACCATTGTTGGCAATGCAGCAAAAGTTAAGACTGAATGCTGTATTTTTAACACAAATTTCACAGGTGGCACTAAGATATTTTTAAAACTTATATCAAAATTATAAGTTTATGGAAATATAGTTTCCCAAGATCAAGATTAAGCAGTGTATATACTCGTAACATTTATATATGTAATATATATGCCATTGTATATATATATATATATATATATACACACCTATATCTAAGTATCTCTATCTATACTTGACTATAGTGTCAAACTATGGCATCCATTACAACATATGGATATATATTCTGAATTTCTCAGTTGATAAAATAGGTTGGTCACTTGTATTTTTTCTTTCATTCTTTTTTCAACAGTCATGTAACTATTTAAGGTAGAGAACTATATAGCATAACATCAATTTCCTTTTCATTACCTTCTTGATTTCCCCATGAAATAAAGACTTGTGTTCGTCCTAGAACATATCTAAAATTTCCATGTACTGTTTGATTGTTTCTGAAATAATTCTTGAGGCCCTTAATATACCTGTGCCTCACATCTAAAGATACATTGTATATATTATACTTGATCAAACACTTTCCAAGAAAAACTGCAATATGTGTGTTTATAAAACTATCTTATAACTTTTTGTGTGTGTGTGTTTATATGTCTACTAGATAAGCCCAAAGTTTTGAAAGAAACCAAATTTATTCAAAGATTGATTAATTCAATGTGGTTGAAATAGTTTCTGTCTTCCCAAAGAAAGCATTATTATATTTTTATGCAGGAGAGTAAAGATCCTAATGTAACCATTCCTCCTCCTCTTCAATGCCCCCCACCTAAAAATGCACACAAATCTTTTGGTTACAAGGGGAAGTTTAAATAAATGCATTTATCTCCTCTCTTCCCTGAGGTCCATTAAAATGAAAGAAGGAAAAAAATGATAGTTAACTCATAAATGAAAGAACAGGTGAGGGGCCTCAGTAATTAAGAAATTATAATACATTTTTAGAAGATATGGAGCAGATAGAAAAAAAAAGAAATAAAGGAAGATATTTCCAAGGGAAAGCGAAAAGTAAGTAGAGACATAAAGGGAGCCTATTTTCTCTTGAGAATCTCAGAACATTGGGAGTTGAGAAATACCAGCTAAGATGGGATCAGATAAGAGACTGGGTGCTAAAAATGCATTAATTAAAAGGCTACATAAGGGAGACTCACTGCCTTAAACACAAATCATTCCCCTAATTTGGGTACAGAATGCCAAGCAGATAAGAGTCCAGCTCTGACAATAAATAAGTCAACAAATTAAGTTAAATCTGCAGTGTCCTCTCAATCAAAATTGAAAGACATAAGTGTCTTAGTTGAGGCTGCTATAACAATGTACCATAGAGTAGGTGGCTTATGAACAATGAAAATTTATTTCACACAGCTCTGGAGGCTGGCAGTCTGTGATTACAGTGCCAGCATGGCCAAGTTCTAGTGAGAGCCCTCTTCCAGGTTGTGGACAACTCTCTTTTCATTGTATCCACACATGAGATAAGACAGAGCTTACTAAAGAGTGCTAGAGAGCTCTCTGGGAGTCCCTTTTATAAGGACACTAATCCTATTCATAAGGGCTTCACCCATATGACCTAATTACCTCCCAGAGGTCTTACCTACTAATACCATCACATTTGGGGTTAGAATTTCAACATATGAATTTTGGGGGGATACAAACATTCAGTCCATTGCACTGAGATCATTGATTTTTGCATTTTGGTGACTTCAGAAAATTGGCTAATTCTTTTTATCACCATCATAAAGCAAATCTGCTTTTTAATAAAACTAAAGAATTGGCTATTCTCACTGCCTCCACTTCCAAACTTGTCATTCTCTCTTGGACCTATTCCATGAAACAGCTTTTGACAGGGTCATCAAAGGCCTCTATATTTTAAAATCTTATGGTCAGTATTCAATTTTCCTTTCTTTTTTTTTTTTTTTGTTGTTGTTGTTGTCTTTCCTGTGAGCCTCAATAGTTAATAGTTGCTCTTTCCTTCTTCCTTGAAACACTGTTTTTACCTGGATTCCAGATTCCACACTGCTGGTTAATTTGCTACCTCACTAGCTAATCCTTCTCAGTGTCCTCCTCACTGGATTCTTCTCTTACCAACTCCTAAGCATTGGTGTGCCTCTAAGCTCAGCACTGAGACCCCTTCTCTCTATCTACACTCTTCATAGGTGATCTCATGTGGTCCCGTCCAACAAACAGAATTGTTAAAAATGTTTTAAGTCACAACATTTTGAGCTGATTTATTTCACAGTAATTCCTAAGTGAAATACAAGATTAACTAAGGATTGCATATATACATATTTGCATATCCATTGCTATAAACGCAGACTTTTAAAATATAAAATGCAGCATTCTGTGAAGGTTTTCTTGAAAATTGCACTTTGTCGGTTTCACTTTTTATAAATAGGATTTAGGCCATTAAATATCCATCAACATCATTGATGGTGGCTGCATACTTAATTATTTGGATGTGCCAACATTTATTTAAATAATACTTTGTCATTGGACATTAAAGCTGTACTAAATTGTTTCACTATTGTAAACAAACATTTAATGAGCATCCTTATAGCTAAATCTTTGCACATCGTGATACTTATTCATAATAAACATTTGGAAGCATAGTTCTTAAATCAGTTAAGTAAAGACTTTTGCTAAGTTCCTGTGAAGAAAGTCTATAACCAATTTACGTAACTACCAGCATGCAAAAGAAGTATATCACTGGTTCTTAATGCCCAAGTTAATTTTTGATATCTAGTCTTAATACTGTATAAGAAAATAAATATATTTGAAACTTGAACTTGTGATATTGAGAAGAATATCACTAGAAGGCAAAAAATTTCATCTTTATGATGAATGATAGACTATTCATTAAAGACAAATTCTTTATCTCAGAAATTGAGAAGGGCAGTTGAAAATTAGTTCTCACTTACAATTTGAATAGAAAAGAACTATATTCAGGAAAAACTCTAACTATATCATTTTAATTTTCTTATAACTTCCTTTAATCCTGGATTCTCATTTTATTAAAAAAATATTGATAGGCATTTAAGGCTCAGTTTAGCTGCTTTCCTGACATACATTAATTGTTTTAGTTATACTGTTATAACTAAACTGTTAGCTAAAGAGTACCTTATGCTTGTGGAATTATCTTTACTATTTAGATTAAAAAACGTTTCCAAAACATTTGGCATTTTTTATTACTGGTCTTTTTAAAGGTTTCATTGAGGTATAATTTTTATACAATAAGCCATATATACTTAATAAGTACAATTTTATGTTTTGATACATGTATAAACCTGTGGAAACATTACCAAAGTTAAGATAATGAACATATTGATCACTCTCCAAAAGTTTCTTCACTTCCCATTTTTATGTATCTTTCTCATTCCTTTTTGTACCCCACTCCCCAACTCTCATCCTGGGTGATGACTTATCTGCTGTCACTAAAGGTTACTTTGCATTTTCTAGTTTTATATTTATATACATGGAATCATACATCATGCAGTCTTTTTTTTTGCCTGGTTTCTTTTACTGGCATAATTATTTTGAAATTCATCCATGTTGTTACCCATATCAATGGCTCATTCCATTAACTTATACAGTCTGTCTTCAAGTGATATTATACCACTTCCTGTACAAGAATTTGACAACAGTGTACTTTAATTTTCCCTTCCTTGCCCTTATTCTATCATTGTAATATAGTTTACTTACATATATATGTGTGTGTATATATATATATATATATATATATATATATACTCAACATGACATTGAAGTTGTATCTGTTTAAACAGTTGTATATTTTAAAGAAATTTAAATATAAGGAAAATATTTTATATTTACACATTGTTTACCATTTCTGATGTTTTGCATTTTTTTGTGTAAATCAATATTTCTTTCTCATATAATTTTCCTTCTGCCTGAAAAAATTGTCTTTAATATTTCTCATAGTGTGGGTCACCTGATGAATTCTTTTAGCTTTTGGAGGTCTACAAAAGTGTCTTTATTTCAATTTTATTTTTGAAAATTATTTCCTTTAGGTATAGAAATATAGGTTGCCATTTGTTTAATACTATTTAAAAATTTTTATTATATTTATTTAGTTTTTATACAGCAGGTTCTTATTAGTTACCTATTTTATACATTAGTGTATACATGTCAATCTCAGTCTCCCAATTCATCCCACCACCACCACCACCGCCCCTCTTTCCCCCCCTTGGTGGCCCTACATTTGTTCTCTATGTCTGTTAATACTTTGAATGATGTTGATTCACTGTTTTCTCACATTTTTCCCATTAAAAATCTATCCTCCTTGTTTTGTTTTTGTGCATGTAATGTATTCTTTTTCTCAGGCTGGCTTTAAAATTTTCTCACTATCTTCATTTTTAATCAATTTATTTATGATATGTCTTGGTGTCATTTTCTTTATGTTTCTTGTGCTTAGCTTTTGTTGAGATTCTTGGATTTGTAGGTTTATAGTTTTGATACGCCTTTTGCTTCAGGTATTCCAAGTATATACCTATTAGTCCACATAAAGTTGTCCTATAGCTCACTGATGCACTTTTCTTTTTTAATATTATTATTTTTTCCTCTGTTTTATTCTAAATGGTATCTATTTTTATTGCTTCAAGTTCACTAATCTTTTCTTCTTCAATGTCTAATCTTCTATTCATCCATTCTAGTGGGCTTTTTCTTTTTTTTTTTGGTCAGAAATTATAGTTTTCATTTCTTATGGTTTAATTTGAAATTTTTAATAATATCTTTTATGTCTCTACTGAACTTTTTGAATATATGAAATTTATGAAATACAGTTACAATTACTTTAATATCTTTGCTTATTTTGACATCTGTGTTAGTACAGGATTGGTTTCAATTGATTGATTTTTTTCCCTCATCATGTGTTATAATTTCCTTATTTGCATGCTGATTAATATTTGGATTCAAGACGTTGTGTCTTTTACCTTGTCGGGTGGTAAACAATTTTGTATTTCTAAAATATTCTTAAGCTTTGCTTTGGGATGCAATTAAGTTTTAGAAACAGTTTGAGCCATTCTGGTCTTACACCTACTTTAGAACTGGAGGGTGTTTGTCTAGGGCAAATTATTCCATAATAATGAGGGAAGACTCTTCAGAGTACTCTGCCCAATTATGAGGTCTTTCCAGTCTGGCTGGTGGGAATGATACTATCATGAGTGTTGGGCACCATTTCCTCTAATATTGGGGGGTAGATATTTCCCAGGGCCCGGCGTTTTTCCTCACATGAATGCACTGATCAGTACTCTACTGCCTACTTGAGGAGACCCTCTGTAGTATCTGGAGTTTTTTCTATGTGCAGCTCTCTCCTTTTCTGCACTCTGTTCTGTGAACAACCAACAACACCAACAACCTTGGTGTCCCTGGACTCCCAACACCATCTTTTCATTTCAGGGAAGCTGGAAGACTCAATGTGCCTTTCCTCTGTGCCATCACCTGGAAACTCTCTCAAGGCAGTTAGCTGGGATAGTTATTGGGCTCACCTTGTTTGTTTACCATCTCTCAGGAATCAGTGTCCTTCATTGACAGTTGTCCAGTGTCTTAAAATCTTTGTTTCAAATAAATTTTTCCAGTTTTGAATGCTTCCAGTAGGAGAGTAATTTCAATCCTTATAACTCCATCTTGACCAGAAGTGAAAGTTTACACTAATTTTTTTAAACTATTACTTACCTGGCTTAAACTTTTTACTTTCTAGGGCTGTTAATTACATGAAGGGAGGGGTTGAAATTACAGACTTATCTTCACAATATACTGCTTTCATTGTGTCACTCTCAGCTCCAAAACCCAAATGGCTCTTCTAGCTCATGAAGTTAATATAAATATAAACACAAGCCAATAAAGGTAGTTGTATAAGGAACTAAAACAGGATGTTCATTGTTTACAGCTTTCTTATTCTAGCTTGATGCAAGGAGACACTTAATACAGAGGACTGGATAGACTATATAACCTTTATTCAATCTCCATGACTAATATTACTCACAAACATAATTTTTATAAGAATTTCACAAGAAGTTATAGGTTGTATTCTCTGAACACAACCTGGACTCCAGATAATCTGTCAGATGAAAGAATATTAACCCCCACAAGTGTAAAACTTAAGGACTCTAACCAAGACATTTGCCTAAATAGTTGATCACCTCACTTACATATATAGTGGGAAACAGTTTTAATCTACTACAAGTACAAGAGTATCTTTCCTTAAGCGTTTACAATATGAGTTGTGATTTTTTTCCACAATGTTTGCATATATTTGTAGACTTGTACCCTCTTTTCAAAGGCGACACATAAACTCCTATAGAAGGTCAAACTCCTGTAATTAACACTTCTCTTAACACTTTTCAAAATAGAAGGACTTTTAAGTAACAGAGTTTTTGTTGGAGGTAAATTAATTTCTTTATTAAAGAATAGTAGAATATTAGAGAATGAAAAACGTTTATGTGGATTAAAGTCTTTAGGAAATATTTCAGAGAAAGCATTTTAACCTTAGAAATTCATAGAATTTTAGTAAACAGGGAAGCTGTAAATAGTGCTTCCACAAAATACAATTACTAAATTCATGGTTTAGTTCCTTATTACTCTATATATTATTCTTGGAGCCAGATTTCAATACACCCTAATTATGTCTTAATGACTAATTCTTTATATACAGGTGCAGAGTTGTTTTAGAATTTTTTGTGACTTAGGCTATGTCCTTTTTATACAGTGATGAAATCAGCAAAGTCAGTACCTTTCAATATGTCTATGTGGATGAACTGTACTTAATCAGTCCTACTAGAGATTACCATTAGCATGTATTTCAGCCAGCTATTTCCATAATAGTGCTATATAATGAACCACTCCTATTCTCCTCAGTGTCCTAAAATAACAACCATTTTTCCATGCTCACTAATCTCCAGGTTGGCTGGAGGTCAAATGATTTAGGCTGGATCTGACTGAGCTTCATAGTAAGCTTCAGGTTGAGTTTAGGACTGTTCTAGCTGGATCTATTCCTTATTGCTTGTACTCTTTTTCTATCTCATTAACAGGCTAATAGAGGCAGATGAAATCTGTTCAGTGGTGAACTAGATTATTTTCTCCACCACCAGAAATAGATTTTAGAGATGGTTAATGTGAGAGTATTCCAGGGATGTGGCAATGTTTGCATAATTTTACCTGAGAATTTCCCAAGCATCTCCACCTTGTCTTTGACTATGTCCTTCTATGTCTCCTGAGCCTTTGCCAGGAGACTATACACAAAACAAGACTGCCTTTTTTGAATACTTGATTACTTTATGTGTTGCAGCATATTGTTTCCTACGAGCCAAATATCATAATACCTTTAATGGCAATAGCCTGTTGCCTACCAAGTTAACTCTAAACATGAAACCTTTCTCCGAGAAGAAACATCTCAAATAGCCTATAAGAAAATTTACCTTAGAATGTCTCATTTTAAGTCTGAAATTCTCAGATACCTGTTAGGAATATAAAACAGAGTCTTTTTTTTTTTTATTTGGATGGGAGAATAATAAACAGCAATAAATAATGGTTTGGAGTTTTAGTGGCTTATCAATACCTGACTGAACTCATTAAGTAATCTGTCTTCAGTCTTATTTAGTGCTATGAAGTCCCCTAATAGCTTATAAACCTGAACACAAATGTAGGAGCACTACTGCTCATTTATTTTTCACCAGCCACATCACTAGTAAAACATTTCTTCTTTTATAAGAAGATATTTATAAATCAAAATCATATTTGGACCGTTACTATTTGGGCCCCTTTGGAACCTTATCTACTATGACACTTTAAACAGTCATGTTCCTTATGAACACTGCTGTACAAAATGTAGGGAATTTGAGGGTCGTGTGCATAAATGTGTGATTTGCCCTTTTTTTTTTTTTCAAAAAATAAAGAACGGAAAATAAGAATTTCACGAACTTGCCTAATATATAAATTTTCTGCCCTCTGGCACTGGCCTATACATTTTCCTGTTCAGAGATCTTGCCTGGTACCCAGGCAAGAAGGTAGACCTACTGACTCCTATAATTTGGCTACCACTTGAAGATAGTAATCAAAACTTTCTTGGAATATAGTAACATAAGAGCGTTGAATAACAGAAACCTGGAGAGGACTTGGGGAGAGAATAAGGAGTACTGGTTTTCCTGGGGATGGCAAAGCTCTCTTCTGCTCCAGTCATTTCATTGTCCTCCATGGATTCCAGTTCTCTGCCCTTGTCAGGATCCCTCTACTAGATGATTCAGAATTCCTCCTAAGAGTAACTTTTGAAAACATAGTTTTAATTCTTCAGTGTCTATCATTCCTTATTGATTATTATTTCTTTCTAAGTTTTGCTTTTCCCTGAGGGAAAACCTTGTATACTAGCACACTGGAACATTTTGACCAGACTAGAGTGACTCAGACTTATTTAAACAACGTCATATGTCTTTTTATTCCACATTAAAACATTGCAGCAACATAGGTAAAATATAAGAGACCTGGATTTGCTTCTCTCTGATATTGCTATATTTCTCTAAAGGTCTCCAAATAAAGTTGTGATTTTATATGGAAGCTGAGAGTATTCCCACTGGATTCTAATAATCATGAATGTCTGTGCTTATCTACAGTCGGAGTAATGTCTATGCTCTTAAGACTTATACACACATGTCTTCATTTATACAATAAACATTAATTGAGTGCTCACTATGTTTCAGGCACTGGTACTACAGATAAGAAGGCAGAATTTAAAAGAGGAATATTTCTCATTTTAAGAGGACAAGAAATAGGAAAAAGACAAGAATGGGATGAAATAAACTAACACATTCTGACTCATACTCACTTATGAGCTGCGAAGATCATCCTGGCTTCAAAATCACCAAGTCCATGACCCTGTTGGCACCTGGCTCTGGCCCAGTGCCTAACACATTCTACTCTCCCATGTTAAATTCCTCCTCTCTGGCCTGCCACAATGCAAAGCACTCAGCCTGGTAACCTCTATGGCCACTGGTTAAGTTGCGGCACAGACCAAGTGGCTGAGATCTAGAGCTAAGGAAGTAGAAAGTTCTCAGACGCCCCAGATAAATTGGTGTAGTTGCACGCCTGCTAATCCAATGCTCTTGAGTACTGAACTGTGCTGACAACCTGGGAGGGATCAAGGGAGTCAGCATTACACTGCATTACATTATACTGTATTACATTACACTACACTACACTACATTACATCTGATGCCTAAAACTGGCATTATTTTACATTCTTGGGACACATATCTTGCAGAGGCACAAATACTTAGATGGGGACCCTGAAGACCCATACTTGAAAGAAAAAGTAATGGACAAACAAATGTAGGTATTTTTAAATGCTATTTTTAAGTTTAGAGAACATTTCATCCTTTCAGATTAAAACGTATTTAGGGACCTCTGCACTGCTATCACACAGAATAAGTAAATTTCAGTTAAAATAAGTGTAGTAACACCAGCCTTAACAATATCATTAGCCAGAAGAGAAATTTTAGCTAATGATACCCAAAGGTCAAAAGACTTGATACCCAAAGGTCAAAAGACTTCAATTCATAGGTCACTTGGAAGTTCCCGCTTAGGAACTTGAGAAAGGCATTTAAAGCTGTACTTGGACTTAGAAGCACTTTCTCAAGAATAAATCACTAATAAGAATCCTCCCTTCCATCACATTGGGTTACCTCACAAGTCAGTCCAAATGCCAATGCTTTTTGCTTTGATTTTCCCAAAGTATTAGAAATATATTGTTACTCACTTCTGAATGATATTTCTCTGAGTTTTAAAAAAGTAAACCTAATTTAAGGTATTGCTGATATATTAAAGACAAGTTAATCATAATGATGTGATTTAGAACAAGGTATTTGAAGAAACAACTTTTTCTACATCATTTCTGTAAAAGCATCTCTTGGCCTGGAGCTGTGCCTGGGACTGCTATACACAGTCAGTGTAAAAACTGTGATATATTTCCCCCAAAGAACTTACAGTCCAAATATATGACACAGATCCTCAGGAAGAGTTAAGATTATTTTAGAATTGGTACTAAAAATTAGGGGATGGCAATTGTTAAGATAAAACATTTCAATTGTTAAGATAAAACTTTAAAGACAGATTTTTCCCCCCATCATCTTAATGGTCTGGTGTCATATGTGATTCAGAGAAGGTAACTCTACAACTAAGCACACTGAACACATGTAATCTATCAAGAGAGTAAATAATAACACTTGCAAATTTCTTGAAGCCCTGAAATCAATCAAGGGAAAAGAAATAAATTATCATCTATGACTCGAATCTTTTACTAACATTTCTACTTTTTGAATGAATGGCATCGTACCACTGAATGCTTCCTCTCGGGGGGGTGGGAGTGGGGGTGGGATGAACTGGGCGATTGGGATTGACATGTATACACTGATGTGTATAAAATTGATGACTAATAAGAACGTTCTGTATAAAAAAATAATAAAATTAAATTTAAAAAATTAAAAAAACAAAAAAGAACGCTTACTCTCTCTTACAGTTAGAAAATGTGTAATGGCATCATAATTAAAATATACCTATTGGTTATAAATTTACATATAATGCTACAGTAGTCATTGGACAAGAACTATTCAGGCAGAGATTCTACCTTCTAAGAGTTTAAAATCAGAACTGATGACACAAACTTGAATAAATCAGTGTCAGTCACATAACACAATAACTGAAAAGAAGTAGATACTAAACTATGATGATAAATTCATCTAAGGAGACTCAGTGGCATATGGTGGAGGTTACAAAAAGTTTAGGTGAAATGTAGCAGAAGTATGGGTATAGGGAATGGGTCAGCTCTCTTCTGATCACTACTCAAAGACTTCCTGGAAGATGCAAGGGCTTCCAAAGAGCTAAGTTTGGGGCAAAGTGACAGGATGGAGTTCTCTCTGATCACAGAGTTATGGGACTGGCTTGAACTATGCTGGGAGGTGGGAGTGGGATAATAGGACGGAGGAAAGCTGAGAGACCTTGACTGAAGTTAACAGAAAGTACACAGCAAAATAGGAAACAGCGCCAAAAGGGGTCCAGAGAAGTTTGAGCACCTAGAACCAAAATTACAGCTTTCCAGGCCAAGGAGAAGTCAACGTCACTCTTAGTTTTGACTCAAGAAACTGAATTAGAAATAAACAAACCTGAGAATTATTCATTAAGAAATTCCCATGTGGACAGTTTCTCTTTCAAAACCACGAATTTCAGTGTGCAAAACATATGAGCTAAAAGGCAGAAGAACAATGCTTAATATATGAGGTATGCAGAAATGATTCTAGTAAGAAAACAAAAATGCAAGAGATAAAAAATTATAATTTTGTACCCACTTATTCAGGACTTCCTACTGAAAGTGAAGAACAATCAGATTTAATTATGATAGAAAAGAAACAAAGCATTTACCTGTTTGGTTGGTGGACTGTTTATTTATTGCTCTGTTATCTAAATATTTATTATAGATACTAAACTAATACAACACCCAACTCAAACAGACTACTCTCCATCAACTCAAAGTGAACTATCCCATTCTGGTCTATCTCCCTCTTATCCACATTTCAAGCTTACAGTGCACTTTTTAAATGAACTGACACTTGGGATTTGAAGAATAATTAGTTTTCTATTGTAAAAAGATTTTTAGAGGGAAAAAAGAAAAAAAGGAAAGAAGAAAAGATCAAGTCATATCTGTTAGTTCCTTAGAACAGCAAATAATTTTTCTGGAACATAATATCATTATATTCCCTTTTTCATGGTGGTCTTCTCTCATGTATACACCCCCCACACACACACTAATCAATGAAAAACCAAGTCAGGTTGTCTTTCCTGAGTTACAGACCACCGTTTACAAAGGGTCACAGCCATCCCCTCTTTTATCTCAAGACAAGAGATCCTTAAAGTAGCAACTGGTTTGGGTCTTGAGAAGGCAAAACAACACAATAGGAAAAACAAAACAAAAAAAAATGAGAGAGAGAAGAGAAAGGAAGACAGAAAAAGAGAATTCTGACCACTTGAATATATTTGTATTCAAATTATGCACATTAGAAGCTTGTTTACTTAGGGAACTTATTACATATTTTTCTGAAGTTATGAGTAAAAATGTGAAACAGTTGGAAATAGTACTACTCAAATTAAAGATACTTTTATTTTTTATTAGGAAACCTAATGGCTGGAACACAGTTTAGCATTTGAAAAAGACTAAGATTCCTTGCTTGGAATCTTATAATAAACAATGAAGTTCAAGGCGAGGGTGCATTATTTGACCCAGGTGGTGAAACAGGTGAGCAGTGGGTTGATGAGCGCTAACAGTATTATGACTGCTATGGTGCTGAATTCAGGAAATATTTGCACTTCCTTCTCCTATTCCCCTTTTCTTTTAGTCTTTGATGGATATATAATAATTATAGTTTATAAGAATGCCAGTGGTGACGGAAGTGCTTCTCCTAATGCAGAGGCTGTAAAGCTATCAGAAGAGCTTTAAGCAAATGTTATCTGTTTTACAGAAGAAATCAATTACCCGCAGATTGCTTAAACCAGTGACAGGCATGGTAAGGAATAAAATGTGTTAAGTAGAAAAGTTACAGCCATCAACATGTAAGGAATTACATGATATATGAAAGCAATCACTTGTTCAATTTACCTTCAAAACTAAAACAAGTTCTTCTGCATTGGAAATAAACATGAACCTCTCTCTGAAAAGGGGCCAATTTCCAACTCAATGGAAAAAGTACTGTATAAATTTTAGCCAGCAATAGTGCTATTCGGAGCACACAACCAGGTTTTCAGAGATAAAGTATGTGAACTATTTAACATACTTATTTCAAAGTAGGCATCAGTTTGTCTTCATCTTCCTGCAATTCAGCATTATGTAATTTTCCAGATATGCCTGGAATAAAAGGAGTCTGCTAGAAAATACTTCACGCTTTATAACATTCCTTATATTTATGTCGAACTGCAAAGGATTTTATTCAATTAAAACTATCTTTAGTATATTTAAGTTTTAATACTCATTATTCTCTGTTGGTAACATCTTATTATCTATATTAGCAAGACAAGATTCAGAAGTGGGACTTTTTTCTCTGCTTAAGAAAAGTAAATGTTTCAGAGAGGCTCTGACAGTTCTTATGGAGGACATCATGGTTCAAAATGCTCATCAACGCTGTTAATTACTCAGGTGGAGTTGGCATCTTGCTTGTGAAACAAGGTTACCATTTTTAGTTCTTTATCCTATCGGTCCTTTAGGAATTTTTGCCTTGTATCATTTAATTTTTAAAACAAATTAATTCAAATCACATGTAACATAAAAAGTGATTTCTTAATATTGCAAAACAGGAACCATTTTACCAGATGTGCCATTAGTGACATCACAGCATAAGCATCACATTTCTGTCATTGTGTGCAATGACAGCCATAACGAGAGATACCTGCCTAATGAAGAACTTATATTTTTCTTTTTACTTTCTTCTTTTTTTTTTTAGACAGGGAAGTGTTTAGAAGAATTTGCTCCCATGATCTTTTAATAGAATCAGGAGTAATATACCAGCTGGTGCATATCATTCTTTTACAATGTTTTGAGGGAGAGTTCTACACTGATTTAATTTTCTTGGGAATAAAATAGGTATATTCAGATTTCATGCAAGTCAATTGTCCTTAATGGACATGTGTTAATGATAAATTCAAAGTACTATATTTTTGGAACATTTTTAAGTTAAAATTTTTCAGAAGAGTCATACTAGTAGTTCCCCCCGCCCCCATTCTGACACAGAAAACAATATTGTGAATATTCCCAAGTGAAAGACAACACAGCTAGTGTTTTTCTCTCTGCAAAATTATCAGGTTGATATAATGGTGATGTCCTACTGATTATTCACCACAGACCTTCCAGCAGGATAATGCATTCTTAAAATACAAACTTGAAGCTAAAATATTAAATATGCATTTTCTACTCCTATAGGACATGTTGAAATGCCACATGCTGTTGGTGAGAATGACCCATGAGTGTTGGATTTTTCTCCCCCTTGCTCTTCTTTTCCAGAAACAGTTAGTGTGGCGTGCAGTGAACCAAATCAACAATGTGATTCAAGCTGTCTCCGTAGCTTCTTGGCAAAAGAAAGGATAAACTATAAAACCCCCCTGCTACAGTTTCCAGCTCTTGCTTCCCACACTTTAACATCTTCTGTCACCTCTGGCGCTTTTACTGACCCATGCTAAGCTAAACTAAAGGATGATAAGTTTGCTGCCTTTGCCCTTGTCCTGAGGGGCTGCACATTATCCTATCAAGTATCAGTAGCCATTTTGTGGGATATTTGTCACCCCACGAAGGCCTCTGGAACAAATGAAATGGGCAGCGAATTACAAAAATGTCATTCTCTAAAGGAAATGGATGAAGCCTTTTGTTCTCCAGTAATAAATAGATGCCATAGGCTTATAACACTATTTTTGTATGAATTGACAGGGTTACTATTTCTAGTTCATTAAGGGAACAGCTTGAAAACATTTCTTTCTGTACTTTAAAAAATAATGTTGTTTCCCTCTTTTCTTCTCAGTGATAAATATAAACAATACCTGGCAATAGATCCTAGAAATCACAGATCATGATTCATTTCAAGTTACTTTTGGTAATAATTGTTTTAAGAATGTATAAAAATAATTTTAGGAGGGATTTTGAAATTACAAATGGATTATGTGAGAAGTATCTGTGAATGGATTTTAAAAGTCTGATTTATACCTATTTCTCCTTTCTTCATAAATCACAAATATATTACTTCCTTTTCTTACTTTTCTCACACATTATAGTTTTACGGGGCATCATGATAAATATGCCATGGACAAAGGTCAAGCAAAGAATAATAACTCAACTCCTTAAATGAAAGCTTCAAAATAAATCCTCTGTGTTTAACAGTGGTATACGGGGGTCAAGATGACTATGTCCCAGACTAGAGAATAAAATGTGTGTTATATCTTTTAGCCTCAGTACATTTGTTAAATGGGTATATTTGGACTGACATACTTAGATGTTCTTTGAAGTAGAATTTGAGAAAGAAACATAATACATGGTAATAAATTAAATAACATCACATGTTTTTAGATAGACTTGGATTGGGCAGTTTATCAAGCTGAGCTGAGTAGTTATGGTAGTTATTAACTATTTCTAATATAATAGGTATATTTCTTCTATAAATTCATGTAACCAAGGATTTTAGAATTGAGCTGCCTTTTGCTTAATAAGCTTATTTTGTTAAGCAAAATTTGTAAGATAAGGTAGTGAAAATCATGCATGAGAATTTTTATGTGACATATTAATATATTGATGAAGACTAGTAATAGTTGTGATATACTCTTTGTGAACAGAATTTAAGAGTGAAATACATTATCTAGGTTTATCTTCAGATTTTCTGAGTCTACGTTTTAAATCATAACTCTTGAGTAGAATGACTGCATTGCATACCTTAGGTTTAGTCAATATATGCCAATTTTTTTTTTTTTTTTTTTTTTTTTTTTTTCTGTATGCGGGCCTCTCACTGTTGTGGCCTCTCCCGTTGCGGAGCACAGGCTCCGGACGCGCAGGCCCAGCGGCCATGGCTCACGGGCCCAGCCGCTCCGCGGCACGCGGGATCCTCCCGGACCGGGGCATGAACCTGTGTCCCCTGCATCGGCAGGCGGACTCTCAACCACTGCGCCACCAGGGAAGCCCTATGCCAATATTTTGAGAGAATTGATTAGTAAAAACTGGGCAAACCAATTTTAACTTTCAATCAGGTCACAGTCACCATTTCCTGGAGGCAAATGCTTTAAAAATTTCAGCTATATCTTATATATCTTCAGTGAACATCTGCCTTATTTTATATTTTTTATTTCTTTTTGCTTCTTAAAATGGGAACACATGCCTGGCTCTGTGAACCCCCCAACTGTATGATCTGTGATAGGGCACTATGGGAGCCAAAGGTTCTTCAAAGAATACCTAAGTTTGTCAGTCCACATATATTCATTTAATGTGTGCCAAAGCTCCAAGTACTAAAGCACGATTTAATCTCTAGATGGATCACTGTCATTCTGACTCCTGTTTACTGCTGTGAGCCATCCGATACTCACCCTCTAGAGTCCTTTTTCTGGCAAGTTCGTCTCCATTGCTTGCAATGAAGAACTCTTTAAACACTTAAATTCCTTAACTAAATCTAGCTGGTGATTCTTGCACATAAGGGAGGGGAAAGTGTTTGAAAACACAAAGGAAGAAAACCATAAGTATTTTTTTCTCTGCAAATGAAAAATGATGGCTAATATTCCCCATCTTTGTATCACAAATAGCATAGGTAGGTTAAACAGAAGCATGGTAGATAAAATGATTTTCATTAAGAGAAAAATTGTTAAAAACATTACAGTAGGTTACTCAAAGAGTTGAGTGATTTGTTTTTCTGTTGATCTTTAAAAATAAAGCAGATTTCATCTTATTTAATTGTATTTTGTTCTGTCTCATTCAAAGGAATTAAAGTGAAAACTATATGCAATCTTTTCATCATCTAGATACTTATTGTTTAAAATTTGGCTTCTATCTATATCTGACTTCTTAAATGAAGACACTTCTCAAGGGCCATCAGTGTTCTCTTAATTACAAAATGTAAAGTCCATTTAAAATTGATTAATTTCCCTGATTTCTAATCTTTAATTTAGTCAACAGATCTAAATCTGAGCTTCTTATTTCCCAAAATATCTTCTTGCTGATTCCTCATTGCTACATTCTAGGAAGCAGTAACTGTAAGCCCAGAGAACATCAATGGTATTGTGAGAAAGGCCATAGGAAAGGATGCTCTATTTCCACCTAAGAGGGGGAAAAAAAAAAAAAAAAAAAAAAAAAGGTAACAAGAAGCAAAAAGAAATGAGTTCCCCCACCTACTGGTGAAACTGAAGATTGTTTGAGCCACATTTGAGCCAAGGGCTTCAAAGCAAGAAAACCAAATGAAAGCTAAAGGTACTGGCAACAACTTGCAGCCTCTGCACCCTACCGGGACAGGAGATGGGCAGACGGGTGTGTGGCTGCTTCAGAGCTGTGGCAACCTAATGGAAAGATGTTCTAACACACAGACACCCTGATCTCATTGACGGGCTGATCGGCACTCAGGAATATAGAATTTGGCAGAACGAGGTGAGGGTGGGGGGAGTGCAGTTTATTTTAGCATTTTTTTGTATAATTTATTGAACAAATGATATTTTTGATAGTGAATGATATAATGAATTATATTAAGTTATTCTGGGTAAGAATACCTACCTGCCTATATATATCCACGTTTTGGAGGAGAGAGGGCAGAAAATCTGGACATATTTTATATGTCAATATAAATATGTCAATCTGGACATATTTTATAAAATCACTTAGGAAATTTGCCCCCCAAATGGCAGATTATTTATATCAGAGGCACTTGTGGCATTTGAACATTTAATTTGACTAAATATAGCTAGTGAGTCTTCACTATAAGAGAGGGAAACATATTTGAAAAGCATATAGAAAGAAAACATAAGAAAAGCTTAGAGTTTGAAGAACTAAATTTTCTAGAATAATAAGTCTAAAGAAGAAAAGTTTTCTTTCTTTTTTTTTAACAAATTAGAAGCGCGGTAGGTAAAAGGAGATTCCTTTAATAGAAAAGTGTTAAAACATTGTGGTAGGCTACCAGTTTAATTTCCTTTTGCGTTGATCTTTAAAAAAATAGAGTAAACTCTGTTCTATTTAGTCAATTCTCTTCTATCTTGTTAGCACATCTCTCTCTTCAATTCCTGTCCAGTCAGCTGGCTAACACTCTTGATTTTGACCTTCAATATTTCTACCATCCGAATATAATTTTAAATTTCAGTTGCCTCTATCCTAGTTTTGACCCTCATGATCTCTCTCTTATGTAGATTGCTACCACACAAAAACAAAAACAAAAATGAAAAGTTTTTAGAATCAGCAAGGCTTACCTTCATTCTCCCTCCATCTCTATTGTATTGTATTGTATAATAAAGGTGACTTTGTAAATCACCTCTTCCCCTCACCCCAAAAAGCCTGGAAGCAGTCTAGTACAGGATTCACACTGCTGCATCTCTCACTATCTCGGTGAATGTGGCCAGGTTGCTTCAAATCTTTAAGACTCAGTTTCATCTTTCAGAAAAGCAGGACTAATAATAGTTGATATTTTGAAAGCACCTGATTTTTTTTGCAAGCTTTTCCCAAGCCATTTGTCATAATATGTTCCCTCCCAAGATAGAGACTTTTGGTAGGTGTGTTTTCTAACAACACCTAAACAATGTGAAATGCAAAATACGTTATCTTTTGAATTTGCTGACATTTAGAACACGTATTCAATAATATTTAAAATAGTACTTATTTACAAAATGATTTGGTTTTCTTCATAAAAATAATCGTATATGCTAATTTCATTACCTGATATTTACACACATATGTATAAATATGTAAGTGCAAGTGGTTTAAACTTGTGTACTGAAAAGGATCTAGGTGATTTTTTTTCTGTAAATACTTTCTAAAAAGATGGGAACAATCAGTGTTTATGAAATCTGAGACCAATTTTGAGTAATATGCTCAAGGGTTAATGAGATACTCTAAACCTAGATCTTTAAATGCCTTTTTTATAGCAGCATTAATATATTTTTTTGTTAAGAACACAATAACTACCACATTTACTCATTCCTGGGGAATAATCATGAAGGTTGATTTTCATTACCATCTTAATTTTCAGATGATAATATTAAAGTGGAATCACAAACTTGGGCTGTTAACACTTAGTAAAATGAAATGTAATTTAAACCCATAATGAAAAATTTTAAAAGGGAAGTGAACTACTGCTTTTAAATGGCTCAGCTTGTATTGATAAAAGTTGGCACACATAACTAATCTTTTTAAAGTTTACTTTCCAAATTTAACTTTGAGCTGTCACACAGCAACTACTGCTGGTTAAAAACTGCTTTGCAAAATCAGCCATAAAATGTGTATTATATATACATTTAATATAGAGAGAATTCTTCGAAGCATAATATATTAATTAGCTACATGATATAGCAAGTCACGATCAGATTACTTATTGAACTAATTTAATTTGCACAGTGGCAGCTAATTTAAAGGAAGCATTTTCTTTTCAAGCTTGTTTTTAGAAATTGTTGGGTAAAAATTATTAGTCTGGAATTTGAAAACAATCTTTCTCCCTCCCTTTCTCTCTTTGTGATAACTTCTACCTTTGGTGATAACTTCGACCTTTGGTGGATAGAGAGAGAAATATTTTTAAAATGATAAGAATAAACTAGATGATGAAAACCCACTGGAAGAAGAAAATGAATTCCAGTTTCTAAGATTAGCATCAGATTTTCATCTCTTTATGCCCTTTTCAGTATCCTTTTGAAATCAATGGGAGATCTATGCATCGGGGTAAGAAAGCTCACCTTAAATATGCTGTTGGGATATACTCAGAACAAACAGATGGAAATGGAATCCTCCTGCCCACGGGCCTACATTCTTGTTTCTGTACTCATATATTCTGAAGAAGCAAATGTTCTGCTTGTTCCTAAGAAGTAGGAGATCAGAGAGAGAAAGAAACAAAGGGCCTTGATCCAATAATAAAGTGGGCCTTAACCAAGCTATTAATGCAAAAAGACATGATGGAAAAAGTTCGTGTATGGTTACTAATATATTTTGAGGCTGATGTATAAATGTCTAAGGGGACATGGGGATATGGGGATACACATATACATATAGCTGATTCACTTTGTTATATGGCAGAAACTAACACAACATTGTAAAGCAATTATACTCCAATAAAGATGCTTAAAAAAAAAAATGTCTATGAAGAGTCTCCCTGAAAAGAACAAGTGACCCAACTGTATTAATGCTAACTGATAAGGAGCAAAACTTTGCCACATTACAGAGCCCCAAACTTGAGGAAAATAAAACTATTCCAAGGATGCTGCAGATATACTTTACAAGACATTCTAATTAAATAATAAATATCCATAGTCCAAATACACCAATGGGTTCATTAGTGGAAATGAACAAAAGAAAAAGTGATATAAGGAAATAGGAAAGCTCTTTATTAAAATTTAGTTCTGGTATACAAAAGGTAAAATATGTCTCAATTCAACTAGCATTGTCTCTCTTACCAATCTGTGTTCATCCTGCTATTAGTATGGTTCTCATATTCTAACCACAAATTACTCAGAAATAAGTGTATTGATGGTTTAATCAAACAGATATTTGCCAAATTAGAAGTCATTTGTCAACATGAGATGTACACCTTGTATAGTTTTCAAATGATGGAAACTGATAACTGCACAGGCAAAGCTCTGATCAGATTTATTGATCTGTGGATTTACTGAACATTTACTTTGTGCTAGGCACTACTCAAAGCCCACAAGTAAATCTTATGTGGTTGATACTCTTCTTAGACCAAAAAGTTCACTAAAATTTACCTATAAACCCATTTTCTGAAGTCTAGAACCCCTCCCACATCCAGTGGTAACTGTAGCCTAAGATACAAAAACACTCGTCACCCAAACCACTTATACCCTCTGAGAGAAGCATTTATGCACACTTCACAGACTAGGATCTAATTCCAGTTAATGTATTCAGAAATAATGAAATTCATTAATTCTATTCTGGTTTAAAATTTTATTCTCTTAAGTAAAACGTGTTGCCTTATGGCCCTCAATTTAATAGAAACGATTTCAACTTCACATACACGTTTCCTCTCTCTGTTTTGTGCTTTACACTATAATGGAGATAAACAAAATATTTTAGAATTAATTAAACAAATAAAAGCCTGAAGTCCAGAAATGTAGGTAGAAACACTCTTACTGAGTTATCTGTTTTTTTTGTTGTTGTTGTTCCTTGTTGGAGTTATTATTTCAAGTTCATACTTTGATGTTGGGGTATAGAAAATATTCAAAATAAAATAAAATTAATGAAATTAATAATAAAAGAGCTGGTAAAATCAATTTGAACAAGAAACAGGTTGATATTCTCATGGGACTTGTGAAATAAACTAAGTTGATTAAAATTTTTAAAAGAGGATATTCTAGAATGTTTTGGAAAATGGTAGCATCCTTGAAAAAAATCATACATCAATGAAAAGTGGTAGCTCTCATCTACAGGTTTAAATTTAAGACAGGACATTATTGTCAACCTCACACACATATTTAGATGTTTAACGATTTAAGAGGGAGTTGTCTTCCATATTCTTTTAACAGAGCACAAGTCTTATTTTTTTTTTCTGTTATCTCATATGTTTTAATAGGTCAGTGATACAAGAAGACAATTATTTCTCCTTGACCTGTTCATATCTAGAGGAAAATTATATGGTAAAAGCAAGGATGCAAAATAGGAGGAAGAAAAAAATGTATACATTATGAATAAAGAAGAAAAAGAAAATATAAACAAGATGCTAAACAAGTATTCATGAATCAAGGATCTTGGGTTGGCCTACCCATTTCTCATTTTTCTTTCCTCTCTCTCCTTTCTTTTATTGTCACAATGATTGTATACAGTTCCTAGTCATCCATATCTCTTACTCTTTATTTTCCACTTTGAACCAAGTTGGCTATTTGCCATGCAATAAAATTTTGTATAGATAAACTTTTACTTCTTACTTATTTCAGTTCTCAAGTCTGATACTTCACACACACCCCCATCTTCCCAATTAGGTTGAAGTAGAAATAGAAAAATATAAATAGTAATAATTCCCATCCCAAAAGGAATTACCAAAAGGAATGATGGAATACTTGGATTTTTTTAAAGGGTGACCTATGATCGCCTACCTTATCCATTTTTGAAAGAAAACTCACAAAGATTTTCCGTATGTTTTCTAGTTTTCTGAAGGCATTCAATAAACTGAAAAAGAATCAGCTCATGTTGAAAAGAGCACAATGATTTTGCCAGGGGGACAGTAGCTCCAGGACCTTTCAAAATAGCAACAAGCAGAGAAGAACTCGGAGTATGCTGTTGGTGGTCTTGTCTCAGCTCATTCAGGACAACCCAGGACACATGAAATTTCAGACAATAAACTGTTCAATTGGATATCTGAACTGGCTGGAATGACTGTGCCACTGTGAGCTCTGGCTGTCTGAGCAGCTTATTTCAGCAATTCATTACTTGTGGGCTTTGAGCGCTAGGCACAAAATAAATGCTCAATAAATCTACAGTAACAGAAATTTTGATCAGAGCTTTGCCTGCGCAGTCATCAGGTCCTAGTTCTGTAGTCAATACCACTTCACTTAGTGTTGAACAATTCAGTTATCACCATCACCAACCAGAATGTTTCCAGAACAATCAAAGCCCTGTACCTCAAGAGGTTTGATAACAAACTAGAACTTTGAGAATCTTGACGAACACTCAGTTTCTCTTTATGAGACCAGCTGTTGACTATTAAGAAAAAAGGTCTACTTAATGAACTAACTTAGACAAAAATAAAGATGAAGGCAGAGCAAACAAGAATATAATGGCTTTTACATGATATATGCCAATATTTTACGTTTCTATTATTCACCTTTCTTCCAGATTTATATATTTCTCCATTTACACATAAGGAATTGAGGACTTTTAAAAGTTCTTTCTCACCCTCAATAGATGCAACAATGTTTGGGATTCTGTGAGACACCTACTTAATTCTTTAAAAAGAAATTTACCCAAAAAAAGTTTGTTCTCAAAAACCATTGTGAATTTAGAATCCTCTTTTGCTCTTTTACCAATAGATCTCCTACTGCAGTGTGGCTAGTTTCTCGGCAAGAAGCTTGCCCTTCTGACGCAATCTCCCATCTCCAGGGTTTCCCAACCATGGACATTCTGAGGTGGAGTGGAAGAGGAAGCCCGAAAGTTGATGCTAATGTTAAAGTACAAAGAAGGAAATTGAAATTCCCCCTAATATTATGAACACTGAAATTCAATACACTCATTTTTATCGTTTTTTTTTCTCTCTGAATCCTAGCTGTCCTAAATTCTACTTTTCAAGGTTGCAGGAATTTAAAAAAAAAATCTCAATTAGGCCATCAACTATTATAACTATTGTTTTTCAAGATCTGTTTACCCAGAAGCTAGAGTACAGAAAATGCAAGCAGAGTAATAGGAAGCACATGTTTTTATTATTATTAAAACAACTTAATAAGAAACTCCTGAGGTAAACGTGTTAGCCTTTTTGTACCCTAAAGGATGGGCAGCTAGCTTTCCTGCCCACTGAGGAGCTACTTTTGACCTGACTAAAACCATTTCAGAACCTCTCTAGTGTCTACTCATTCACAAAGGCCTCCCCCACCCCCATACCATCTCCATCCAATGAGCTGTCTGCCTGATCTGCATGCAATATTGTCCGCCAGCATGAACGATTTACAATGGGCACTTTATTTCTGTAATTTAAAAGGAAAAAGAGAGAAACAACTACTGATGCAAAATATCATTTTTTCCTTTCTAATGGATGAGTAATAACCAGGAGATTTCTGAAAAGCTGTCCAGGGTGCCTGTCAGCATTGGCAAAATTTCTGACCTAGAGAAATATATTCACAAACAGCCCCTGTGATTATGAGTTACAAGCCCCTTTGGAGAAAGCTACTTAGAGAAGCACCAGAGAAATTATAAAACTAGTCTAAATACTTGGCACATCGAATTCACCATTCATACATACATAGATTTTCACAGAAGAAAATATATACAATTATGTGCTCTGAATTAAAATTAAAACAACATATATGGAATACATGTTATACGAGAAGTCTATAATGAAACCCTATTTCAATAAATGCCAAAAGGCTGGAAATCAGGAAACGGACGTAAATTAGATCAGACTTGGCACCTTGCAAATCCATATTCCCATCAGCCCCCGTGGTTGTGCTCCAATTTAACTTCATTCTGAAGATCCTCTTTGTGGTCTGATTTGGAACCTATTACTTCTCTTTTGAAAAGAGAACAATGAGGGAGGAGAGAAGGAATATGTGAAGAAAGGTAACAATAATTCACTTGAATTAAGGGATCATTTTGCTTCGTGTTCCCTTTCAGTCCCTCCTGCCCTTGCATAGATCTTGGCAATGGTTGCCGTGCTGGTGCCAATTTAGTGAAGGCAGTGGGTATCGTGCTGGAGTTGAAGGAGCAGTGTAACGCCTCCAAACGGAAACTGCTCGTCAAACACCAGAAACCAACAGAGGAAATTAGGAAACCAGGGGTTAAAACAACTGCGCTCATTCAAATCAGAGCTTTGTCCTACACGGGATTTCTCTTAACCAGGGCTGTTCAGCAGCGGGCTCCTCCGGCAGGTCCCTTGGGAAAACTCTGCGACTTGGGCATAACTGTCCTCTAGGCGGTCTCTCTGAGTGCCGTTCACTTTGCAGAATGTGAAAGCTGTGTCTCCAATAAGTGAGGAAGTGTGCACTTAGCAAGGTATGTGGGATCTACACGAGATTATTTACATGGACTTGAAATGAAAGTGATTAATGCAGTGTTTATACAATCCCCATATACATAGTAAGTTTCTTGGATAAAAATCAGTTAAAGTAGCAGTTTGGCATCCTGTGGAAGAAACATCTGGTTGGTTGACTGCAATTTCATTTATGAATCAGCAGTTTTGGCACTGTACAGACACAGAGATTAATTTTGTGACATTATTTGAGCTTATTTGTACTGCATTTTAAAACACGGGCAAATGTTCCAGTGTGATGGTACGGGGGCTGATATAGTAGTAACACTGTCTAGTGAGTAAATCGTGTAAATAAAATACTAATGGGATAAGTCATATAAAGAGTAATTTATGTCATATTTACAGTCTGCAGAGTACTTCTATAGGTATTATATCATTGGGTTCTCATATAACCCTCTGAAGTAGACAAAGGAGATGTTTTCAATTTCACAATTGAGGAAACTGAGGCCAAGGAAGTCACTTTGCCCAAGGTAACTTTCTTTACCAGAGCTTTAATTCAGGTCATCTGATTCCAATTCCAGTGCTAATTTTCAGCTCATAAGAGGTAGGGACATGAGCTAAATTGAAGAAAGAGTGCTTTAAAGCCTGGTCAGGGTTGTTGCTTTGGGTTCAGAAGTGGAAGAGCAAAAAGGAAAAAAATGCATCCTCAGAATTCAGAGTCTGTTTTGCAGTAACAGCGTGTGTTTGTGGATATCGGGTATCAATAGGTACGGCATGTATGTACGCGAGTGTGCACCTTTGCATTTCATGTGTGACCATGCCCAATAGATACTGATCGGTACTCACAAGGCTGTGTGGTTGAAAACGCATCGGTAACTCTGGTCTTAGTCACTTTCTACATGCCCTACAACAGTAAAGGTAATTCTTAGTTAGCTGCCACCATCACCTTATTATCCTTTAAGAAGATTAAAAAGTAGAAAGGAGGAATAGAAAGATGTTTGCTGTAGCAAACACCACCTTCACTTTCAGTGTGCACTGGATAAGAGACAACTTTCATTGTCTATCCTGTGAGAAGCTAGAATTCGGATTCTCAATTTTTATATTTGAAAAAGCAGGTTGACCATCTCTTTACTTCAACATGTTTATGAATGTACCACTTTCATTTTAAAAAATTCCAAAATGTCAAACCTCTTTTTTTTTCCTTTTTTTAAAGATGTAGTGTTTGCATGGCATTCTGAAGATACAGTGAAACTCAGACTGGGAGGAAATTGAGTTGGTTATTGACTAACTTTTTCCTAGCAGTTCAATATAAAATTCAGGAAATAGGTTCTTCATGTGTTATGCGCCCAGAAGCACATAAAAAGAAGCCATACCTGTGCGTAAGGACATAAGGAGATAATGGTAAAGGATACAAGTGCCACAAAACATGCTTAGTTTCATAGACTTGGTTTTTAATTCTGCTTTTTTTTTTTTTTTTTTTTTAACGCTTCAAGAGTAAAACAAAGAACAAGCTAGTGGCAAAGATTAATGCAAAAAAGGTGGCTCTTCCCCAAACATTCTGCATTTTTATCCCACTGTCTGGAAAATGAATTGAGGTTTCTGAAACTAGCTTTTGCATTTCTCTTCATTAGGAAGTGTATTTGTAAAACAAGTTCCCAGTTTTTGCCATTCATGATTCCTGGTCACAGGGTGATATTCTTCAGTCACACAGTCTTCAATGTATATGAGCCAAAGGATCATTCCTCATCCAGGGCTCAGGATGGAGTTCGGGCGCAGCTGAAACCGCCCCTCCCTCCCTCTCCTTTTCCACAACAGCAGCTCATTATCAGGAGCACGTTGCAAAGGGCGGTGCAAGCACAAAAATCAATCTGATTGCCTGTATAGCTCTGCAAAATCATTCCAGGGGAGAAAAAAGAAATGTCGGAGAGGAAGGAGAAAAGGGGCTGGGAGGGTGGAAAAGAGCAGGAATGAGGACATAAGCCCTCACAGGCCCATAAGGACTGAAGTTTAATGGCTGAGCGCTTGTTTTGAACTGTGACCTGAGGTTTGGCTGGGCACTAACAGTGGCATGCCTCATCAGCCACTGTCATAGCCACCCCAGGGTATACCTCCAGCAGGGAGTCAGCTCCATACCCTGAATTCTCAACTACCAGCTACCCACTGCCGCCTCTGCACGCGCTGCTGAGACCCTGCCGAGAAATCAGCATGCAACCCAAGGAAGCATCCTTTCCTCTGGAATAAAAATTAATATTACTTGTCATATTTCATGTCTGAGCTCTTTTCATGCTTTATCCTCTGGTAATGAGGGCTAAATTACCAATATTAGTAGATTTTCATGGCTAGCACAGAAAGAGCTGTTACCAGAATAAATGTTTGCCTTGCTTCTGTTGGACACAGGCTCTGCTAATGCAGCTTTGCTAATTATTTCTAAATAGGCAATAATCTGCATCCCCTAGTGCTGGATAGCGGATTGGCCACGTACCTGCTATTTCCCTTATTTACATGTTTTACAACTTTATCAACTACACTAATTACACTCTGAGCACTGTTTAAAATTTTCTGTTAATAGAGATACAATGATGCACCAGAGGATGTGTATTTATGCCATAATTACGCCTCTGTTCCTACGATGCAGTCTCCAATTAGCTGTCTACGGTGGCACAAGCAGCTGCCTGATATTCTAAAGCAGTGAAACATCTGCACGGCGGATGATACGCTCACATGGATTTTTTTTTTAAGCGTAGAAATTTACACCCAAGGGAGTGCAGACAAATAGGAGCCTGTCATGTGTAGGGATGATTAGAAATCCTCACCATGGCAACATTGGAGCAGCCATGTCACAGAGTGAGGGGACACATGTCTAGATGAAGGCGCTAAAAACATTTGCCATTTTTTTTTTAGCTTCAGTCTTCCAAACTTCCCTCCCTCCCCCTTTCTCTTTTTCATATTCTTTGCTTTGCATCTAAAGCCAACCAAAACAGCAGGTGAAAAGGCCAAAGTCTGCAGCCATGCATATGACGCACGGGATTTAGTGTCAGGAAAAACAGTGCGCAATCAGAAATGTTAGACCCAGGAAATGTGCAGGGCCAGGAAAGGGTATGTGTGTGGTTTCTTTGAAACATTTTGTAATAATAATAATTTTTTATTTTTAGTTTTTAGTGGTGAGTTGTGTTCAGAGCAAGAGGCAAGATAGAAAATAAATATTAGACAGAATATAACAGTTGAGGTACCTTACTCAAAAGATGACACCTAATTTAAAATTTCCTTTTAACCCTCATTAACAGTTACAATTTCTGCATGAACAGTTGGCTAGCACACATTAGTGAGAGTAGGGGAAGGCACACAAATGTCTTCTAGTCTAATATTGAATATATTTCTTAATGGCTGCTCCTTTGATAAGCCTGCTTCTATAAAGGCAGTGCATGGATGTGTTTAACTATACATAAAAAAGTCATTAAACCCTATAGGCAAATATGGAGGAAATTCAAAAACACATCATCATGTTTCCTAGAATTATTTCGATATGTATGTTATATTAATTATACTTTCTTAGGAGTAACATTGTACTTTGCTTGTGTTTTGACCACATAGGCTTCAAAGATGTAGCTCATGGTACATGAGCTCTATTATTGTTTTGCTCTATTATATTGCCTTTACTTCTATATGAAAATACTGAAGTTTAAATTATTAATTTAAAATTGGTTTTCCAAATAATTATCAGATGGCCATGGCAACACTTCACAATTAATAACAAAGACATGTTTAAAGGTATTTAATTAGCAGAGAGCTGAGAGGTGAAGGGGGCTACCACTAGTGAAATAATTAGAGGGAAAATGCTTTAGTATGAAGAGTAATTATAGGTTGGAGCAAAAATGTAACATATGTGCTAAATTATAAGTGTACCACAAGCAATGTGAATTGCATTAAGGATCAAACCTAATCAGTTAAAATCAGTACTTGTTCTGTGACAGCAATCCTAGTGGAAAGGCACTGGGTTGTCCATACCTGTGTTTCTTAACATCACTTTGGGTGCTACTTTAGAATTTCTAAAATGTCAGGGTAAGGTCCAGATCATTCTATCACAACTAGACTTCCCTTGGGAACAAGTCCCAAGAGCGCATATTTCAAAAAGAAAAATCCTTTAATTCATTCTTTTGAGAAAAATACAGCATTAGGAAAGCTTTAGTTATTAAAAGGCATACATAATACCTTTCGTTAATAAACTAAATATTTGCATATCTGCATATATATACATACATATGCAAAGCTGGCAATGCTTTCAAAATAATTGCATAATACTGTATGCCCATCGTATAAAATCTCAAAGTTGGAGTTGTATGTTTTAGAAGCAGGGTTTTTATAATTCCTCAATGTGTTTAAAATAACTTCTAATAATTCTAATAAAAATTTTAAAGAAAAGATCATTTTCAGTTAACAGACTATATCAGCATTATCTTGGGTTAATGGCAGATAAATCGCCTAAGCCCACTTCTTCTAATTTCCCAACACTTTGGTACCATTGGGTAAATGGTGATCAATATTTCAGTGATCTCCCTCAGGCTCCTGGCTTTTAGAGACCATGGCACTAAGGCACCTTACAGTGTTTACCAATGAAATCATAAGATGTTATGTTAACAGTGAAAATGTCTTTCCTCTGCTTAATACTTTAGGTAACATGGGAATTAGTTACTTATTCAATTCCAGAAGAGAAACTGAGAGTTGCCTTCATTTCCCCAAACCCAGCAAGTGAATTCTGAGTGCAGTTGGAGAGTGGCTACATAAACAATTCTTGTCATGACTCTGGGTTTCACCGTCCCTCAGCATACCATATTTTGTACAAGCCTTAGAGTAGAGAAGTATGATACTGAAGATCCACCATCCACCACATCTGTCAGCATAAGGACAGAGTTTATCTGATAAACAAGTCATTTTTGGAAACTGCAGATGCTCCCACTGTGAAGTATTAAATGTGGCCCCGCTTAGATACATAGAATAGGGTTCCGGTCGACTGAACGCGGGCTGATAAGCTCTGCACAGCTCAGAATGCTGTTTGCCCACATACTAATGTTAAACAAAAGAACCGCAGACTGCAGAGAAAGGATGCGGGTCAGACCAGTAAATTGCTTAAACCCTTAGGCAGCCTTCTGAAAAGAAAAGGCATGAAAGAAGCTGATATGAGCTTTTATGCAGAATTGTTCTGTTTATTATCCCTGTTAAGGAAATGATGGCAAGTGTCTTGTTAAACTCTATATTCCCAACAAGGCAGGAGGACTGCCTCCCTCTAAACAAGAGGCAGTATGCCACTGGTCATCACTTGATAAACCATACATCTCTCCTATATTATTTCGACATTATGAATACAATAAAAAGATGATAATAAAGCAGTACACATGATAACCATAAATGCTGTTGTGTCCTAGTATTACCCTACCTGATTTTTCACTGGGCATTACAAGTTAATAACAATCGGTCATGGGAGAAATCCATTTTGTATAAAAATTTCACAATCTTCCAGTAAAACTTTTAGTTTTCAATTGTGATGACTCAATTGCAGATGAATTGCTGAGACAGTTTAATAATAAAATCAGATAAAATACGTCATTGTGGCAACATGTAAACTTACCCCAAGTAGAGCTGGGATATAATTTTATTAGTAAAATTCTCCGGTGGATAACATGACAGTCAGTATTGAATCTCCCCTGTGTTAGGGGTTTGAGCTGGGGGAAGGGAGGGGAAGATTCGTAAGTTTGCTAGACTTTCAACACTTCCCCTCAGGTCTGACCCCTTAAGAAACAGCATCTTTTCTGAAAGCAGATTTT
Organism: Physeter macrocephalus; assembly: GCF_002837175.3. Taxonomy (NCBI): domain Eukaryota; kingdom Metazoa; phylum Chordata; class Mammalia; order Artiodactyla; family Physeteridae; genus Physeter; species Physeter macrocephalus. Next base: position 61,563,745 of record NC_041223.1, read on the forward strand.
TTCTTCTGCTCAGCTCTCCTCTCTTCTCCCTCCCCTCCCACAGAGACACTCTCATTCTGATTCATGTATTGGGACAAAGGAAATGAGGGAAGATCCCAAGGCTTAAGGAAAATCTGATGAGAGAACCCTAAGAGAGAAGCAATCCACTCCATCCAAATCACAGAGCAAGAAAGGATTTGGTAATCAAAGGGCCACTGTACAGGACAAAGAAATAAAACTACATGATATAAAGATACAGAAGAAAGAAAAACACACACAGGCAATTGTACTAACAATAAAAAATTAAAAATTACCCGTTGCTTAAAAGTAGTCTAACATGTCATTGAGTACTACTTTGACATTTCCCTGCGGCTTTTCTCAACAGGCAACAGATGAAAACAATCTTGAAACCATTCTGCTAAAGGCTCAGTGCAGGAGGCCTGTCCGTACATTGTCATCAGATAATCTTACAATCATGGTCAGGCTTAAAGTATTTACGCCTATAGGAGCAACAGGTTTTTAATAGGAAATGCTCAATCCTGATCTGAAATGTTTAAAAAACAAACAAAAATTAAAGATACACACACATCTACACAGACACACACACAAACACATACTAATATGATTCTTCCCTATTATAATCAAATTTTAGAGACAGTAAAATTTAAATAGCTGAACCATTAATGGATGTAGAAACTGAGAAATATTTCTAGACAGAGTACTAAAGTAGTAACAAAGAGAGCCCCAACCAGCAAAAGGCAGGTGGAAGGGGAAAGTTGGGCCTGCTGGAGCACAAGTGACTGGGGTTTGTGCAGACTCAGTGTGACCAGTAGAGAGTTCAGCTAAGAACAGACATCAAAGAGAAAGGGAGGGTCACAGACATAAAAAAACATTTATCTCTAGATTTAAAAAACAAAACACACACACACACACACACACACACACACACACACACACACAAGCTTCTGACACTGTGACATTGCAACTCTAGTAAATGGTCCACGGAGGGAGCTGTTGACACAAGTTCCTGGGTGGAGATAAAATGACACCATTACATCCAGCTGAAAAGAAGAAAAGGGAAGAGAACTTAACTAAACAACACATTTGACATGATTTGGCAGAAATAACTTGCCTTTAAGCTACAAATCTGCTCTCCAAAAGTGTTGCCTAATGTAGATCCCTCCCCTGTACCTCTGTAGGCCCCCGCTGTGCATGGATCAGAACCCAGTGTCACAGCTTCTATCGGTCCAGAGCAGAAGCAAAGACTCTTCAAATCACAGAAATAACCCACCACTCCAAAGAGGAAAGCGCTGAGAAGGGCTGGGAAGAAGTGAGTTAACCCCTGCAATGCCAACCATTCTGTTATGGTAAATATTGATTATAGGCAACACGTTAGGTAAATAGATTGGAGGGAGGCTGTCATCAGAAAGGCCACTTTCAGACCCCTGTGAAGGGACAGGGCCCGCGGGAGGAGTATCTTTTTGCATAATGTCTGACCCCAGAATGCATAATGGGTGCATCACTTCAAATAATTTTTGTTTTACACATTTTTCTGTATAGTAGTTTTGCCGAGTAAGCCTTTTTTTCCTTCTAACTCCTTGGTAATAGGCGTTGACAGGCTTCTGATGCTGAAAGTGGAAAATTATACATATGGACCAGGCATCCTAGCTGCTCAAGATTTATTCCCAAGGACCTTCACCCACCTAACCTGGGGTGTGGTTCTTCGGGGAATAGGACTCACTGACCCCCTGAAGCGTGACTGTGACTGAGAGCAGGGCCAGGGCAGAGCAGTCTGTCCTCAGCTGCCTTCTGTTTCAGCTTATCTGAGGAAGATCTGCTGGAAGCTGCACACTTTCATGGGGTCTAAGAGCAAAAGTGATAACATTGGTTCACAAAAATGGGATAAGATTTTTTCTTTTAATTGCAGACTTCCTCCTCCTCCCTTTTCGTGTCTTTAGGTCTCTACGTGTGAGGGGGTAAAGCGAAGTTCAGCAAGGACTATTATGTAACTTGGAGTAAACCTGAATGATATCATTTGGAAAATAAAACTTTTCTTTAGCAGCACATGTATATTTCCTTTTAGAAAACCTACCACAAAGGTTATTATCTGAGGTTGAGGAATCTTTTTGAAAGTGCAAATATTGAGAAAGATATTCTTCTATTTTTCAGTTTCTATGGAATTTACACTCATATTCAGCCATTATCACAAATCATTTTGTCCTTAGGTCATAAAAATTATGTATATATTTTTGAGATATTAAAGATTCTCAGGACTAACATTTACTAAAAATATAAAGAATATGAAAATACCAATATTAAAACTATGGTTTGACCCTACCTACTTGGAATGGTACTGAAGAGGTATAGGTAGACCAGGGAAATTCTTTTCCATGGAATTTCGGTAACAATTCATGAAGTGGTGAGGCCTCTACTTGAATCCTTAAGGACTGCCTTGAAATAAAATGCTCTTTTGCCTATAATATCACATTTGTTCTCATAACAAACTTATGATGTGGGACAGAAGTTATTATTAATATCATGGGTTCAAATGGAGAGACTATGGTAAGAAGTTAATGATTATTAATGATGCCTTAATTAATTAAGAGGAATGCTTTTTATTCTGTTTGCATTTTTCGGTAGCTTTGCTTTTTGTTGAGTAACTTCAGGCCTTGGGGTAATTACCAAAACTTACTTTTGATGTATAACCTAAAGTTGGTTCTCAAAAGCATGATGCCTGTATTTTAGCACATAGGATTCAGGATTTACATGTTGATCCATTAAACTGTTTTTATTTTCTAATAAAGAATCCTTCCCAGTCTGGCTTTCTTGTGTCTGAATTGCTGAGTTGTTTGTGAAGTGTGCTAATTGGTTATCCTGCATGAACATTACTTATTGTTCTGTTACTTATTGAAATTTAGCCATACATAAGAATGGATGCGAAACATAAAATGGGACAATAAAAGGAAAATAGATAAATAAAAGAAAGTTACTGATGGAATAGTTTGGTAATTTTCTGTCATATGAACATATTTTCACACCAAACATATTCCTAGAATAGTATCAAAATAAGCAACATGGGGCTTCCCTGGTGGCGCAGGGGTTGAGAGTCCGCCTGCCAATGCAGGGGACACGGGTTCGTGCCCCGGTCCGGGAAGATTCCACATGCCGCGGAGCGGCTGGGCCCGTGAGCCATGGCCGCTGGGCCTGCGTGTCCGGAGCCTGTGCTCTGCAACGGGAGAGGCCACGACAGTGAGAGGTCCGCGTACAGCAAAAAAAAAAAAAAAAAAAAAAAGCAACATGTTTTAGACTTTAAGAAAGTTTGTACATAGTGTTTACATAAGTTAATACATCAGAAAGCTTAAGACTGAGTGTTTTGGAATCAGTAATATTTGTATATTTAACATATTCCCACTTCCTAGCTGTGTCTCCTCTTAACTAACTTGACTTCTCTGATCTGTTTCCTCATGTGTAAATGGTCATTCCTCCTAGCCATAAGGTTGATGTGAGAATGAATTGATTAGTTAATGTGACTAATACATGTGATCAAAACTCCATCAGTTCAAAGAACTACAGATTTTGTACTGAATTAATTTGATATTTTGATCTTATTTAGAACAAGCTATTAGAAATTTTAAAAAATTATTGGATCAAAAAAAGAAATCATGCATGTGTACCTAATATTCCTGATTATTTTTGGAATGAAAAGTTTAAAAATTTACTGAAAAAGACATAAAATAGTTACCTTGATATTTGGGTTCTAGGCTTAAATTACCCTTAAAAGGAAATCTTGTTCCTCAGTGTCCCCCTCTGCAGACCCAGTGGTTCTGATATGCTTTCCAGCAGTGGGCACTTATTGCCAAGTTATATTCCTCCCTATCTAGAAGACTCTGAATATGGGACAGAAATTTCTCATTTAGAAATCCATTACTTTGGTTTATAGGTTTATCAGACAAATAGGAACCTTTGGGAATAAAAGGGGGCACTGTTGACAACCACTTTCTAATAACAGGAGTAAACCTAGATTCTCTCTAGTAATCAGGGGCAGGTGGTCCATCTACTGATAAGTGTCATCCTATTGGTGAGCCATTTGTTTTAATTAATACACAAAATCAATAACCTGTGAAATATTTTCCCCTTCACCATATGTTTATCACTTGAATGATGTGGAAATTCTGTCTTTAAAAAAGATTTGGGGTGAGTGTCAAGGAACTACTTCTTTAGGTTATGAGGGACATCTTTGCGATACAGAAATTATCTTCTGCGAAAGTATTTTTTAAAGGAGAGACGTGTAAATATTAGCTTACATTAATTTGGTAATATTGATATAATTATTCATAGAAAAGGAGTTTGCTGAATGAAACTAAACAGGAACCCCCCCACCCCCCATTTTTAGACAATTTCAAAAGGACATAAGAGTCTGACATTAATATTGTACTTATTGATGCTTGCCTTAATTTAAAAATCCAAGCCATTATAGAATATTGACAAGGCTCTTATTTTTATCTCTTTGGTGGTATCTCTATTGCCTTTAACTTACACAGAGATCCTGAACTAATGCTATGAAATTCTCTTGCGTTAGCGATGATTCCCAAACATACCTTTCTGGCCAGATGAGGTTAACAGAATCAACTCATGTGAGCTGCTGGAGCTCTTCTAGTTAGGCACAGGATCATCTTGCCATCAAATGTGACCTGACACGCTCAACAACCGTTGATATATGTGCAGTAGTTACTAAGGCTAAACTCTTGATCAATATGTCAGATTTCAAAAGCGATTGCAACAAAGTAGACTCTGGATTATGAGAGAGCTGAATGCACAAAGGCAATGGAAGGACAAATCAGGCAGGACTGCCTGCATTTTGCATGTCAAAGGACAGAGCGCATGATGCCAGATCTATAAATGCTCCAAGTACTGAGGGAGGTAGTAGTCTGTGGATCGTTTGGTGGGCTAAACATGTTAAACATTACAAGGTAATTATTAGTAAGAAAAAGAAAGAGAAGAGGAGCATGAGCACACAGAGTTCTATAAACCCCAGTAATTCTGTCCAGGCCTGTGACTTGCTCAGACCTCACCTAAGCATCCATTAACATGATAATGCACATTAATCCCGCCAAACACAACTCATCTGTCATCCTCAGTGGCAACCCATCTGTGTGCATGTTGAGGGGGGGAATTTGCAGTCTTAGCTGTCGAGGGATTAGCTTCAGAGGAAAGGCTGATTTTCCGTAATTCTTTGCTAGGAAAGCACTCATTTGTTTGCATTTATTGAAGCACCTATTTACTTTTCAGCTTCATCATCTCACCAACATCTTAAGCAAAAGCTAAGCAGAGGATGGATAAAATGGCAATAAAAACATCTCAGGATGATCAAGCTGAAACCTAATTTAGTTCTCTCTCAAAGTTTGTGATATTATTTATTCATATTTCTTTGGCTGATCTCAGATATGCTTTCTATCAGAGCAAAGGAGAAATATGTACATAGTTTTATATCTTTAAGTGTTGCTTATTAATGGGCTATGATCTTCTGTATTGCTTTGATCTAATTGATATAAAATGGGTAAAAAAACTATGTATGTTTTATTACCATATACATTATCTGTTGCGTGAACAAGAAAGAGAAGATACTGCTTCAGAGAAGGTACAAATAAAAGGAGCTTAATTTTTTTTCTCACTAGTTATTTAAAAACAAGCACAGTGATTTCTCTCCTTGCCCTGAAACCTTATCCAGTGGTTAAATGGTCTGTTCTTTGGGCTATATCTACTTTGGACAAAATTATATGTGTGTAATAAGCAACACAAACTTCCTTCTAATGCAAACCTACAAAAATAAAAAAAAGCATAGGCAAGAGAAATATCATCAAAATGTTTTGAGGGTAAACTAACTATTACATTCAGTCAATTTAGTGAAGAGAAAAATATGGCATCATGACTGGTTGGTTGACTTAATTGTTCACTTTTCAGTGGGTTAGGTTGGAATAATCCAGCAATGATCCCCTGTGCTAAGGAAAAGATGCAGATAACCATTTAAAAAATAGCCATCAGGAGAGACCTTCAAGATGGCGGAGGAGTAAGACATGGAGATCACCTTGCTCCCCACAAATGCATCAGAAATACATCTACATGTGGAACAACTCCTACAGAATACCTACTGAACACTGGCAGAAGACCTCAGACTTCCCCAAAGGTAAGAAACTCCCCACGTACCTGGGTAGGGCAAAAGAAAAAAAGACAAAACAGAGACAAAAGAATAGGGACAGGACCTGCACCAGTGGGAGGGAGCCGTGAAGGAAGAAAAGTTTCCATACACTAGGAAGCCCCTTCATGGGCGGAGACTGCGGGTGGCAGGGGGGGGAGCTTCGCACGGAGGAGAGCGCAGCCCCAGGGGTGCAGAGGGCAAATCAGAGAGATTCTCGCACAGAGGATTGGTGCCAACCAGCACTAACCATCTGAGAGGCTTGTCTGCTCACCTGCCAGAGTGTGTGGGGGCTGGGAGCTGAGGCTCCGGCTTCGGAGGTCAGACCCCAGGGAGCGGACTGGGGTTGGCTGCGTGAACACAGCCTGAAGGGGGCTAGTGCACCACAGCTAGCCAGGAGGGAGTCCAGGAAAAGGTCTGGACCTGCCTAAGAGGCAAGAGACCATTGTTTTGTGGGGCACGAGGAGAGGGGATTCAGAGCACCGCCTAAACAAGCTCCAGAGATGGGCATGAGCCGTGGCTATCAGCATGGACACAACAGATGGGCATGAAACGCTAAGGCTGCTGCTGCAGGCACCAAGAAGCCTGTGTGCAAGCACAGGCCACTCACTATCCACACCTCCCCTCCCAGGAGCCTGTGCAGCCTGCCACTGCCACGGTGCCGTGATCCAGGGACAGTTTCCCCGGGAGAACACAAGGCATGGCTCAGGCTATTGCAACGTCACACTGGCCTCTGCCCCGGCAGGCTCACCCTGCACTCCGTACCCCTCTCTCCCTCGGCCTGAGTGAGCCAGAGCCCCCTAATCAGCTGCTCTTTTAACCCTGTCCTGTCTGAGCGAAGAACAGATGCCCTGAGGTGACCTACACGCAGAAGCGGGGCCAAATCCAAAGCTGAACCCCAGGAGCTGTGCAAACAAAGAACAGAAAGGGAAATCTCTCCCAGCAGCCTCAGGAGCAGCAGATTAAATCTCCACAGTCAAACTGATGTACCCTGCATCTGTGTAATACCTGAATAGACAACGAATCATCCCAAATTGAGGCATTGGACTCTGGGAGCAACTGTAGACTTGGGGTTTGCTTTCTGCATCTAATTTGTTTCTGGTTTTATGTTTACCTTAGTTTACGATTTAGAATTTATTATCATTGGTAGATTTGTTTACTGATTTGGTTGCTCTCTTCCTTTTTTAAAAATATATTTATTTTTCTCTTTTTCTCTTTAAGTGAGTGTGTATGTGTATGCTTCTTTGTGTGATTTTGTCTGTATAGCTTTGCTTTTACCATTTGTCCTAGGGTTCTGTTTGTCCTTTTATTATTTGTTCTTTTTTTAGTATAGTTTTTAGCGCTTGTTATCATTGGTGTATTTGTTTATTGCCTTGGTTGCTGTCTTCTTTCTTTCTAAATGAATTTTTAATAATATATTTTTAATAACTTCATTTTACTTAATTATTTTTTTCTTTCTTTCTTTTCTTCCTCCCTTTTCTTCTGAGCTGTGTGGCTGACAGGGTCTTGGTGCTCCAGCCAGGTGTCAGGCCTGTGCCTTTGAAGTGGGAGAGCCGAGTTCAGGACATTGGTCCACCAGAGACCTCCCAGCTCCACAAGTAATGAGAGTAAAGATGATTCAAAATCTTGGAAATAGAATGGAGAAAATACAAGAAATATTTAACAAAGACCTAGAAGAACTAAAGAGCAAACAAACAATGATGAATAATACATTGAACAACAATAAATGAAATTAAAATTTCTCTACAAGGAATCTGAACCAACCTTAGCCACTGGAGGCAGAAACCAATAACAACAGGAGCTACAAACCTGCAACCTCTGAAAAGGAGACCCCAAACACAGTAAGTTAAGCAAATCAGAAGACAGAGAAACACACAGCAGATGAAGGAGCAAAGTAAAAACCCAAAAGACCAAACAAATGAAGAGTAAGTAGGCAGTCTACCTGAATAGTAGAAATAACTACCAAAGAGCTGAATAAAGAAAAAAGAATGAAAAGAATTGAGGACAGTCTCAGAGACCTCTGGGACAACATTAAATGCACCAACATTCGAATTATAGTGGTCCCAGAAGAAAAAGAGAAAAAAAAAAAAGAACTGTGAAAATATTTGAAGAGATTATAGTTGAAAACTACCCTAATATAGGAAAGGAAATAGTCAAGGCTAGGAAGCGCAGAGATTCTGATACAGGATAAATCTAGGTAGAAACACACCAAGACACACATTTATCAAACTATCAAAAATTAAATACAAAGAAAAAATATTAAGAGCAACAAGGGAAAAGCAACAAATAACATACAAGGAAATCCCCTCAAGGTTAACAGCTGGTCTTTCAGCAGAAACTCTGCAAGCCAGAAGGGAGTGGCAGGACATATTTAAAGTGATGAAAGGGAAAAACCTACAACCAAGATGACTCTACCCAACAAGGATCTCATTCAGATTCGATGGAGAAATTAAATCCTTTACAGACAAGCAAAAGCTAAGAGAATTCAGCACCACTAAACCAGCTTTACAACAAATGCTGAAGGAACTTCTTTAGGCAGGAAACACAACAGAAGGAAAAGACCTACAATAACAAACCCAAAACAATTAAGAAAATGGTAATAGGAACATACATATCGATAACTATCTTAAATGTAAATGGATTAAATGCTCCAACCAAAAGACATAGACTAGCTGAATGGAAACAGAAACAGGACCTGTATATATGCTGTCTACAAGAGACCCACTTCAGACCTAGGGACACATA
>NC_041223.1:61574041-61576839 GCF_002837175.3 Physeter macrocephalus
TCTCTAGAAGGAATCAAGAGCAGAATAACTGAGGCAGAAGAACGGATAAGTGAGCTGGAAGATAAAATAGTGGAAATAACTTCCACAGAGCAAAATAAAGAAAAATGAATGAAAAGAATTGAGGACAGTCTCACAAAGCTCTGGGACAACACTAAATGCACCAACATTCTAATTATAGGGTTCCCAGAAGAAGAAGAGAAAAAGAAAGGTACTGAGAAAATATTTGAAGTGATTAGAGTTGAAAACTTCCCTAATATGGGAAAGGAAATAGTTAATCAAGTCCAGGAAACACAGAGAGTCCCATACAGGATAAATCCAAGGAAAAACATGGCAAGACACATATTAATCAAACTGTCAAAAATTAAATACAAAGAAAAAATATTAAGAGCAACAAGGGAAAAGCAACAAATAACATACAAGGAAATCCCCTCAAGGTTAACAGCTGGTCTTTCAGCAGAAACTCTGCAAGCCAGAAGGGAGTGGCAGGACATATTTAAAGTGATGAAAGGGAAAAACCTACAACCAAGATGACTCTACCCAACAAGGATCTCATTCAGATTCGATGGAGAAATTAAATCCTTTACAGACAAGCAAAAGCTAAGAGAATTCAGCACCACTAAACCAGCTTTACAACAAATGCTGAAGGAACTTCTTTAGGCAGGAAACACAAGAGAAGGAAAAGACCTACAATAACAAACCCAAAACAATTAAGAAAATGGTAATAGGAACATACATATCGATAACTATCTTAAATGTAAATGGATTAAATGCTCCAACCAAAAGACATAGACTAGCTGAATGGAAACAGAAACAGGACCTGTATATATGCTGTCTACAAGAGACCCACTTCAGACCTAGGGACACATACAGACTGAAAATGAGGGGATGGAAAAAGATAGTCCACTCAAATGGAAATCATAAGAAAGCTGGAGTAGCAATTCTCATATCAGACAAAATAAACTTTAAAATAAAGATTATTACAAGAGACAAAGAAGGAAATTACATAATGATCAAGGGATCAATCCAAGAAGAAGATATAACTATTGCATATATTTATGCACCCAACATAGGCGCCCCTCAATACATAAGACAAATTCTAACAGCCAAAAAAGGGGAAATTGACAGTAACACAGTCATAGTAGGGGACTTTAACACCCTACTTTCACCAATGGAGAGACCATCCAAAATGAAGATAAATAAGGAAACACAAGCTTTAAATGATACATTAAACAAGATGGACTTAATTGATATTTATAGAACGTTCCATCCAAAAACAACAGAATACACTTTCTTCTCCAGTGCTCATGGAACATTCTCTAGGATAGATTATATCTTGGGTCACACATCAAGCCTTGGTAAATTTAAGAAAATTGAAATCATATCAAGTATCTTTTCCAACCACATGCTATGAGATTAGGTATCAATTACAGGAAAAAAATCTGAAAAAATACAAACACATGGAGGTGAAACAATACACTACTTAATAACCAAGAGATCATTGAAAAAATTAAAAAATACCTAGAAACAAATGACAATGAAAACATGATGAACCAAAACCTATGGGATGCAGCAAAAGCAGTTCTAAGAGGGAAGTTTATAGCAATACAATCTTACCTCAAGAAACAAGAAACATCTCAAATAAACAACCTAACCTTACACCTAAAGCAATTAGAGAAAGAAGAACAAAAAGACCCCAAAGATAGCAGAAGGAGAGAAATCATAAAGATCAGATCAGAAATAAATGAAAGAGAAATGAAGGAAATGATAGAAAAGATCAATACAACTGAAAGCTGGTTCATTGAGAAGATAAACAAATTGATAAACCATTAGCCAGACTCATCAAGAAAAAAAGGGCGAAGACTCAAATCAATAGAATTAGAAATGAAAAAGCAAAGAGTAACAACTGACACTTCATAAATACAAAGAATCATGAGAGATTACTACAAGCAACTATAGGCCAATAAAATGGACAACCTGGAAGAAATGGACAAATTCTTAGAAAAGCACAACCTACCAAGACTGAACCAGGAAGAAACAGAAAATATAAACAGGCAAATCACAAGCACAGAAATTGAAATGTGATTAAAAATCTACCAGCAAACAAAAGCCCAGGACCAGATGGTTTCATGGGCGAATTCTATCAAACATTTAGAGAAGAGCTAAAACCTATCCTTCTCAAACTCTTCCAAAATATAGCACAGGAGGAACACTTGTAAACTCATTCTACGAGGCCACCATCACCCTGATACCAAAACCAGACAAAGACGTCACAAAAAAAGAAAACTACAGGCCAATATCACTGAAGAACATAGATGCAAAAATCCTCAACAAAATACTCGCAAACAAAATCCAATGGCACATTAAAAGGGTCATACACCATGATCAAGTGGGGTTTATCCCAGGAATGTAAGGATTCTTTAATATAAGCAAATCAATCAATGTGATACACCATACTGACAAACTGATGGAGAAAAACCATATGATCATCTCAACAGATACAGAAAAAGCTTTCGACAAAATTCAACAGTGATTTCTGATAATAACCCTCTAGAAAGTAGGCACAGTAGGAACTTGCCGCAACATAATAAAGGCCATATATGACAAACCCACAGCAGACACTGTTATCAATGGTGAAAAACTGAAATCATTTCCACTAAGATCAGGAGCAAGACAAGGTTGCCCACTCTCACCACTATTATTCAACACAGGTTTGGAAGTTTTAGCCACAGCAATCAGAGAAGAAAAAGAAATAAAAGGAATCCAAATCAGAAAAGAAGAAGTAAAGCTGTCACTGTTTG
>NC_041223.1:61577207-61615520 GCF_002837175.3 Physeter macrocephalus
CCGTAACACCATACACAAAAATAAACTCAAAATGGATTAAAGACCTAAATGTAAGGCCAGACACTATAAAACTCTTGGAGGAAAACATAGGCAGAACACTCTATGACATAAATCACAGCAAGATCCTTTTTGTCCCACCTCCTAGAGAAATGGAAATAAAAACAAAAATAAACAAATGGGACCTAATGAAACTTAAAAGCTTTTGCACAGCAAAGGAAACCATATGCAAGATGAAAAGACAACCCTCAGAATGGGAGAAAATATTTGCAAATGAAGCAAATGACAAACGATTAATCTCCAAAATATACAAGCATCTCAAGCAGCTCAATATCAAAAAACAAAAAAACCCAATCCAAAAATGGGCAGAAGACCTAATTGGACATTTCTCCAAAGAATATGTACAGATTGCCAACAAACACATGAAAGGATGCTCAACATCACTAATCATTAGAGAAATGCACATCAAAATTACAATGAGGTATCACCCCACACCGGTCAAAATGACCATCATCAAAAAATCTACAAACAATAAATGCTGGAGAGGGTGTGGAGAAAAGGGAACACTCTTGCCCTGTTGGTGGGAATGTAAATTGATACACCCACTATGGAAAACAGTATGGAGGTTCCTTAAAAAACTAAAAATAGAACTACCATACGACCCAGCAATCCCACTACTGGGCATATACCCTGAGAAAACCATAATTCAAAAAGAGACATTTCTGATGCACCTAGGGGCAGGACAGGAATAAAGACACAGATGTAGAGAATGGACCTGAGCACATGGGGAGTGGGAAGGGGCGAAGAGAGTGGCATGGACATATATACACTACCAAATGTAAACTAGATAGCTAGTGGGAAGCAACCGTACAGCACAGGGAGACCAGTTCGGTGCTTTGTGACCACCTAGAGGGTTGGGATAAGGAGGGTGGGAGGGAGACGCAAGAGGGAGGAGATATGGGGATATATGCATATGTATAGCTGCTTCAGTTTGTTATAAAGCAGAAACTAACACACCGTTGTAAAGCAATTATACTCCAATAAAGATGTTAAAAAAAAACAGCCATCTTCAAGCAACCAATTTGACTGATTTCTCATCAAAATGATCTGTCATTTAACAAAACCGATCAGCAAGTTTATCCAAAAATCATATTGTTCTATGTTTGTGCATGGATTGGCATTTTTAAATTAAAACCTATAAAGGTGGTAAATCTTTTATTTTCATTTTCCTACAGCGTCATAAAGTAAGTCCTGTGTGATGTAAAAAAATCTTACATGCAAATGTTCCATCATATAATAAGCTTGGGAAAAACTGAGCTAAATAAAATTAACCAGGTTAATCATGACAGGACTTTTTAGTTAATGGATTCTGTGCATCTTTATGTGGGAAATGCACGAGGAAGTTATTTTACATTTTAAACTGTTTCCTCATCTGGAAAATGGGGTCAAACACGGGACCTCAAACCAATTAATGCAGGCAAAGCATAGAGTAAGCACTTAATCAAAGTTAGCTAATATTGTCAGCATGCATATTTTTTCCAAACTTATCTGGCAAAGTATCTTTTTCCCAAGTAACATTGCCTGGAATTAAATTTATAGAACTTACTCCCCTAGACTAACACTGTAAGATTTCTGTGAGAAATATCTATCAGAAGAATTTTTCCAACTAATAAATCCTCATTGTGAAGCGTTAACAGCTTATTTTTTTTAAAGTACCGATTAAGGGAAGACAATTAAAATGAAAGCCAATGCATTCAAGAAAAGAGGATCAAACTGTAAAACCTGGTACTTGAGCAACCTCTTTTTTGGGTACCTGGTACTGAACATTTATTACCACCTGTCCATCACACCTGGAAAATGAAACAGATGTTAGAAAGCTGACACAGTAAAGCAGGGACTACTATTTAGCTTTTGTTTTCTTTTTTCTTCCTTTCAAGATGCTACTAATGGAAATGACACAGAAATCTGTGTATGGCAGCACTTCTGAAAAAGAACATTTATGTAAATAGAGCATGAAGGAGGCATGAAAGAAGCTAGCAAGACCCATTTGGGTCTTTAGGCCTAATAGCCCAGATTTGGCCCTCAGATGTGCATGCGTGCACGAGGTGATACTGAATTTGACCGAAGATGTGCAAACAATCCTAAAGCAAAATGAGTCCAATGCTTGATGCTTAAAGAGTTGAAACTGCAATTTCCAGACAAGACAGTCATAGAAAAGCTACTCGGGCACAGAGGAAATGTCCTGTTTCATCCTCACTGAGACCAGAGTGACATTTTAAGAAAAAAACGTTTAGAGCTTTTTAAGTTTTTTTCTTTAGGGAATTTAATAACCAGATTTCTTTTCAAATTTATTTAAATCCATCAAAAGTAAATTTTGTGGTATAAAACACTTCGTTTCAATCATTTAAAAATATGTGGGTATCTGTGATCTATCAAAGTCAGTGAAAGATTTAAAACTTATATATGTGTATAGAACTTCAGCTCCACCAAAGTGAACTCTGCATTTGCTTGAATATGCAATGGTGCAATCACTAAAATAAATGTACTTGCTGCACTCAATTAAGCATTGTATTGTACATGTGTGTTTATTCAATTGTGTGATGATACAATGATTGAAACACACACACTTGGCGCATTTGTCTCAATCTGCAGTGCATTTATTTAAACGTACAATCAATCATAGGCCTCTGCTTTTAGTTTTCCTTTGTGTTTTTAGAGAATACTAAATATAAACCATTGTGTGTATGCTGTGACATGGTGAAGAACTGAAATGCACATTAAATAAAACAATATAAAATTGGAAATTTCAGGGCAAGAAGTAATGCAACTAATATGTGTAAATGGGCAACTGCTGTCAAGTCTAATATATAAGGTCAGAGTTTTATGTTCTGAACTGCTCCTGTTGATTAGCAGCTGTGTGTATGGTGGTATTAATATATCTTTAATAGTAACTAACAAAAAGGATGTAAAAGATATTCAAAGCTATATTAAAATATTTGCTTCATATTTGTATATAGCTTTATTGAGTCTTGCTCTATATCATTAATTATTTTAAACATGCTTATTATTTTATTCATCAGGCTGTTCTACTGTCTTGTGCCTCTCATCCTTCCACTAGTTATGTCTGTGAGTTCTTACTCAGTATAGGATATCATATTGTGTAATTTTAAAAAGTAACCTCTCCTTCCTAGGGCTCTATCTGTGTCTATTCTATGTGGTCTGAGTTGAGAGAACGTCTCTTCAGAGCAACATTTCCTGCCCGATATTCTGGCCTGGGACCCGAATTCAACGGTTTCATATTCTCAGGGGGCATTTTTCCCTCCATCCAGTGCCAAGGTAGAGAATGACAAACTTCCTCGCCCACTTCTGGATTTTTGTTCATGTATTTTCTTTACCTAGAAAGTGTTTTTTCCCTGTACGTGACATGGTCAACTCTTCTCATATTTTAGATCTTAACTTATATCTCACCTCTTTAAAGAAGCTGTCCCTTAAGACATTTCTACTCTTTTTTTCTTTCATTTATATATTAATTCAATTAATATTTCTTGAATGCTCATAATATTCCAGGCATTGAGGATATAGTGATGAACTGGACAGATGCAACCACTATACCCATGGAATTGGTAATCTGTCAATGTGACCGTTTCATTTCTCATCTCCTTATTCCATTCCTTGTATAGCACATGCTGTAATTTGCTGTTTTTCTACCTGCTTACATTTTTTCCTGTTTCTCTATCTTGCTTGGCTACACATTTCTCAAGGACCAGAACCATGCCTCTTTTGCTCACCTATGTTTTCCTTAACACCAAGAACAGTGCCTGGAACGTAGTAGGTGGTCAAAAAAAATGAGATAAATTAATTAGTCAAGAGGAGAGATGAATTTAGACCTTGCAATGTCCCAAAGTAGCCTCTATTGTCCCTAGTTTGCAGTTAAAGATGCAGAAGCTGAGTGGTACAAATGGCATGTCCAAACCATGCTGCTGGTCAGTTACAGGACCAGATATTAATATGAAAACAGTGTGACTGACAGTCCCCACTCTTCTCTGTGGTATGCTGAATTAATTCGTTTTGCACCTGTGAGTGACAGCAAATAGTTAAAAGAGTAACCTCTGAAGAGAGTCAAGTCCAAATTGAGGAAATTTTCTTAACCTCCCTCATCTCTATAGTGGGGATAACAGTAATACCTAACTCATAGATACACTGTAAACTTTAAATAGATGATAGATGCAAAGTGTTCAGAACAGTGTAACTATCACTGTTCTTGGTGTAGTGATTATTATTACTACCTGAAAACAAAAACCATATAATTGTCAGAAGTGTCTTCTGTGTGGAAGCTATTTGAATTATATCATTTCGATGAAAAGGCTAAGGATCATTTCTTACACTTCTGTTGTATCTAGATTAGCACATAAGTCTGTGCCATTCCTCAAAAGGCATTTGAGCTATATGTGTTGGTTGGATGGCTAAATGGAAGATAAAGAAAAGAAGGAATGACTTAATTCCTTTGCTGAAGGAAACAGATTGCAAATGATAAATCCAAACTTAAACAATACTATGAAAATTATTAAGCAAGCACGGTCTCTTTAGAGTATGTTTAAGCAGAAACGTGCTGTGTGTTTACTCAATGTAGAGATATCCTCTAGAGATCAGAACAGTCCAAAATTTTAGTCCAGACTCTCCTCTTAACTTTCCTATATAAGTCTTCTTGTACTACCCAATGCCTATAAAATAGAGTTAGCAGTAAACACAGAAAAGACAATGATGATACTTAACAACACATCTGACAAGGCCACTGTCATCAATGAAAGTAGATTTTTAACAGTAAAGCATTTTGACACCTAAAATACTATACACATCAGAACTATGATTACTTTTAGTAAGAGTTGACAACAAACACCTGACTCAGGGGAAAGAGAAAAGGACACAAGTGCCAGTCATGACTTCACTCACACTTAGAAACTTCCAGCTTTTTTTTTTCCTGTGAGACTCAAGTAGAGGTTTTCTTCATTATCCCTATTCAGAGGACTCCGTTATCAGGGGCTTTCCCCTAATCCAAGGCAGAGGGGGAGTTGAACAAGGCGGTGGAAAGCTCAAGAGAAGGGAGACGGGGTGCTTGGGAAAACAGGAACTCAACAAGGGCAGTCCAGAGACTCTAAGGACTAAAACCTCACCCAGTCTCCGAGGAGCCTTAACCACTCCCTGCCAATCACTAAAACCTCAAAAAGGCACGAGATTACTCTCCTTGTCATCCAGCCTGAGCTCACTGTGGCCTCCTCTTCCTCCATGAAGGACAGCTACCTGACCAACAGGGGCCAGGCTGCCGAGCCAGGAGGACCCACATAAGGTTGGAATCTGCCCGCCTTGCAGCTGGGCAGCACAGGATAGAAACAGCCAGCCCCCGGCAGCTTACTTCCATCAGGACAAGAACTTTTCAGTTGACTCTGAGCTACTTTATTTATGAATCCGGTTTAGCCTCAAGCCACTATCAATCCTACCCTGTCCAGACGTTTACTACTTGGGCTACATCATTTTTGCCTAATGCTACCTACATGAAACTACATTGACATCAGCACTGCCTGCCAGAAATGCCTCTGCTCAAGTCCCCAATTACTGGGGTAATTGTATCTCCCTGGTTTACCTGAGACAGTCCCCATTTGCATCTATTGTCCCTATGTGACACCCACAGCTCCCCTTTCACTCCTAAAAGCGTCCTGGTTTGGTCCATAAATTATATGATCATACTGCTATATCCTGACTGTAACCCAACTGCCTTCACATTCATTCAGTAGGGAAATGCATCCATAGCCACGTGGATAAATCAATCACTGCTTTAGGTTATCCAGGAAAACTACCAATGATTGAAAAAACAAAAAACAGTAATTTGACTCCTAATGCCACAGCATTTATCAATAGCTGATATACCATATGTTCCTTGCTTTTTTATTGTAGATGTTCCCTAACTGGAATATAATTTTGATAAGAGCAGGAACTTTGTCGGTTTTGCATACTGTTGTATCCCCAGCACTTAGAAAGTGATTAATAAATGTTTAAATACATACACTTTATTTTTCAATTCTAACAACTCTATTAGTGAAAATATTACTTTTAAAGATAAATAAACCAATGAAGACCAAGGATAAATAATTTGGCCAAGATCACATGGCTAGAACACCTTGGGCCCAGGTTACACATGCAACTATAGTGCCAGAGTGCTTGGATAGGCTGCTGATGTTATAGCTGAAACATACATCCCTGACTTTTCACTTCCAAGTATGTTATAGGAACAGAAAGAGACCAGTCCTTTTGTTTTGTTTTGTTGTAGCAGATCTGAGGAAATTCAGGTTTAGGTAGAGTTAAATACTTATTTTCAGTATCTGAAGAGATATATTTTGATTTTTTAAAAACGAATAAACACGTAACTTGTCATGCTTCCAAGTCTGAAGAGTTGTTAATAAAAAAAGCATATGCCTCATTTCAGCACTTCTCTAAGATGGTTAAGATAGCGAATACTATCAGGCAGTGTTGACTGCACTATCACCACCTTGCTAATAGACAGTAGAGGGAACTGTTACTACATTGAGCAGCAAGGTGTAAACAGGCGACAGGAAAGGGGGGAAAAGCAACCAATGACAGTGTACATCGTACTTGGATCTCTTCTCCTTTTAAATGTGATGTCATTTTATCATGAACTTCTCCTACCTGACAACTCCTTCTAGTCAATTCTGAGTGATATCTCTAAAAGGTTGGTTTTGCATGCTAAAATACTTAGAATTTCTTTTTTATTGGGTTTCTTCACTGGAATCTCATTGTCATTCAGATGAAGCTGAAACTACCTGTCCAAGCCCCCAAGGATTTTCAACACTTCTCCTCTTCTTTTTCTCTCCAGTCATTGCCTCCTCTGAACTCTTCGCCTTCTTCTCACAATCTCAACCATCTGGAACAATTTTATTTTTCTCTGACAAGTGTCATACCTTACTTAAGACTCTCCACAAAACTCTTCTCTTCTGAGGGGATAATTTCAAGCTTACTTTGATAGATGTGTGGCCTTTCTGGTCATGACATCTACCACCCCACTGATAGCCAGGGGTTGACGGCACCAGTCTACTGTCTAGTCAGTTGTTCCCTCCTTTCTCACTACCTTATGTCTTTCCCCCTCCAAAAAGTGCCTGATAAGTCAAAGAGACTTATCTTTCCAAACAAAGGAGGAATACTTTTACTCAAGAGTTTGGGTATCACAACAGTCCACTATAAGAAGCACCAAACTTCTCCTTTGATAGTTGAGGAAATGATTCCACCTTCAAATATCAGCTGCATGTCATGTGAGCTGAATGCACACCTTATTTGTCTTTCCTACATGGTTTTTAATGTATCAGGGGAAAAGATTCCATTGAAATTCTTGCAATTACCACCTGAGTTTCTGAAGTTACATTGCATGGATCACCTAAAACAGATAACCGAGGCCTATTCCAATTTCAGTAGAGAATCTATTACGTATAGTGGCAAAAGCAATAAAATACATATATTTCATAAAACCCTGACACCAAAAGATGTAAGCTAGAAGGGTCTATGGTCACATAATCTTGGAAAGCAGTACACATATACTTTCCACCTTGGAAATGTATAAAAACCATTCATGAACTTTATCAGAATAAGGTTCTGAGAAGTCCTCTCAAAAACAAACTATTACTGTTTTACTCAGTGTTTCCTAATACTGTTTGATCACAGAACTCTTCTTCTTTTAATTACCATAGCACATGTTATTATCTAGCAGAAATAGCATTCAATAGAACACAATTTAGAAAATATTGATTCAGAAAATAAAAGCTGGAGCAGGACTATAAAATAAATCAAGTCCAGTCCATTGATCTTATTGATGAGTAAACTTAGACATAGAAAGGATGTCTTGCAAATTCATGAAACATAACATATTTTACTTTCTTTGTCAGCTTCCTTGAAGCTAAGTTTCCCCATGCCAATCCATCTTCCTCTAACTCCTGCCCAGGTAACTTCTCATTGCCCAGCATCCATCATTTTATGTCATAGTCAAATATCTCAAAATTACCTTATTGACGTAGCTTAAAATTCATACTCCTTAGCATGGCCTGCTATTATCTGAGTGAACTGAACATGCAATTTGGGTCATAGAAATGCTCCTAACATGCTGGCCAACGTGTAGAGCTGCTCCCCAAAGACATTCAGTGCTTTCTCACCTCTGGGGATTCTGCTCATCTCCACGTACCAAGTCCTGCCCATCCTTTGAGGCCCTCTCAATGGTGTTTTCTCCATAAGTACTTCTAGGACCCTCTTAGTTGGAATTTTACGTTCACTTATGTTCCTAAAGCACAACAAATGTGTACTCCAATTTATGAGTCTTCATCATGTATTTAAGGGTTTGTTTGATATCTTCCTTAAGGGCAGGGTCTGCATTTGGTTCATCCCAGAATCCTGTTTCCCGAAGCAGGTTCACAGTAAATATTTGTAGCGTTAATCATATAGTTCACAGTCACACCAACATGTAATGACAGAGTGACGGCCAGACCCTAATATCTTTCAGGATTGGTCTGTTGCAAATAAAACCCATAAAAAGCAATGGGAATGTATATGTTGGTAAGATGCCATACTTTCAAATTTTCATAGAACCATAATATGCCACCAATAGAACAATTGCTATACGCTCATATATTTCATTTTGACTATAGTTCAAGATGATAAATAAGGATGTGTGAAATTCAAAACCCATTGCTCTATTTTCTGGCTTGTTCTGAGTGGTAGCATGTTTCTCTGCACACATGCTCGCCTGCGCGTGTACACACACACAAACACACACACACACACACACACACACAGACACACAGCAATGCAGTGCCAAAAATATGCAGATGTAATGTGAAAAACTCAGCCAATCATCTAAATGTTTAAAAAATATCCAGATGCTGGATTTAATGTAGACAAACCATCTGGCAGATTAGCTTAGTTTTCTACTTTTCATCCAGCTGTTGGATGCTATGGAAGGACGACCTAGGTCTGTACTTAAAGATGATCAAGGAAAGCGGTGTCATATGTATATCGCTAATCCTCTAGAAAACACTTCCAGTTCAATAGGTTCTAGGTATCGATAATATTCTTGAGGCAGAAAAACAGAAATTCCATAGAGCAATGATGTGTTTGGAACTGCCCACTTTAAAACACCTTTCATGAACAACTGTTTTTCAGAAACTCATCATCTTAAAATAATACTGAACTTTGAAGTACTTGATTCCTACCAGCAAAATCTCCAGATTTTTATTTATTATCAAATATTTCACAGAAGAAAAGTACCATAGAATTATTTTATTTCAACAGCAAGTTACCAAATATAAGTGCCAGAAAGCAGATCATCTTTGACAGAATGAAAAAGAGTGCTGCATCACTAGCACCACGTTATAGACCAAAAGATGTTCTACCAAACACTTCTGTTCCTCTACTTCCATGAGCATATTCACATGTGATAAGGCACCAATGTCAAGGTTCAGAAGCAGAGGTAGCCCATCAGTCATTAGGATTGAAGTTGGTTTTGATTCTATTTTGCAAAAAAGTTAAATACCTCTAGGTTTAATCATTGATTTTTAAAAATTCATAACTAAAAGAAATGAACAACTCTTTTTCTTTCCAGATAATATATCATTCACATATCATAGCACTACATTTTTAATGTTCTTTTTTTTTTTAAAAACTACATATTACAATGTGATAAATGCTACTTTCCTCCTTAATTTCCATGACGCAGATTTTTTTGTATTTATAAGTCATAAGGGGTATAAAAATGTCCTATAACAAAGCAGTGAAAGGGACAGTGAAAAATCAGCAAATATTATTTTGTTAACAATAAAGTAGGCACAAAATCATAGTACATATACCACCTCTAAAAATTATTAAAGGATGCCACGAGAAAAAGCAGGGGAAAATGGTGTACAAAAAAATCAGACATTCTGGAAGAAGCAAGGTGAAAAAGATGGGCATGAAAATTTATAGACAGTTTGAGGGTAGGTTTTCAAAGTTGCATGTGACAGAGCCAAGCACAAATCCTCTTACTTATTAACGGGATTTGTCCCTGTACCTGTCACACATTGCTTTGAAAATATCTGCCTCTGTGAAAGGTATACTGCTTCTCTCTGTCAGTTTTACTCTTAAGAGACTAATGTATAATCTCTTTAGGTTTCATCTTTTGTATTTCTGTGCACATGACAAATTGTTTTGAACACTTCATCCATACACATAAGAAGGTAGGGCTTATCACCACATATTTAAAATCCCTGAGATACTACTTTCCTCATTGGGAATAAGTGTTCTATTAAAATAATCTCTAGATTTATCACTGAAAAAATTTTCTAACTAATGCATTCACGCCTTGATGCCAAAAGGCAATTGTTCTCAACCTTATCAGACTTAGTGCCTCCTTTTTATAACAAATATTTAATAATCCATTTACTATAGTGACATAAAATTTGTAGATCTTATAACCATTCTAAGCACATCATTTAAAAAAGTCAGTACAATGCCCCAACTATAAAAGAGAAATAAAAAGAAAGTTCTTTATAATAAAATAGTAAGTATTTGGCACTGTAAATACCCGAGCATTGCTACATAATGAAGACACAAAGAAGTCAAGTCTGATACCTATGCAGAGAACCTTGCAAATGTGTAAACACATCAGCTACCAAGGCAAACCTACACGAGATTGTTGTATTGATGCAGCAAACACCATGAAGGTAGTTGCTGCCAGTGACCAGCAATTGGTAAAGTTCAAGACAACAATTTTCTCTAAATTTACATAATAGTTTGAATTTTGAAAAATTCAGTGTACATGAAAATGTGAACAATCTTTTAAAGTTACATGTAAAATAGAAGTAGGTTTTAATTGTAGATAATAATACATAGGTTTTTCATCTACATGAATATCTGATAAGATAATCAGAAGTCCTTCAGGCATGGAACAATATTTCAATGTGCTGAAACCTCCTGCAAGTTGCAAATGTCTAGCATTCCTTGGTTCACCAAGTCAGTGGTGGTCCTGGTGCCACTCGACCTAATAGTTGTAAAAACCTAATACACCCTCACAAATTCCCCAAATTCTCTTTACAGTGATGTTGTTTCCCAGTAGGAACTACTTCTATAGGATTACAGAAGAAGGAGGGCTCAAACAAATGATGGTACCTGCGGGGTTTTTTTGCTTTTATTTATTTATTTATTTTCTGCTAAGGTGAGGCAAAGCTTGATTTTGTTTTTAAATCCACCATGCAATTGACATTGAGTTTACGAATTCTGTGGCAGGAGCACACAAGAGTCCTCTAATCATAACTTTTAGTTAAAAATAAATGGACTGAGCACATCAGTTGGGGACATTTGAGTGAAATTCACTTAATGGAGTATCATGAATGCTAAGGTTGACTATCAACATAAAAAAATAGAAAGAAGAGATTTAGTCCTTAGGAGTTACATTTCACATGCATAAACAATTAATCCAGATACAAAAATATAATTTATAAAACAGAAGGAAAAATGAGATGCAGAAGGAATCTGAGGGAAAAGAAATAATGGTGTAAAAGCAGTTGTTTAAATGGAAAAAAAAAAACAACTTTGCCACCTGACATGATATGGTGCGAGATTTATTATTCCATTTATCCATTTATCCTTAAAACAAGCCAACCATAGACATTTACCTTAGAAATCTAAAGTTCCTTATTTCTGTGCAGTACAGTTCTACAGAACCATGGATTGATGGTTTCATAAGGTATCAGTCACACTTCCATAACATGTGCTGATATAAATATGAAAGCTTCATTTTAAAGGATAAATAAAGCCACACTATTATCTAAACAGGGTAAAATTTAACATCCTTGTGGTTTGTGGAAATTTTTGATGTGCCTGCTGGCTTTTCAATAAAAATCAATTATGCCTTAAATGCAAGCGGTAGTCAACATACTACAGACTATAAATTCAATTTCATACTCAGAAATATGGATTAGCTGAACTTGATGCCCTTCCATTGATTTCAGAAAGCAAAAGCTGATAAGGTAAATAATAGTAAGAGGCTCTCTGACACTTCACATCAAGTTCCGGATTTCCATATTATTTTTGTAAGAACTTTTCAGTCACCACAATATCCTCCTTGTGAAATATGTATGATGAATAGATATTATATGGATTGCTGATTCATCTCTCCATACAGAATGGATATTTGGCTTTCATAAGTCAGGAAGGAACTGCACAGAGAAAAGAATATGCTTATTTCCCTTGGCTTAGTGCAAGGTATATGTCAACTGATTGTGAATAAATTCAGTGGATAATTAGAGAACACATCGATTAAGCACTGAGGTCCCTCCTAAAAAATAAAAATTTTATAAACCAGGAGCAAATGCATACTCTTCAGTTCTTGAGTGTCTTGTGTGTGTGTGTGTGTGTGTGTGTGTGGAGAGCGAGAGAGAGAAAGCATTTTAAAAACTGAAAAATATTCAGTCCTCTGTTCAGTCAAAAGAGCACCTAAACTGGC
This sequence comes from Physeter macrocephalus, assembly GCF_002837175.3. Classification (NCBI taxonomy): domain Eukaryota; kingdom Metazoa; phylum Chordata; class Mammalia; order Artiodactyla; family Physeteridae; genus Physeter; species Physeter macrocephalus. The sequence continues at coordinate 61,589,734 of NC_041223.1, forward strand.
AAGAATCTCATGGAAGGGGAATCATGAGAGGGGAGAAAAAGAAATGATTTGGTACTAAGAAATCTAAGGACTAATGATCATGAGGAAGAAATTTAGAACTGTTCTCAACATAATGGGAAATCCAATCACATCTGCAACAATTTTCTTCTTTCCTCCTTTAATGTGAAGAACATTTAAGTTTTATAGAATTACTCAAGTCCACATTTTGAGCATTTATGGCTCAACCATTCTCTTTTACAGTAAGCCTAGTGCATTCAGCTTAAATCCCAAAGAGTACTTAGGAAGCTTTAGTCCACAGGCCCTGGTCTCACCTTTTGTCAAGATGAGTTCCTGCTTTCCTGACACAAACAAGGATTGCTTTGTCACACACGTAGCATGCTAAGAGAGCAAAATGCTAGCTCATATTAGTTCAAAGATATATATTCTTTAAAAGAAGTGATCCTAACAGCTTCCCTAGACGCCAGCATTTTCTTAGTTCATATAATCATTTTGGTAAAAATCCACGGCCTAACGTCTCTGCTACTCCAAAGAAATTAATTATATTTAAATTTCTCAAGATAGAGGTAATTTATTTAAAATAAACTTATATGTCATTTATTTTACTGAAGTACAAGTAGTTTTATTAAAGGATGTTAAACATAAGAGTAGCCTATATAAAATGCTATAAATTCCAAGGGGGACAGATCCTAAAGAAAAATATTTCCAATAGTAAATAATTTTTTCATATATGCATCTATATAGTATCTGTTACTCATCACTATCAGTTTATGGAGAAATCATAAATAAAAATGGCAATGTAGTTGCTGTGGACTCCTTTCATGAATAAGAAATTGTTTACACAAGAAGAATAAAATCACAAAAGAAATGCTACAGTCTCATTTCTGACTTTTTCAGTTATTTATCGTCTGAGGAAAAAAGTCAACAAGCATTTCTTTTTTGCAGCTCTTAAATATCTATGTGTATGTATGTTCATTTATAAATATATTTTCTTTTCATAACAGGGAATATAGGAGAAAACATATTTTTCGGCAAAGTCTTTTCACATGTTATTTAAATGTAAGTTAAAAAGTACAACTAGAATTTTTTTCTTATACCAATATATACTCATAGATCTGTAAAACATGAAGTTTCTTGGTAAACTATTTACTATGTGTATTATAAAATTTTAAGTTTCAGTGTATGAAATAACACTATCTTTGAAACCTATCTAATACAAAAATGCCACAACCAACAATTTTTATCATATGTTGTAACGCGACTAGCATATGAGGGAAAAAGGCATCACATTGTTTATGAAAAAACAATTCTTGTAGATACACTTGGAAAACTGCAAACATTCATAAACAGTTACTCTTTGGGGATAGAGAAAAACTGCCATTAAACAGGTGTTAGAATTTAAATGACATCTCATTAGTGACTCCTTTTTGCGGCTTGGAGACAAATAAAACCTTCATTTAAAAGCATTAGTGCTATTCCTAAGGGTTTCTGGTATCATAATGTTTTGTTTTATGAAGATATTTAGTTTCTTCCAGCATTCTTGCTTATTTATACAAAATAAACCAATTGCATTTCCAAGTTTAGCTGAGCGTCAAGTCAGGGGGTGAATAAGGCCTTGCGGTGCTGTAAATACCCTTGCTCCTCCCTCCACTTCAGCCAGTCTGGGAGATTAGACCACAGCCTGATAATTAAAGGTAATTTTGAGCACCACTTCCACATGGAGAGTTACTCCTTGTGTCCTTTGCCCTCAATTAAAGAACAGTCATATAAAACTCAGATTTTCTCAATGTCCAAAGCCATTAACTATTTTTCCAGTTCCTCTCAATGAGAAATGTGAGATGATCTTTATAATTTAAGCATTACATTAGAGTGCATAGCTATTGAAAACTTACCTGCAAATTGGGAAGTTTATGTGCACTATCATTTTACACTATCCTCACAAAGACAACCTCAGGTCTCAAAATGTGAATGTGAAGAATAACACACAGAATGCAAGTCCCAGTAATCAAGGTGGATTACAAAAATTTCTCCATTTCATCACCTTGAAAAGTTATGCAATCCACAGTTTAATTCAGCTGACTGAGAACTTTGGAACTCAATTCATTATAATTCTGTATTGTATTGGGGAAGCATCTGCTAAGACAAACAGCAAGGAGATAGAAACTTTGAGTAGTTGCTTTCCTTCAAAAATAATAATGGTTATTGAGTACTGGGTTTAGGAACAGCAATGATATATTTTGGAAATGTAAAGATAATTAGACCAGATCTGGCCAGGAAGGAGCTTAAAATTGAGTGGCGGCAAAGACAGTGGAAAAACAAAGGATAAGATAATCTCCAAGTATGATGAGGATCACTGAACAGTTAGAAAATGCAAGGGGGTAAAGTTCACAGAAGAAAAGAAGACATTGGGCTGGGAGAATCAGAAGAGGAGATGCCACTTGAAAAGGAGTTTACTGGTTGAAGGTGATTTTGTGAAAAGTGGATGGGCTTGTGTAAACATAGGCTCTGTTCAAGGAATTTTCAGGAGATAAAACTGGCCATGACATAGAAGACCATCAGTGCATGCTTAAGAGGATACCTTGAATTTGTTAGGGACAAGGAGTCTTCGAAACCTTTGGGAAGCACAGAGATATGAGGTATAGAAAACGTAGTTTAAAGGAGTGAAGGATGAGAAACTGAAGGTGAAGAGACTTCTCAGAAAGCTAATCTTTGGTGTGGAGGCAAGAAGTCAAAAGCCCCGATTCAGGAGATTAATAATGTGAGACAAAACAGTGGAGAGAAATTACAGATATTGTAGAGCCAGATTCTACTGAATGTGGCAAATGATTGAAGAATGAGGAGTAAATAGGGACTCTGAAGACCCTTGGCTTGAAGTAGAAGGAGTTGCTGGTTTGTGGGGAGATGGAGAAGGTGTTTCGGATATATTGAGTCTGAGACACTAGCAAAGAAACTGAGTAGATAAAGTGACAAAGCTGGTAAATTTCCCAATTAAAAGGTAAGTTTTCAGTAGCCTTCCACTCAAGTGTATTAGATTGTAGGAAAATTATGGTGTCACACCTGACATGGAGTGATTGAGAAGTAAATTAGTGACTTCTGACTTAGAGAAAATCTGAGCTTTATGTGACTATTAATCTAATCCTCAGTAATAAAAGTGAGACTGGAGACAGAATTCTCTGAGCTAGATTTGCAAGCATTTATCTGCATAGGAGTGAAACCACAGGATGCAACAGTATCCAGAGAGAGAAAATATAGAGATGAAAAAAAAAGGAAAAAAAGTAGAATGATAGGGACATATGCACAGGGGAAGAGGGAAAAATGGAATTCAATTTTACGACGGAGTAGGATGCATTCAGTTACTCTTTATACATTTGGTGAATAAAAATAACAATAAGAAATGACGAAATTACTTATGTGGCATTGCTTATTAAAATAATTGCTAAACATATTCCAGTTGATTTTGACAAGGTTATAACACTGTTATCATTTCAAATTATCATCCAATTCTCTTTTAATCACACAGCTTAAGCAAAATACAGAGCCCAGAAAAAAAAGGGGGAAGAACAGTGAACCAAGAGGCAGTTTAAACACAGTAACTGACATTTATTCAAAAAGGACAAGTTTCAGGCTGCAAGGGAAAAAAAAAAATGTTTTAGCTGAAATCAGCTTATATTGCTGAATACATGACCCTGTGACCTAAACATTGGAACACTAGTCTAGAATAAATCTAGAACAGCAGAATATAAATATGTGTATGTGTGACATTTAAAAAATATTCCCCTTTGAATATAATGACTAGGTATGTTCTCTTGTTCATTGGCTTTATCCTCATTCTTATCCTGGAAATGAACTAAAAATTTATGGGAGGGCTTCCCTGGTGGCGCAGTGGTTGAGAGTCCGCCTGCCAATGCAGGGGACACGGGTTCGTGCCCCGGTCCGGGAGGATCCCACATGCCGCGGAGCGGCTGGGCCCGTGAGCCGTGGCCGCTGAGCCTGCGCGTCCGGAGCCTGTGCTCCGCAACGGGAGAGGCCACAGCAGTGACAGGCCCGCGCACCGCAAAAAAAAAAAAAAAAAAAAAAAAAAAAAAATTATGAGAAGGATGAAATCAAAGAAGAGAGAAAAAGGTACATAATAAAATGCTTTGTACAACTATAAACACCCTCATTCACTCTTTTGCACAGATTAAATGAGATGCTATTAATTATTATCATGTACATTGGCATCTTCTGATTTACCATGACTTTCATATACCTCGCTAGATTAGTAAACTGTGAATTGAAAAAGAAATGATTCTCTCTGAGACCATTCTTATTATTGCTTAGGTTTTGTGTATGCCTAATTGTTGATTAAAAGTCTTTACCCACTTCACTGAAGAATCTGAGAGATTATGGAACAGATGGAGATGTTTGAGCAATGGGCGGGGAACAACAGGAAACCCTGAACTCCCTCACACCACGTAGGAAGCTGGCTATTCTAGCTACGGTGTCTGAACGAATACAGTACTCGGTATAGAGGACCTGAAGTGTGGAGAGCTTGAGCATTTTAGTGGTTGCCACGGAAGACCCTGCCTATTGGGGTAATGAAAAAGGTGACTCCAGCAAGAAAAGAGTAAGCACCTCATCCCTGGTTGTCCTAACTTCCTCCTTTTTAAAAAACTTTTTCCTCCATAGAGAAGAAATCTTAGTTCTTTGGTTGTGCATATTTATGCTCTATCTCCCTTCTTTCAACCTTGCAATATCTTTACTTACTGATTCAGTCATATTACATAGTAAATGACCGTTAATTGTCACGATTTGCTTAGTTTTGTGCCCACAAATGTCACCTCTACCAAGAACTGTAATTTCCTGATGCTCGACCTAGTCTAGGGGCACTGAAACTAGCCCTAGTTGAACAGATTTAGGAACTTTCTCTCTTTAGATCTGACAGACACCCCATCAAACTGTCATTCTGTCAATTCTGTTCTGACCTTGTATTTTTCTGTGCCCAAACCTCCACGTCAGGCTCCTCCTGTTCCAGGATCAGGCCCTGCTGGTTCCAGCCCGTACACTGGTAACGCTTTGACGCTAGCACGTGGAGTCTGCAATTTGCAGCCTTGCAGCCATGAAAACTCACTTCCAAGCTGTGGCCTGGTCACCTGCTGCCCAAATCCCTGATGCCTGCTGCTCTCATCCCCACTCGTTGCCCATTTGTCCTCACTCATATTTACAAACAAGAGAGTCAGATGTGAAGAGGTTATATGACCGATTTCAAGGTAATACAAATAACAAGTGGCAAAACCACAATACAAATCCAGATCGGGTTAATTTTAAAGTTCATAATCTTTCACCATACCTCCATCTCACCCCAAACATATACACACACAAACAATATTTTCCAAAAAGGCTGCTTTTCATAACCAACTAGAAATGTCAGCATCACAATCCTCAAATAAAGATAAAACAAACATTAAATTGAATTCAATAAAAGTAATAATGTTGCTGAACAGATAAGTTTCGGGTTCCAGCTAAGCATTTAATTCCTCATTTCTCCTTTATACAACTCTTTTGGAAGATGCAAGTGCTATTTTAGAGATATTCAGAAAGCTTTTTTTCACATTTCAAGAGAAATATGCACGTTCGTGAACAGAGCTAATATCTGCCATTACAGAATCCTTGATTTTCAGCCCTTACAATTTTCTTACATGTGATTCAGTGTAGTTTTAAAATATATATTCACAGTTATATTTTCCCATTAGAAGTTTTTATATATGGCCACATATCTGTCTCAGTTTTACCACAGAAATTCAGATCTTTAATTTTCTCCTGTTTTACTTGTCCACAAGAGAAAAAACAAAAGACAAACTTGACCCAAAATAATTACCAACACATTAAAAATTCTACACACTCTTAGGTGTAACTAGATTGCTCCTTAATTAAAACACCGCCCTGAATGTTTGGCGGGTTAGAGTCCCACCTGAATGAAATAGTAGTTAAAAGAGTGTTTTCTCTGTCAAAGAATCATATTCAGAACAATGCCTTTTAGACGTTTAACAATTGTGTCAAAGGGAACAGAACATTTTGTCTTTTAAAAGTGATAATTAGTTTGTTATTTCATTTAAAAATAGATATATCTAATACAAGTGTCTAATGATGTGTTGTAAATAAAACTAAAACTAAAGAGGAAAAGCCGGAAAAGCAAAAAATTACTAAATTAAAAATATTTTAAGCCAAATTGAGCCCAAAGTCTTTTTCATTATGTGATGGTCTAATATCCCTATCATAATATATTTCATCACACAAGTGCAAAATTTTACCTTTCTTTTAATGAATGGTCAAAATTCTCACTTTTATATTTAAATGTCTTATAATGCTAACCCTTTTCATTCGTGTTACCTAATCATTCACAGTTGTTCAGAAATATTATAAGAAAGCTTCCCCAGAACAACAACCACCACCAGCTTTCTAAGAAGCTAAAATGCTGCATCACTTCCATTTAAACTGCAAATGCATCCCCCAGGAATATGTGCATTCTCTCTGCCTTTGTCAGGTACTCTAGGCCACCGAAGTTCTTACATAGCAGAGACTGGTATGAATATCACTTGGTATTACACACAAATCACTAAAGATCTGTTCCAAGCAGCCTTTTTGCTTTTCCCCCTTCCTTTCTTCCTTCTTTTTTTAAAGGGGGGAAAAACTGTTTTATATCGACAACCATCTGTGAGCCTGTCTTTCAGGCCATCAAACTCTCCCATCCATTACGGAGCCTTCCTCACCTCCTCTGCATGACAGCACAATAAAGATGACATACTAATTCAATGACTTGTAATTTCAGCTAAACAAAGACAAGTGCTGCAGCTTCTTCTTTTGTGTTAACAGTGCCATATCGGTGAAGCCAGCTATGCAAACATAGCACTGGGAGGGTTTTATGACAGCAGTTGAATAGGGAGACTAGCTTGGTGTTGCTTTTTATGGTTTTTGGCTCCATAATTTTTGGCTCTGTGCTGCTGGCCATGGCTATTGTGTCTGGATTCTGTGTCAGCAGCAGCTAATTGTTCCAATAATGTTTATCATAGGGATCCACCAGGGAGCTGTATATGTGGAGATAAGCTACAGGGCAATGATACACACTATCTTACTGATCTCTATACACAGTGCTTTTGCCTCATGCCAAAAAGGTTTTTAGGTTCCCAGTCTTAAAAAAAAAAAAAAAATAACAGCTTAATCATCGTGCCAACAATAGTGTCTAAGGGGATGTAATCAGGTTCCTCTGATAATCTTAGCAACACATGAAAGTCATGCGCAAAAGCAGTAATTGAAGCAGTTGGTTCATTCTACCACCTGCTGTTGAAGTCACAGGTTAATCTAAATGAGGTCCCCTTCCGATGAAGCAGTATGCAAGGCACTTTTTATATCATAAATGTGCATTACAGAAACCTTACAAAATAATAAAGTAACAGTTCATTAAATGAACTGTATGAAGTATCCCAGGCCTGTCTAGCTTCTCCTGCTGCTGTCAGATGGCATATCCAAGTGCAAATTCTGTCCTCCTGTCTATACCCCAATGCACGCTTCAGTTTGCAATGGTTCCAGACAATGGGAGTTCCTGAGACAGATGCCCAAATGTAACTAAACGTCAGGCAATCATGGGAATCAGCTGCAGGAAAGTGAAACATTTTTCTTTGTCTGCTTTTGATGCTATTTCCCCCAAGATTACTAAATAGAATGTTGACAATGTTAAAATAGCCCTAGAATCAACAATTAAGCAGCTTGCCATTCTCTACATCAGCCCATGTATAAGGGATGAATTTTTCTAATTAAACTTTTAACACCTGATTTCCATTTAAAATTTTCCTCAACTGGTTTTCATGAGGTCCTCACCTGACAAAGAATAGTAAGATTTGTAGTATGCTGCTCTTCTAACAGGCAGTTTCTCTCACAGAAGGGGTTTTAAAAATTATGAGAACTGTAGAATTAAGACTAATGAAAAATTTTAAACATAGAAGAAACGACACTTTCAGATTAAAATTTGTGCTTGACTTTAAGTTATTTCATTGAATAATAATAACCACCATCTACTGAGAGCCAACTCAGCATCAGATGCTAACTAGTAACCTTTTCTTAAGTCTCACAACCATTCACTGAAATTGGTATTAAGTCTGGAAAAGTCGAGGAAACTAAGTCTTAGGAATAATGCATGATAATCCAAATTTCTGGGTGAATAAGTGGTAGTGCTAAAACTGGAAACCAAGGTCAGCCTGAGTCCAATGCATGCACTTCTCCCACCAAGTTAAACTGGTATAATATATTTAGTATAAAAGGAGGGAAAGAAATACAGTGTTTATGTTGAGAAAGAAGTCCCTGGTTTGAATTAGGCACCTACAAGAGGGCCACAAAAGAAAATAAATTTGTGAACATAAATTAGCATATTCCTGAATTTAGTCATGTGTGTGGGGTTGGGGGGTAGGGGTACAGTAGATATTGTTACAGGACCAGAAAAAAATTTTGATAAAAATAATAGATTATATTAATTTAACCTAATTCAGGAGCACAAGGCAATAATAAGCAGTCAACAGACTATAATATTGAAGGTTCTTAATCAATGCTTGCCAACTTTTAAGTGGTGAATGAATTAATCAAATAATGTGAATAATCACAATGACAGAAGCAACTGCATTTAGGAGTGCTTACCTACTATGTGCTCTCACCATCTCAGCAGTTCACACGTATTTTGTCTTGCACCCTTACAACAATTTGCTAAATTTGGAATTATTATGCCCATTTTATAGGTGAGGAGATTGACGTTCTGAAATATCAGATCACCTGTTCATGGCTACATTAGCAGGAAAGTGGGAGAATCAATATTTGAGCCAAAGATAGTTAGACTCCTCAAAGTTTTTGCCTGAGCAAATTAATAAGTGAACTTAAAAATAATAAGAACATTAAAATTCTCTTCAGTTGTCAGATTCTTACGTTGCCTCCAAGGAAAGCAGCCCTCTGTCCATGGACTTAATCAGAAGAATTGTATTCATGTCATAGGAATGATTTAGTTTAGGCATTTGGTAAACTTTCTTAATGGCAAGGATTGTTAAGATCTGGACTGTGGTACCAGAGAAGGTTGGAGAATATTTGAATATTCTAGAGATCTTATTTTACTTATATCTGTCTCAATTATTTTACTTGATGGCTAAAACGGTAGAATAAGTAACCTTTAAAGACATATCTAGGACAAAGTTACCGTATTAATTGGATGCAAATTCTTCTAGAAATTCTTTCTGTAATAGATAATATATCAGTTAAAGTCTATGAACCTAAAGAGTATTGTCCCTAGGAATGTCCATAGCTTACAATATCATGTTGAAGTATGTTTCATGCAAATGCCTAACATAAAAGGTACATTCATGAGCCTTGAGTATTAATTTCCTTTTAATTCAGGCCTGAAGAGGATTCAGGATGGTATTCTGTTTGGAGAGAGCAAAAACAATAAAAAAATAAAAGGAAAAGTGAGGCACTTTTCCCTAAACAGCTTCTTTCAGAGAGCTTTTTGTTTCTGCTTTCCTTTTCATTGATATAATGTTTTGAAGATAAAATTTATTTCAATTTACCTGGAATTATTTTCAAGTAATCAGATTATTATTTAAAGTCTACCCACCTATTACTACAGTTGCTGGGATTGATTAAATTACAAAATTCACAGCAAAGATGGATTATCTATAATTCCTGCAGGTCCTATAATAACACCCTATAGTTTTCCATTACACTTTGGTCTGCTCATCTTTACTTTGTTACTGGAAAAATATGTTTGACAAAATTTATAAAATAATATTTTGCCATTTTGAACTCCTCATTTTCTATTTAGCATTAAACACTTTAGGCTTTTAAAGTACTACTAAAGTCAGGGCTTCTGGTTTCTCATCCAAAAGTAAGGAGCTTAGAAGTCATCATTCCATCCTAACAGCAAGTAAAAAGCTAAACAAATTGAGAAATCAACAACTTTCTTTGATCCATCAGAGAAGTGAGATCATAGGGCAAATTTATGGATAGGAAGGCTAAATATTGTCAAGATCTCAGTTCTTCTGCAATTAATCTATAGATCCAACGTAAGTCAAATCAAATTCCCATGAGTATTTTGTGAGTATCTACAAACTCATTCCAATGACAGTGTGGTAATGGTGAAAGAATAGACAGATTGATCAATGGAACAAAATAGAGAGGCCAGAAACAGACCCACCTAAATATAGGCAACCGACCCCTGACAAAGGAGCCAAGGAAATATAATAGAGCAAGGATATTTTTTCCAACAAACAGCACTAGGACAATTTGACATCTAAGTGCAAAAAATGAATCTAGACACAGATCTTATACTCTTCAAAAAATTAACTCAAAATTGATCATAGACCTAAATGTAAAATGCAAAACTATAGAACTCCTAGAAGATAGCATAGGAGAAAACCTAAATGACCTTGGGTATGGCGATGACTTTTTAGATAAAACACCAAAGGTATGATCAATGAAGGAAATAATAAGCTTAACTTCATTAAACTTTAAAAGTTCTGCTCTGTATATGACACTGTTAAGAGAATAAAAACACAAGCCACAGATTGGGAGAAAATATTTGCAAAAGACACATCTGCTAAAGGTCTGTCAGTCAAAAAATAAAAAGAACTCTTAAAACTCAACAATAAGGAAAGGAAAAACGTGATTAAAAGTGGGCAAAAGACCTGAACAGACACCTCCACAAAGAAGATACACAGATGATAAGTAAGCACATGAAATTATGTTCAACATCTTATGTTACCGGGGAATTGAAAATTAAAACAACAATAAGATACCACGGCGCACCTATTAGGATGGTCAAAATTCAAAACACTGACCACACCAAATGCTGTGGATGCTGTGGAACATCAGGAACTCTCATTCACTGCTGGTGGGACGCACAGTGATTCAACCCCTTTGGGAGACAGTTTGGCAGTTTCTTACAAAACAACATATTCTATCATTTGACCCAGCAATTGCACTTCTTGGTATTTTCTCAAGGAGTTGGAACTTCTGTCAACAGAAAACCCTGCACAATGATGTTTACAGCAGTTTTATTCGTAGTTGCAAAACCCTGAAAGTAAACCAAGATGTCCTTCAGTAGGTGAATGGATAAATAAACTGTGGTACATTCAGACACTGGAATTTTATTCAGTGCTAAAACCAAATGAATTATTAAGCCATGGATGGCCATGGAAAAGTTTTATTTATTTATTTATAATTTTAATGATGTATTTTATTTAACCTAAATACTATCATTTTCAAATGTAATCAATATGAACGATTTTTTTTTTTTTTTTTGGCTGTAGAGTCTTTTAAAAAAGTTTTATTGGAGTATAGTTGCTTTACAATGTTGTGTTAGTTTCTCCTGTACAGCAAAGTGAATCAGGCATGGAAGAAGATAATATACTCAGGTTGCAAGAAACCAACCTGTACGATTCCAACTGTATGACATTGTGGAAAAGACAAAACTATGAAGACAGTAAAAAGATCAGTGGTTTCTAGGGTTTGTGTAGGAGGGAGAAGTGAATAGGCAGAGCAGAGGATTTTTAGGGCAGTGACACTGTTCAGTATGATACAATGGAATTTGCATTTGTAAAGACCCAGGGAAGGTACAACATCAAGAGTGCACACTAATGTAAACTACGGACTTTGGGTGATAATAATGTGTCAGTGTAGGTTCATCGATTATAATAAATGTACCACTTTTGTGGGTGATATTGATTGTGAGGGAGGTTGTGTGTGTGTGTGTGTACAGGGAGTATATGGAACTCTATACTTTCCACTCAATTTTGCAGTGAACCTAAAACTGCTCTAAAAAGTAGAATTTATTAATTATGAAAAAAGTAAAAGTCAAGAGGTTTTGAAAAACATTAATAGGAAAAACCTATCCCTCACTTAGTTGTCAAGCAGCCTAGTTAAAATGTAAATCTTACTGTATCATTACCTGCTGAAAACTCTTCAAGGACTCCCCATTGCTCACCTGAACGAGTGTGGTATCATTGGTGGTCCCTGAGATGATTTTATGCAATACATGGGAAACTGTTCTCTAAAATTTTAACTGTAATGCATTTACTGTAGAGTGTATAAAAAAAATGCAACTAGCATAACAAAAAAGTAGAAGTTGAATAACTATTTGTTGATTCTGATAATTGGATTATTTATCTCTCTGCAATGGTATCGTGCATGTTGCTGTACAGCCCTTTAACGATTCAGTTCCTTATAAAGCATTATTTTTCTTCCATTATTATCTGTTATAAAATTAGGGGTATTTTCTGCCACTGGGGGAGAATTTTAACCACTTGAATGTTAAGGCAGTTAACATTTTTAAATGATCTAGCTCACAGACTAAGTTCCTAACAACAACATAAAATGTTTTATAGGCCTCAAAATATTTTAAAAATGATTTAAAATAATCATAAAATAAGCATAGCTTCAAGTAAAATATATTAGAGTAATAGAAAATAGAGCTCTCTTATATCTGGTGAAATCAAATTAAAAATTTTCACTAGCCTTTACAACTCAGTACTTTAAAAAAATCGTATACAAGGTAATTATTTATATTTACCTTTTTACATTTTGTTAGTGTTATCATCTCTCAGATTTATTGGCCTTTTTCTATTTGGTTTAACTGTAATACTCTACATTGCTATGCAGTCATAGCTTGATTTTTCCCTTGGCATGGAAAGATGGCAGTTGCTAAAACAAAGGACTAACACTTCCAATCTTTGAAATTAAATGAAATCACTCCCTTCCCAGTGTCTTGAAAGATCATGAAATGAAAAGGCTATTTGTCTTCTTTCCCTACGTGATGGTATCGTTACATAAGAGAAGACTCCACCTATCCAGGACTATACAATTATTGCTAACAGAGCCTAGCAAAGTACTGTGTGGCCTTGGAAGATGAGTGGTTATAGAATATTATGGAATGTTTCATGAACCATGGTAACGGTGCCAGGGACTTCGAGCAGAGATCATGCTGCAGCTGGAGCAATGGCACAATCTAGAATCTTTTGAGGCCAAGGAGTCAAGTTTCACAAAATCAGTAACCTGTTAATTCCTCCAGTTCATAAATATACTATGTAATTTCCACTTAATAAGTAATGCCTATATCTTACATTTTATACAACTTGTATCTTGGAGCCTGTGCCTCTGTTCTTTCAAGTATGCCCTAGGCTGCAACAGCAGAAACTAAGTCAGAGCTCTCTCCTTATCCTCAGCACATAGCCATGTGTCTACTACATAAAAAACAGAAAAAAACCCAGAGAAACACCAATTTATTTCAAATTTAAATCTCTTTGTCAATTTTATATATATCTTGTTCTGTCATATTAAGATGCAACAATTGGTAAGATTGCTTTATATATACTCATACCTACAATGTCATGTACTACACATGAACATATTATTTATGCAATATAGAAATCTTTTGAAACTACAATTGCGACCCAGAATATTTCATTGATGTCTTAACATTTATGCTTATAAAAGCCATGCAGAATACGGTAGTTCTTGATTTTCCATTACATTAAATGTATGTAGAAACCTCTTTTCTTTGTCATAGCCCAAAATCTTTTGAAAACTCTGTATTTTCATAACTCTCCAATTACACCTTTCTTTTTTCATGGGCAGAATCTCAAAATGTTATTTCCTGGTGTGACAGATTTAAGAATTAGTCCCAGGTCTTCATCCCTCCCTTTACCCGCTCCCTTTGCCATGTGATCTGCAGCCCCTCCCACTAGAGGTGGAATGTACTTCATCTTGACTTTGGACTTGGCCGTGTGCCTTGTATTAGGCAAAGAAACAGCAGAATGAGAATTTGCTGATTCAGGCTGTAGGCTGTAAGAGACATTGTGTGTTTCTGCTTGCTTTCCTGCATTCTGCCATCACCATGAGAAGTGTTTTCCCTTCAGCTTAGGTCCCAAAATGAATACAATTTGGATCCAGAATGAATTCAACCCACATCAAACAGCCTACTCCAGCCAGATTTATACCATGAAGCAGAGCCACCCAACCAAGCCCCAACTATAGCAGCTAACCTCAGCCACCGTGTAGATGTGTGAGCAAAAACAAATGAGTACTGTTTTAGGTCACTGAGTTTTGAGGTAGTATTTTATGCTGCAGCACTATGGTAGATAGAGCCTTTGATAAATTCATTCATTCAGCAACCTTGTCACAAGCTAACTAGCTTCTATCTAGTAAGAATTATAGGTTTAGAGTGCAGATTGAAGAATCCTGCACAGTTCTGGAGGCATGGTGTTTCTACAGCGGCTAAAACTCTGGTCCTATAAGAGTTGAGATGCAGGCAGCAGCAATAACTGAATTTCCATGAAACTATCTCTTGGTACTGTTTGGTATTACTAACTTGGTAGTATTTAAGCCTGCAACATTGGCCTTCCCAGTAATTCTGTTAGCTAACTGATACCCTGAAATATGTATTTTCCATTAAATAACTAGAGTAGATTATGTTACCTGCAACCAAACCTTGAATTGAGACAGTGATTGTCTTACTTTTACATTTTTTTAAAGGGGTTAACAAGCTTAATGATAGTAGTAAAATAAACTGAGTTAGACCCTACAAACATGAACGAATAGTAAGAGAACACTATTAAGAACTATGTGCCAACAAAACTGACGAAACAAAAAGTTTACAAAATTGACAAATTAAAATCAAAAGTTAAATTTTGATTTGTATATTTTTTTCTCTTTAATTTCTATTCTTTTAGGTAGTGAAATACTAGTCAGATAAACAGAATTCAAGGCCCATGTCTACTTCTTATCAAAATTAATCAGTCTCGAGTAGGTCATACAATATCCCCATGCCCCACTTTCCTCATTGGTAAAATATGGAAAATACCTAACACCTGCTTCTAAGAGGATTATTATGAATAAAAATAATATGATTAAAAGTCACTTTACTTTTAAACGAGGTCAGGATAAGTATATGCATATATATATTTACAAATGTACATATTCAGATATGTGTGTGTATGATTTAGTGTTACTATCAGCTCAAATGCACTGAAAAAAAATGACCCATGGGTTTATACCTATTTCAAAACTGTTTCCAATTAGGAGAACTTCCCATCACAGTTTATGATTTCATTTACTTGTGCTCTATTCTTGCTTTCTGTTTTATGATTTCATTTTCTTTTTGTTTTTTTTTTGTTTTTTTTTTTTGCCCATGGAAAGAGTATTATCACTAAACATGGTATAAAATATAACTCATTCACTAGGAAACAGTTGTTCATGATATTTAACGTCAATCTTTTTCTCAGTTTACCATAAAAGGGCATTAAAAGTGATTGAGCTTTTAAGTGTGAGGTTATAATCACATTTATTAAACAATCTATGTGTTCACTTACTAATAGAAAAAAAATACACGATTGATTTAGAAGAAATGAGAAAAAGTCATGTACAAGCACTGTGTGAATGATTTTAGGTTATGAAAAGAAAAACCTTGGAGATGTTTTTGATTTTGATTTCCTTGTTAATATTCACTTTTATCCAGTAATAAATGTCTGCAAATGGCTGAAATCAATAATTAAACAAAATGTGATATTTTGCGAATACACATAGGAAAACGTTTTGAAGACCTTAAAACATAAACTGCTCACATGTAACCAAAAGAGAATAATATTTTTAATCTTTTATCTCATTTATATAACTTTCTAGAGGAAAGGAAGCATATTAATGGTAATAATTTTCAGCTTAGTTACACTGGAACCCATTTGAAAAGCTCTATAGGAAAGTAATGACTAGAAACAAAAATATACTGCTTTCATACTAGGAGAACTGCAGCCAAGTGTGAGCATGATGTCATCGCCCTGCTAATTGTTAGCCCATCGTTAAGTAGCTAGTGATTACTCATTCAACCAAAATCAAGTGAGCCTTATTCCATGCGCAGTACCTAAATGCCAGGGGGAAAGGTGGAATAAGTAGATGAGTTTCATGCTCCAAGGTATCTTGGAAAGAAACAGGACACATGTAAACAAGTAAATAATGTACATTTAGATAATGAAAAACATTTTGAAGAAAATAAAGTCAGCAATCACTACAGAGAGTAACTGGGCAATAGTAGGTAGTATAGACAGGGAAAGTCTAAAGAGGGTGAGATTTGAGATGAGACAAATAACTATGGAAGTTATGTAGCATAATCAATTATTTTCTGCTGTAGACACAGCTCTCTAGAGGGAAAAATTAAGAATTATTTAAAGCCATTTTCACTCAAAAGAAGTATGTCCAAGATTTAGACAGGGGTATAAGGAAGGAGGGCCAGAAATAAATAAGGACATTTAAAAAGTGGGTACAAATGTCTAAAATTCTGACATATGGACAAATACACTTGGGCTCTGGAGTCAGACAGACCAGAATTTAAATCTCTCTCTGAGGCCATCAACTGAGTGGCTTTGGGCAAGTCACTTCATCTCTCTGACAGTACCTACTTCATAGACTTGGATTCCATAAGAGAGATTCTTAGCCTTCTTACAAGGTGAAAACCACTTTAACATACAAAATAACAGCAGTTTGCAAATGCCTGCACCACTGAAAAAGAATTAGAGGGTACAAAGTAGAAAATGCTAAGGTTAATTACATTTTCAACAAAAGGCAAGCGATGAGTGGGATTGAGATTTTATATAGGAGTCAATAGGAAGTTCTAATAAGTAGAGGCAGTAGAGTGCTCTTTCCCTATAGACTTCCTTCTATCATAGCACTGGATACAGCTGCCATAACACCACACTCTTCTAACGAATGGCCCTTGTTCTACTGGAATAACCCTTAAGAACACTAGCAGATTCCCATGAATACAGGCATTTCCCAGACAGTTTCACCCATATGGTGATAACAATTTTTTATTTTAGTTTTAACTAAAATATAACTTATTTTTTGAAAGAGTGACCTCAAAGCATCTTTGCAGTCAGACTATATGTGTTTAGATTAAGAAAAAAGCAGCTAGCCTTAATTTTGCAATACCGTGTAACAATATATTCAAGCTATTTTATATTCTGACTCATGTATCTTTAACATAGCCTGTAGCTAAGCTTTGGTTGTACGATCGCCGTGGCTAATGAAAATATATGACTCGGCAAAAGTTTTAGAAACTACATTCATCTGCAGTTCTGGGATATAGGGAGAAAAACATTGTTTTTTACTTTTAAAATTAAGAAAATCTAATTTGCAAGTTACTTAGGAAGAAAATAGATGCTATTTTAAAAGTTTTGTTAAAGGATAATTTCTAATACTGTTAGAAATACCTTCCAAATATGCTGGTTAGTATCTGCCCAAATTACAACATTGGTATCTTTGCATTAGGCTGAAGTTAAAGTTTTCAAAATACTATCTCAACAGTAAGGAGTAAAGCAGGGCTCCAGGGGACAGAAGGATGAGTAAGTACTTTCAAGGAGTTGACAATCTAGGTGAGAAAGCAGAAAGATGATGCAGAAATAAATGGCAAGCCTGTCTGTGATCCCAGAAAGATGGTTAGGAAAGCTACTGCCCTGCCCTTTTCTTTATTTGCTTCACTCTCTCTGAGGGAGGTGTGACCATGAAATCACTTGAGATTCAACTCAAAACCCTTAGAGTGAACTCTAGCCAATGGCTAGAACCCAAGCTGATAACCTGCGTCTTTGGACCACTATGCCTTTCCTAAAGCCATATCAAGGTCTCCACGGTCTCTAACTCTCTGGGGAACTTTCAACAGGTGAGTCTTTAAAATGGCTGTGCACTCTCCAGCACTTTAAAACCAGAGAAGTGGCTGCAGGACTACTCCTCATTTTCTGGGTACACACACTCTCTAAACCCTGGCCTTCTCCACATACTTACAACACTTACCACAAAGGCCATGGCAAATACCTCTTACTCAATTTCCCAATCAACTGTGTCCCTACTCTATTTTGAAGTAAGTGACTAGGTGGCTAATGCCATGACTGCAGCTTTAAAAAAATAATAATTTCTTACTGATACTTTTAAGAAAAATTTAAATTAATTTTATTGAGGTATAATTTCCATAAAAGTATCTATTCGGTACCAAAGGTATATGATTTGATGAATTTTGACAAATTCATCAAAGATATAGAATATATCTTCACAAGATATAGAATATCATCACATCAAGATATAGAATATTTCCATCTTTGATGACTTGTTCTTTTCTTAGGATAAATTACTAGGAGCTAGAATGTGGAGTGAGAGGTATGTACATTTTTAAAGCTTTCACTATATATTGCCAAATTGCCTTCCAGAAACTTATTACAATTAGCCATGCTCTGATATAGACAAGAATGCTAAATTTAGATGAGATCATTGCCCTATTGACAGTCGTGTTGTCCCTTCCAATAAGATCTAATTTTGATTAGAATGAATAAAAAGAGGTTTAAAAATTCTTTGCTTTGATAATTAATATCACTGAATTATTATAAAAGTGGAACTCTTAGAAGCAAATTAAAAGCATGTTAGGAATAGAAACTGTTGATATGTTTTATAGACGATGATAATGTAATATAAAAGTTTTAAATTATCTATTTTTTCGGGCTTCCCTGGTGGCGCAGTGGTTGCGCGTCCGCCTGCCGATGCAGGGGAACCGGGTTCGCGTCCCGGTCTGGGAGGATCCCACATGCCGCGGAGCGGCTGGGCCCGTGAGCCATGGCCGCTGAGCCTGCGCGTCCGGAGCCTGTGCTCCGCAACGGGAGAGGCCACAGCAGAGGGAGGCCCGCATACCACAAAAAATAAAAAATAAATTATCTATTTTTTCAAAAATAGAATTTCTGAAAAAATAATTTTTTTCAAAATGTAATTGAGATAACATTTACATATGATAATTTTTTCTTGAAGCAATGCTATTCCAAAGGTAATCCATGGGCCTTAGTATCAGTGTCACCTGGGAACTTGTTAGGGAGGTAGATTCTCAGGCCCCATCACAGACCTCCTGACTCAAACACTGGGCTTCAGGCCCCTCAGTGTTTTAACAAGCCCTCTATTTGATTCTGATGCATCCACAAGTGTGAAAAAGATGGTTCTTTGAGAATATTTTTAAAAAGAGAAAAGAAATAAAACCCTTTCCAACACTCAGGAGTAAATCTGGCATTCATTAATCACCAAATATCTTTTTCAGCATTTACTTTAACCTTTTAGATATAGGTCTCTTATCTGTCTAAAACAGTTGCGATTTTCTTAAGATTCCTTCTAGATTTAAAAATTCATGATTGCTGTGTGCAAAATTCTGAATTAAGGGCTATAAAAGATATAAAGAAGTCATGAGTCATGATCTTTATCTTCAATGAACTTACCATGTGGTTGAATAGACCTAACATAACTAAACATACAGGCTCTATTGGTAACTGTGAATAGGCCAGACAATAGGCCATACAGGTGCCAGAGGAGATGGAGATCACTGAGGGTCTTGGGGGACATCTTGGGCTTCTGTAAGAACATGTAACATGAGGTGTGCATCAAAAGTTGTGTAGGTTTTGCTTTAGTGGAAGAGGATGAAGGAGGGCATTTCTGGTGAAAAGACAGCCAAATAGAATAAAAGGTGTTTTAGAAAGAATATGTAGCTGTTTGGCTATGTTGGAAACTACATGTAAGTGCATAGCTTCAGATGAGCCTGTAAAGGAAGGCTGAGTCAGAAGGTTATTGGAAACTTACATCCATTTTCTGGGTATTTTATAAAGTAGGCAGTTCTTAAAAGAAGTTTTCCTGATCAAATGAGAATCCCCCTGTAGGATGGTTTGGCTATGCAAATCAGATTATGAGATTCTTATTAAGGAAAAGCAAGTCACTTAAGCCATATGAATCAAGATTCCTTTTGAGCTGACTGGAGAAAGGTAGACTCGAACTATAACCATGTTCTTGGAAACTTTTGAAATTACCTGCTTTCAGAATAATAAAACTTGAAAATTTGCATGTTCCTTACAAAGAGAATTGTAGCTAATGTTTGGTATATTATATTATAAAGGCTGTGTTATAACCATGTTTTCCCGTACAAATTTAGAAATCCCAGTATTTAATGATGACCTAGTTTAATAAAATTCAAAACCCTTTTGACACTGCTATAGGACATTAGGCTAGGCACATGAAAAAATTAGATTCAATAACCTACACAAACCACAGTATGTGTATCTCATACGATACTCAGGATTCTGTTTTTCTTTAGAGAAATTGCAATGAAATTAGAAGTATATGCAGGAAGGTCAAGGAGAATCTAATAAAATATCTACGAACTTCCCATTACTAGTAAGGGGAGATAACATTTTTATGCATAGGAATCTGATAAAGATTTTAAACACCGGTTCGTATCAGTCTACTGATTGATAGTTGTAAGTTAGCAGTGGTTTGTTAAAACAACTTACTTGTGTGGAAAATGCTGCATCCAGTGATATCTTTTACACACTCTTCACATCTTATGGGTATGATGTTCATGTCTAAAGGCAAAGGATAATACAAAAGTAGATGTAACTTAAAATATAAAGTAGAGGTTTTCACTTTCAAGTATACTGAGTTTATTAAACTTGTCTATGGGGTTTATGATTAAGTATTGACAGTGCCATGAATCATAAGCATGTAGTGTATCACACCACAATTTGTAGTGATGTTTGTGGTGCTGATGGTCCAATTTAATATTTAGATAGTTCTCTTAAACTAAGGGGCTGTGTAATTTTAATCTATAATAGTCATTTCTGGGAAAAAATAAACTTGAACTATTTCAATTGGTATCTTGTAAACTGGGGATTAAATAAAACAAAGTGTGCGGCTTTGTCGATACCCTGTAGAGATTTGACTGCAAAGTGTTCAGCTGAGTGCTTCACTGCCTGGACTGATGCTTTATTGAATTGATCATTGTGAAAACACAATTTTGCCTTTAGATAGTCATTTGTTGGCCTCCCCTAGTCAAAACCACTTTGCTTTTAATAAAGCTTTGAACTAATAGAGTTTCTAAAGGTTTCTTTGAAAACCTCCCTATTACTTATCTCTATAAATAATAACAGTATTTATAACAGCTCTCTCTGAGCTGTTACCTCATTTTCCTGTCTAATAATGTGACATCTGACATATTTATTTGAAAAGAGAAGTGACCACGAATTAATCTGTTGTAAACCACCAGCACTTGAACAACTTTGCAAATATACGGCTTTATGTAACAATTTTCTAATACCGTCTCTCCATATAGTACCTATTTTGAGCAAGAGTAAACAAAACTTAGCTCTAAAATATTCCTCGGATATATTTATTGTAACTTCCACTAAAAGCAATTTTCATTTCACTGTTATCTCAAAGCTGTACACTAAAACTTCAGTAAAATTGAAACTAGTAAATAAGATTATAGCTTTTACAGAAGAAACTTTAAAAATTAAAACTGAGTTCCTACACTCAATGATAGAATTACAAAATTAATAGCTATTATACACAGCAATGTAATTGACATTGCTAGGTCTCTGTAAGTCAAGCACAAATAATCACATAATATGTGGGACCAAAATATGAAAAACTTCATAAATAACTGTAGGTGGGTGTTTTTCTATTATTATGTGACTGTAAAGATTCAAGTTTGACTTTCTAATAATATAACTAAAATAAACTCTAAATTTCAATTCCTTCTTAATCACATCATTAGTATAAAAAGTTGTATGTAAGTAACAGTTTTGCTATTTGCATCTAATAACTTGCATATATTTATAATTGCTTATACATATAATTTTACTACGTACAAGTAGTATTACAATTTACATTAGTCACTTACATATGATTTCACCTATAATCCTAATAAATTTGAGCCTATGTGGCTCAGTCAATTCATGAAGTCATACTCATAAAACCACAGTCAAACCACCAAATGATAATTTAAAAGAAAGTTCAATCTTTGTCTCTTTCAAATAAGTTTGAAAAGGATCCAATCCATAATTCATATCCATCAACAGATCTAAAACAAGCAAACCCAAAAGCTTATTCTCTCACAATTTGTAGGTGTCTTTAGGCAATTTAAAAAATAATTTTAATTTGAAACAATCTCAAAGTTACAAAAAATATCAGAGTAAAATATTTTTTCTTGAAATATTTTAGAGTAACCTGTCAACCTGATGCTCCATCACATCTGAAATATTATTTATTTCTTATAAATAAGTACATTATTTTACATAACTGCGTACAGTCAGGAAATAAACACTACCGTCTAATCCTCAACCCCCCTTGAAGTTTCATCATCTGTCTTACAACAGAAGGATCTAGTTCAGAATCATGCATTAGTTGTCATGTCTCATTAGTCACCTTTAGTCTGGTATAGTTCTTCAGTCTTTTTTTTTTGTAACCTTGACACTTTTGAATGTCACAAGCCAGTTATTTTGGAGAATATCCTCCAATTTGGGATTGTCTAATGCTTCTTCATGATTAGATTTGTTATGCATTTTCAACAGAAATGTCATATGCGATGTTGCGTTCTTCCAATTGCATCTTGTATCAAGTGGCACACACTTTTTATTTATTCTGTTATTGATGATGATCACTTTGGTTTTTTGTTCATTTGTTTTTGGCTTAAACAACAGAAATTTACTGTCTCATAGTTCTGGAAGCTAGAAGTCCAAGATCAAAGTGTCAGCATGGTTGGTTCCTTCTAGGGGCTGTGAAAGAGCATCTGCTCCATGCCTTTCTTCTAGCTTCTGGTTGTTTGCTGACAATCTTTGGAATTTCTTGGTGTAATCCTTATTGCCTTCCTGATACAAGACTGCTTCCCATGGTTGGTTAGAATATATTTTGTTCTGATGTTTATATTGGCATGTTTAGATGTCAGGTTTAGTCTTCTGAAGATGAAGTACAGCCATTTTGTATCAAACAGCACAACCAGTGTCTGTCACTTGCCATGCATAAAGTTTAATGAGATGTTATATGTAAGATCTGATTTGCTAGTTCTTCCTTGTACAAGAATCACTCTGGTTTCTGCATTAACCTTCACATGGTGTTCTGCTACTTCATTGTGTTCTCTCTTGTGTCCAAATTTCCCCCTTTATAAGGACCCCAACTATATTGGATTAGGGGCCAACTCTACTCCAGTATGACCTCATCTTAACTAATTACATCTGTAATGACCCTATTTCCAAATAAGGTCACTTTCTAAGATACTGGGGGCTGTACTGCAGTTTGAATTTTGCAGGGGACACAATTCAACTCGTAACAGAGGCAGAAGGGATTGCTCCTTCCAGTCTACATCTTGTTCCTGTCAGTGCTAGCTGGTTCCAGAAACAGTAGTTAGTTCTTGTTTCCAGGGATTTTTTTTTTTCTTCTCACATTCATTTCACTTAGCATAATGCCCTCCAGGTTCATCCATGTTGTTGCAAATGACAGGATTTCCACTTTTTTAAAGGATGACTAATATTTCACAGATTTTTTAAAAAGATATTTATTTCATTTTCTTTGTATATATATCCAGGAGTGGGATTGCTGGATTATATGGTAGT
Source organism: Physeter macrocephalus (assembly GCF_002837175.3). Lineage (NCBI taxonomy): Eukaryota > Metazoa > Chordata > Mammalia > Artiodactyla > Physeteridae > Physeter > Physeter macrocephalus. The sequence goes on from NC_041223.1 coordinate 61,613,184, forward strand.
TATATTTTTAATTTTTTGAGGAACCTTCATACTGTTTTCCATAATGGCTGCACCAATTTACATTCTCACCAACAGTCCACAAGGGTTCCCTTTTCTCCAAATCCTTGACAATACTTGTTATCTCTTGTCTTTTTAATAATAGCCATGCTAAAAAATGTGAGGTAATATGTCATTGCAGTTTTATTTGCATTTCTCTGATGACTGATGATATTGAGCACACCTTTCATGGACCTATTAGCCATTTGTATGTCTTCTTTGGAAAAATGTTTATTCAGGTTTTTCTGTCCATTTTTGAATTAGATTATTTGCTATTTTGCTGTTGAGTTACAAAAACAAACAGAAAAAGTGATTTTATATATAGGACACCCTAAAGATTTCACCAGAAAAACTGCTAGAACTAGTAAATGAATTTAGTAAAGCTGCAGGATAAAAAATCAACATTAAAAATCATTTGAATTTCTGTACACTAACAAACTATCTGAAAATTAAGAAAAAAATCACATTTACAATAGCACCAAAAACAATGAAATACTTAAGAATAAATTTAACTAAGGAGGTGAAAAACTCATACACTGAAAACTATAAGTCACTGGTAAAAGAAATTGAAGACACAAACAGAAAAATATCTCATGTTCTTGGATGGGAAGAATTGATAGTGTTAAAACATCCATACTATCTAAAACAATTTACAGATTCAGTGCAATTCCTATCAAAATTCCAATGGCATTTTTTATAGAACTAGAACAAACAAGCCTAAAATTTGTATGGAATCACAGAAGACCCCAAATAGCCAATGAAATCTTAAAAAAGAAGAAGAAAGCTAGAGGCATCATACTTTCTGATTTCAAACTATATCACAAACCTACAGTAATCAAAACTGTATGGTACTGGCATAAAGACAAGTACATAGACCAGGGGAACAGAATAGAGAGACTAGAAAATAAGCCCACACACATACTGTCAACTAATCTTTGACAAAGGTGCAAAAGGGAAAGGATAGTTTCTTCAATAAATGGTGTTGGGAAAACTTTATATACTTATACAAAAAGAATGAAACAGGACCACTATTTTACACCACTCAAATATTAATTTGAAGTGGATTAAAGACTTAAGTGTAATACATGAAAACATAAAACTCCCAGAAGAAAACATGGGGAAAAGCTCCTAGACATTAGGCTTGGTAATGATTGTTTGGGTAAGACACGAAAAACACAGGCAACAAAAGCTAAAATAAATAGGCAGGACCACATCAAATTAAAAGGCTTCCTCTCTTGCTTTCTTCCTTTGTCAATTGATGATATTTTGTTGTGGTATGCTTTGATTTCTTTCTCTTTATCATTTGTGTATCTATTATAAATTTTTACTTTGTGATTACCACAAGGCTTTCATAATACATCAAATAGTTATAACAGTCTATTTGAAGCTAATAACAATTTAACTTCAATTGCATAAAAAAGTTCTACACATTTGCTTGCTCCCTCTCACATTTTAGGTTGTTGATGTCACAATTTACATCTTTTTGTGTTGTCTATCCATTAACAAAATGTTATCACTATAGTTATTTTTAACACTTGTTTTTTAATCTATATGCTAGAGATCAAAGTGTTTTACACACCACAATGGCAGTATTAGAGTATTTTGAATTTGACTTTATATTTACCTTTACCAGCGAATTTTATACTTTCAAATGTTTTCATGTTACTAATTAATATTTTTCCATTTAAGCAGGAAGAACTCCCTTTAGCATTTCTTGTAAAGCAGGAATTATGGTGGTAAGTTTCCTTTTTCCTTTTTGGTTTGTCTTGGAAACTCTTCCTCTCTCCTTCATTTCTTTCTTTTTTTTTTTTTTTTTTTTTTGCGGTATGCGGGCCTCCCTCTGTTGTGGCTCTCCCCTTGCGGGGCACAGGCTCTGGATGCGCAGGCTCAGCGGCCATGGCTCACGGGCCCAGCCGCTCCGCGGCATGTGGGATCCTCCCGGACCGGGGCACGAACCCGTGTCCCCTGCATCGGCAGGCGGACGCGCAACCACCGCGCCATCAGGGAAGCCCTCTCCTTCATTTCTGAAGGATGACTTTGCTAGGTAAAGTATTCTAGGTTGGCAGTTTTTTCTTTGAGCACTTTGAAAATATGATCCCACTTTCTCCTGGACTGCAAGGTTTCTGCTGATGGCTTTATCAAAGTTCCTTTGTATGTGATGAGTTTTTGTTTTGTTTTGTTTTGTTTTTCTCTTGTTGCTTTCAGAATTCTCTGTCTATAAATTTTGAGAGTTTGATTATAAGAGTGGAAGTCTCTTTCAGTTAAATCTGTTTGGGGATTTTTTTTTTTTTTTTTTTTTTT
>NC_041223.1:61615604-61642359 GCF_002837175.3 Physeter macrocephalus
CAGTGGCCATGGCCCACGGGCCCAGCCGCCCCGCGGCATGTGGGATCCTCCCAGACCGGGGCGCGAACCCGGTTCCCCTGCATCGGCAGGCGGACGCGCAACCACTGCACCACCAGGGAAGCCCCTGTTTGGGGATATTTAATCTTCATGTCCCTGGATGGCCGTATCTTTCCCCAGATTTGGGGAGTTGCAGGTACTTTGAGGACTCTACCTCCAGCTCCATCCCATACTGCATTTCTGCCATCACTCCCATCCCCACTACAGAGATTGTTTTAGCCCCTCACACCAATCTTTCACTTTTCTCCTCAGAGTTCTACAGATTTGACTCTTTATATCCAACTTTCCTAATTTGCATCATAGAAGATCTGGAAACTGGGCTAGCAAAAACTCTCCTCGGGATAAAGGATAAAGAAAGGATAGATTGGGGAAAGATGGATCAAGGAAAGATAGGGAACACTCAAATTTCATTTATTTTCCTTTGCTACCCTACTTACTTAGCTCCCACCCTAGCCTGAGGAGTACAGCAGCAACTTAAAGGACACATGGTTAAAGGTAGCAATATAGCTCATTCAGAGGATACAATACAATTTCACTCTTGATTTTTACCTATCATAGCTATATTTTTACTAATTTAGCTAATCAGCCACATCATTATTTTTAAAAGTATTTAAAAAATAAATGTGCTCAATAAAATCTTGAAATCATATGCTCTCATTATACACATTTTCTTTAATTTTCCCTTTCAAATAAGAACTAATATTGAATTTCTATAGTCTTAATTCATATGAAAAATCTATTTGCCAGTTATATAAATCCATACAGCAGTTATAATTATGTGAATGAAAATAATAAATATGTATAAAGGATAAATAAGTGTGTACAGAAAAACACAGCAGTAGAAACTACTTTAAAATCAAATTCTAGAGAATATTTGAGGAAAAAATAGAGTGGATTAAAATTACAGTTAATAGTGAAAATTGATGGCCTTGAAATAAAGTTAAAAAATGAATATTTATAAAATAACTACAAATAATCAATTTTATTTAGAAGACATCATTAGTAAGCTCTTATAGCACTATAATAGTCTCATAAGGAGCATAGATGAATGGATTACTGCCTCTGAAGTAAACTTTCTCTCCATAAAATGTCTCTGACACCACAAATTATGAATTAACTGTGGATTTCTTTGAAGACCTAACAGCTCCTGTGTTTATCCTTCTCCTTTTATATTAACTATTTTCAGGGAGAAATAATCAACCAAACCTGGTTTCTTCAAGAGAAGGACTAGCCACTTCATTGGTTTACATAATTTCTCTTCAAATCTGCCATAGGGTAAGGTAAATAAAATGCTGCCTTCTACTAGCTCCACATTGCACTATTTCTTTGAATAGTCTTAATATTTAACTTAAAATATTAATTTAATAAAGTCTGAACTCACACATTAAAGAAAGCCCAAAATAGAACATGTAAAAGGTGGATCTATTCCATAACCCACGATAGTAAGCAGTAGGCTTTCGATACAATTTTGCTAAATGAATGGAAAAATGAGATACTAAAAATATTAACTTCAAAACAGATAGGGTTTAGTTATTTATAGCCATCGTATTTTCTCAAGGCAATTATTTTGTTACTGAATTCCCATTTTTCCAAACACAAATAATTTATTTAATTTTCATTATTTTGGTAAACACTGATGACTCTTCTGTTCCATCCTAACCCCTAATTTTTAAAAGGAGAGCATAATGGATAAGCCACATCTTGTTTAACAAATTGTCTTTATTTGTTTGGAAATAATTAAAAGGTGCTCTATTTCTCTCAGCAGTTTACATTAACTCCATCGGTGCTTTACAGATAACTTTTAGAGCAATGATTCCCAACCAGCGGCCTGTACCTCTGTGGCACAAGATATATTTGTGAAGAGTCCCAGAATGCATATAGAAATAAGGTTACATATACTGGATGAAGGTGTTTGTTTATTAAGCATACACACAAAAAATCACTAAAGTGTCTTACTGTGATTTAAGTAATCAGTTATTTAATTAAATGAATATATGTATAAGTGTATAAATATGTACATGTATATGTGTGCATATACATGTGTGTGTATGTGTGTGTGTATGATTAGAGAATACTACCTGGTATATAGTAAACACTTAAAAACGTTAGCTAGTATTATTTTTCATTAACACTTAAAACATTTTAAGAATGTTGGAAAGGAAATACTAAATACTTAACTTACAGATAATATTTGAACATTTGAAAATATTTTATAAGAAACTTTCAGTTTAAGAGCATAACAAAAATTTGATTTATCTTATTTACAAAACTACAAATTCATGGAAAAAATCAAACATGTAACCTGAGTCATTTCTATAAGCCTCTTATTAGAATGAATGTATTTTAAATATAATATATTCATTTCTATTCTGGATATTTCCTATATGGATCAATGATATCCTACCTGAGAAACAGTAAAAAGTTGAATTTTTAGTAGATTTCTAGTTGAGAAATATAGGAAAATTTAGTCTGATGATAATGAATTTCTTAATACAACAATTCAATAAAGGTGGCCATAAGCCTCCATTGCTTTTTTTAAAAAAATAGTGCTACAAATTCCTAATAAACCTTAGTTTGGGACAGAAGGCTGACATTTTGGAAGAACCATATTTGTGTCATGAAATCTAATATCACCTTAATTTGCAATACTTTTTGAGTCAGTGTTTAGTGCTTGATTGAGATATTTTCTGCTATAGAAAAATGCTGATGTAAAATAGCCCTACCTTGAAATAATACTTTAATACATTTTACTATTTGGAGACTTTAAAATGAAGAGAAATACAAGAGATAATACAGAATATCCCACTCAAAGTAAACAAAGGGCAATTTTTAAAAGTACATACTATCCCTCCTTTACTTCCTTTTTCTATTTGTTTAAGAAATAATAACTTACAGATAAAGTTGAATCCCCAATATTCTTTCCTCTAATTCTATTTCTCTCCTTCCCTCTCTAAAAAGAACCACCACAATGAATTTGATCCGTATCTAGTCCACATTTTTACACTTTTACTACATATAAGTATATAGATTTATAACTATCCCATAAGCTTCAAGTTTTGATATGCAGACGTTTTATCACTCAGTTTTAAATATTATTTCATTCTCATTGCTATTTTCTTCTTAATGTTATTGTTAACGCTGGGAAGGGTTTTATCTGATCTTTTTAATGTTTATTTTCTTGTTGATTTATTTTGCAGTTATATTTCAGTAAGAAAATTCGGCCTATAAATACTTAATTCATTGAAATCCGTTGAGAATTACTTTTTGACCTAATAGGTGGTCACTGCCTTTCATAAATGTTTTGTGTGCCTTAAAAAGAATGTATACTCACTATTTGCTGGGGCCAGGATAAATCCAACTTATTTTTGTGAATTACCCTTAGACAATTTTGTCATACTTGACTCTTAGGCTCATTTTTGTAGAGCTTGGTGCCTCCAGTTGAATTATTTTATTAATACAGATGATTAGTATCAATCATGTCTACATACCAATTATTCTATAAGTATCTTGAAGTCCCAGTTCTGTTATCTTTGGAGAAAACACCTTGCATGAAAGTTTCACCTGAAGCAAATATGACAATATTCCAAGGCAGAATTCAGCTAACTGTATCTTGTAGTTGAGGTATCTAATCTAAGGTGCTTTCCCTAAATGGTGGGCTATAGTGCTGGCTGGACTTTCATAACCTGCTCATGTGTACACAAAATTCTAGCCAATCCATCTATGTCAAATGCCACTAATTTCATCAATGAGAACCTGTTTTTAATATCCACAATGCTGGTTAGCAAGACTTTTATCAATGGAAACTCATTTCTAACATTCATTGTGATAATTAGCAAAGTCTCTGGTGTTGATGGGAGTCAGAGATAGCTGCAGCACTATAGTAGCCACTTCTGGAGTGTGGGTTTTAGATTAAATGCTCTATAACCACCGATGAGTGTACATTTCTGATAAAACAACTAATCTGAGCCCCTGGGGTATATATCATGATGAACACACCCATTTATACTGAACTGTGTATGTTGAAGTAATTTAGGATAAATGACAAATATCTAAACAATCTTATAATTTAGACTGTCTGTATCCTGTTGACTTGGAATCTGATTGATCTATCCTTTTTTGACAGAAGGATATTCAATCTATTATGCTTGTGGATTTGCCCAATTCCTTTTGTAATTTTACAGTATTAGGTTACATATCTCAAGGTTATTTGATTAGCTGTATACAGAGTCATATTTTTAAATCATCTTGGTGGACTGTAACTTTTAGTTATGTGTAATATTTCTTCTTAACTGAATAATGGTTTTGCCTTAAAAACCTGCACTATCCAACAGAGATCTCACTACAATGGCATTGTTTGGGCCATTGTTTGCTATCTTTATATTTTTAACCTTGTGTGCCATTTTCTTTATGTATTTCTTATATAATAAAAATATATATCTAGTCTTTCATTCTGTAATTTTAGTCATGTCCTTTACATACATTTCTATTAGTGATGTATAAAAGATTATTTCCAGACTCATATTTTTGGTTTTTGTTTATACAGCTTTTTTTTGCTTTTGCCTTCATACCTCTCCCTGCTTTATATTTCTAGTTGTGAACCAATAATGTTTATTTCATCCTTGCCTTTTTTTTCTCTGCTAACATGGAAGTTATTCCCGTTCTTCTAGTGCCCCCACTTAACTTTCTAGCAATAATAATTATATATTTTCTCTAACCTTTACTGAGTTTTTAAAACTTTTATTTTATTATTTATTTATTTATTTATTGGCTGTGTTGGGTCTTCGTTGCTGCACACGGGCTTTTCTCTGGTTGCCGCGAGCGGGGGCTACTCTTCATTGCGGTGCGTGGGCTTCTCATTGCAGTGGGTTCTCTTGTTGCGGAGCATGGGCTCTAGGCGCGCGGGCTTCAATAGTTGCAGCACGCAGGCTCTAGGGTGCGTGAGCTTCAGTAGTTGTGGCATGCAGGCTTCAGTAGTTGTGGCACACGGGCTTCAGTAGCTGTGGCTCGCGGGCTCTAGAGCGCAGGCTCAGTAGTTGTGGCGCACAGGCTTCGTTCCTCCGCGGCATGTGGGATCTTCCCGGACCAGGGCTCGAACCTGTGTCCCCTGCACTGGCAGGCGTATTCTTAACCTCTGCACCACCAGGGAAGTCCTATAACTTTTAAATGCCATTCTCTACACACCTATACCACTTAAGATAGATAAGTATTTCTCAACCTTGACTCAACTGACATTTGGACCAGATTTTTCTTTGTTGTAGGGGATTGTCCTGTGCATTGCAGAATGTTTAGCAGCATCCATCTGGCCTCCATCTACTACATACTATAGCCCTTTCCCTAACTGTGACAAAAAAAAGTGTCTCCAAACATCACCAAATGTCCCCTGGAGGGCAAAATTACGCTCTCTCCCCAGTTGACAACCACTGATTTAGTGGATAAATAAAACCAATAAAGCTCCTACTTTGCTATTTTTTAATGACAAGAAAAAAAAAGGTAAAATTTGCAAGTTGATGTATACCTAACCATCTTGTACAATTTGCCTCTTAATTAACAGCTAGAGGAATTAAAAGCCAACCATATGTCAAAGTTTTAGAATTACAGTTCTTGCAAAGTTATTTGATCACCAGTTATTTTCCTATTTTCATGAAATTTCAGTTAAGAGCCAAATAAAAAGAGGTTTTTACCTTTAATTTATTTCCCTAAAAGTATCTGTGTGTCTACAAAGATTTAGACAGCCACTGGGGCCAAGCCAGGATTCCCGTAGTGAAACAATTGACTTGGCATCACATTGACAACATATAAACAACAGTTTGTCAACAGGCTTCACATTAGTGACAGAAAATTTTTTGGCAAAATAGAGGCATCCTTCTGGGCACCATGGCAAAAACAGCTACTCGCTTTCATTTAGGAATCCTCTGTATGGAGTATCAAATTAATTAAAAGATTATAATTATGACATTTGTTTAGAAAAAAAATTTAAGGAAAAAAATACGGCAGAGCAGAATTTCTGCTGAAAAAAATTTCCCTCTAGCAGTTTATTCATAGTTGCTGTAGACCTATAAACTCTGGGTAACTGTTAAAGGTTTTGTGTTTTTGTTTTGTTTTGTTTTGATTTGATTTTTTTTCTGAGTTAAAACTAACAGTATGGAAGTTATTTGATAACCAAATTTGGGGAATGTATTTTTTCCAAAATGATGATCACAATACTACAACGTATTCTGCCTTCAAAGTCAGTTCATAGGAAATGAAAATGATAGACAAAGTGAAAGCAAAACTACACATTTATAAAAACAATTTCTGTGAAATAAAATGTAAATAATGCTTCATAACTTTCAAAGAATAGAGTGAGATAAGAAACATGGGAACCTCAAAATGTTCAAAGCAAAAGTAATTCTCTTAAACGTATAAAGAACAAAAGGATTTAAGCTTGAATAAAAACCATTTCAGCACCAAAACCACCTAATAAAGGTGAAAGTAGTTCAATCCAGTTGGGAATATAAATCCTGCGCACAAACCTGTAGCTGGAAATTGCTCAAGATAAACAGAGGATGGACTTTGCTTAGTCTTTCTATGCCCAGGTAAGGTAAGCATTGTTTAGAAAAATTTGAAAATTTGAAAATATTCACCACAGGCACGTCTTGTTCTCCTTTAAACCAAAGGCGAAAAGTATTGGAAATCGACAGGGTTATTTAGGAAGATCATGAACATAAATGTTAGTGAAGCTGAAACTGCTAGACCTGAAACTCACTGAAAACTATTAAAAAAGCTATTTTAACATTTGTGCCCAGATTTTTTATGTATTATTTGAACACAACAACATCTGAAATGATTTTTCTAATCTAATAGATTAGCCATTTTCCCGAAGAGGTTTGTCATATAAATGGCACCTGCCTGTGAACATACATTCTCAGTCCCTTAGGATGATATTCAATTATTTAATCTTTTTTTCAACAGTTCTGTGGTCCTAGTCTATCCCAGCACTGTGTTAATTATAAAGGTAAGATGTACTCTCTCCTCTCCAGAAACTCATGGTCTGTAAGAGAAGATCAGCGCATTAACTGGTAACTACATTATAAAAAAGTTCCTAGAGAATGTTTAACTAATCCAAACTTAGTGTCTGTGGTTAGCTCTGTGAAAGGTGGAAGGTCATTCAAGGACAGGTTGTTGCACTAGAGAGGCCAGGGGTAAAACAAGAGGCTCTATGCAGGTGCTTGCAAACCAGGAGTAGAAGGAAATGAGGATGGAAAAGGAAGTAGAGCCTTGTGCATAATGATAGGGAGTTTGGACTTTATTCCAAAGTGTTTGAGATCCCTCTGAAGAGTTCTGAGAAAAGCAATGACACAAGTAGCATTGCATGTTAGAAAGTTCATGGTTATGGCAGTATGGATGGTGCTATTTGAAGAAAGGCATCCTGAGACAGAGGCTAGTTAGCAGGCTCTCTCTGGTAGTACAAGGGAGAATGGAAGTAGATACGAAAGTTAAAGAACTTAGAAGGGAAAATGGGTCAAACTTGGTAATTAATTGAACTTGAGAAGTTAAGAAAAAGCATTTCTAAGATCAGTAACCCGATAGAATATCTACAGTACCACAATTTGAGATAGCATATACAGGGGAAGAAAATAATGAGTTCTGTTTTGAACATTCAACCTTTAACAAATATTTATGGAGTAGTTACTATCTGCCAGACACATTTAGGAGCTAGTGATACCACAGTCAACAAAATTGACAAAAATATCTGCACTCAAATGCTTAAATTTATTGTGGGTTGCGAACAAACAAGGCAAATATGTACAATATTTAGAATGTTAAATTGTGATAAGAAGAAGAAAAAGAGAGAAAGAGATATGGACTGTGGAACTTGAACTTTTAGATAATGTGAGCAAGGACAAACTTCACTGAAAAAATGACTTTTGAGTAATGGATTGGGTTGGAATTGGAAGCAATAGTCATCAGTATTTTCCAAAAGAATGAAAATTACAGAATATAAATTTTTATCTGCAGTTCAAAAATGAGAAATCAGTAAGAATAATAATAAGTTTATCATTCCACTCCAGTTCTTCCATCTGTACCTATGGCCCACATGGGACTATATATGCCCCTAATGGTCAATTCCTTCTCATGGATAGTATATTAAATGTTGGAAGTTTTCAGTCATTTCTAACAATGTCTCATATTGTTCAGTCTCACAGGATGCAAATGATCAATAATGTTATTTCAGTATCCAATTGTTGCTTACTGCAAAAAAAAAAAATGCTGAAAACCTAAGAGGTATCATTCTCTATCCATGTTTTCTACAAAATAATCTCTGCTTAAGATCCCCATGCTCTTTGTAGCAGTTGTGATGGAAGAGTTTAGGTCTTTTTTTCTTCAGATTTTAACTAAGTTTCAGGCTGAGAAGATTTTACTCCCATGACTCAAAAGTCTTTTTTCCTATGGATGTTTTCTGTGCTTTAATAATCTTGCTTACCCCTCTGGTTATAGATCACTGTGGTTTCCTCTTATAAGTGTTTATGAATGTTGGCATGTGAGGTATGAAAAAACACTGCATTCCTACTATGTGGCCTAAAGGCCAATGGTTTAGGTTATTTGCTTTTAGAAATCTCCAGATTGAGAAACAGAGAAATAAAAAGACTACTATATATAATACAATTTCACAATTAAGATTTTAAGTCAGTGCTCTCCCACAGAACTTTTAGTGATGATGGAAATATTTTATATCTATGTCAATTTTTTTTTTTTGGCTGCATTGTGCAGCTTGGGGCATCTTAGTTCCCTGAACAGGAATCGAACTCGTGCCCCCTGCAGTAGAAGCGCAGAGTCCTAATCACTGGGCCACCCGGGAATTCCCTATGTTGTCCAGTATGGTAGTGACTTGTTATACATGGATATTGAGCACTTGAAATGTGACTGACACTACTGAGGAACTGAATTTTCCAATTTTATGTAAATTTAATTAATTTGAATTTAAATCACTACATGTATCTAGTGGCTACCGTATTGAACAGCACAGTTATAAAGTAAACAAATACATTGGAGGAGAACCAGAGATTATTACTAAAATGAGTTTTGAATAGTGACACTAATTGAGACAGATGTACTAGGAAAGGGACTTAAAGGTCAGGGGAAAGCATAGTCAAGTTACAAAAGTGGGAGGGAGCATGCCAAGTTTGGAAACCACAAGATTTTCCAGTATGGATCAGCTGATGGTATGTTAGATGCAGAGGCACAGTGGAAGTTTGAAAGAAATAAGGGAGATGAAGGACTTTTTCTGTCATACAGAGAAATTTAGATTTTATTCTGTTGGCATGAAAGGCCACTAAGAGTTCAAAAGGAGGAATAGAGACACAGATGTAGAGAATAAATGTATGGACACCAAGGGGCGGAAAGTGGGGTGGTGGTGGTGGTGGGATGAATTGGGAGATTGGGATTGACATATGTACACTAATATGTATAAAATAGATAACTAATAAGAACCTGCTGCATAAAAAATAAATTAAATTATATTAAAAAAAAAGAATTCAAAAGGAAGCAGAACATAATCAGATATGCATATTAGGAAGACTATCTTTTGAAATCAGACAGACCTAGTTAAAATTAAGGACCTAGAATAATTATATCATATAATAAATAAAGTGATTAAACAAATTAAAGGAATGTCCGGGCTTCCCTGGTGGCGCAGTGGTTGAGAGTCCGCCTGCCGATGCAGGGGACATGGGTTCGTGCCCCCTGGTCCGGGAAGATCCCACATGCCGCGGAGCGGCTGGTCCCGTGAGCCATGGCCAATGAGCCTGCGCGTCCGGAGCCTGTGCTCCGCAACGGGAGAGGCCACAACAGTGAGAGGCCCGCGTACCGCAAAAAAATTAAAAAAAAAAAATAAAAAAATAAAGTAATGTCCATGAAATATTCATACATCCATGGAATACTTAAAAGAACCAATCAGATAACTGACCACAAAGAAAATATTAAATCCAAAACAAAGAAGAAATTTTAAAGGCTATAGTATCTGATCATAAATACGACAACTATCAATAATATTTAAAAGCGTAGCAAAAAAGTAAAAAAAAGTATTGCACAACATGTCACTTAAAAAATGTATAATTACCATATTGAAAATACCTCATTTCGTGCCCTGAAAACCCTTTTAAGTGTTTTTAAACTTGTGTACCTTGGTCCTTGGTCATATCTGTACGGCTTGATTCTGTATGGCAGCTCTCATAGAAAGAGGGTTTAGGTAAGGTATTTATACTACTTTTTTTTTTTTAAAGCATAAGTACTGCTTACTGTCCATTTCCAAGTCTACGTTTAAGTAAAAATAATATTTAATAAATGCTCATCATGCTGTGAAGAGAATTTTACCCTTATTTGAGTTTTGTCAATTTGGGTTTAGATTATAATATCTCTCAAATTCCCTTTTGTATTCCCTTGATAGCCTAAACAGATGCTTAAATCATATTTACTGTAATTAACCCACTTTCTTTTGTTTTTGATTCTTTCTTATTAATGATTCTTCTCTACAGCTTATAGTTTCTACGAAATCTATTCGTTGGCAGGGTGCGCAGGATAATCACAAGCTTTGAAAAATGGAGCAACTGTTTTACATTACCAAACAACAAAAATAATTTGATCGATTTTCAGTAGTCAGGTTTTCAAAATACTTCAAAGTCATATTACCTGCTTTTAATCAATTCAGTGAAAGGTTAATATTTTGAAATATAAGGGCTCTATATATTTCAACTATTATTTTGAATAATAGATACTCACTTCAAGTAAAATGTATTTCTGATTTTTAGCATTTGGTAAGTACATTATGTGCTTTTTAAAGAAATGTATTTAATATTTAGAATACAGAAACGTTTTAAAAATAACATAACAAGCTAAGAAATACACAAATGTGCAAATCAAATAATCAATTATTTTAAGTATATTAAGAATTATTAACTGAGACATTCCATAATAATTTTCATGCATGAGTTTAGACTACATTAAACTCGCTCTCTGGTGACATTATTTTGGAGTAATATTACTTAGCAAGTGAGTGAATTTTATAATTAAAGATCTAAAAACAGTCACTATAGAAAAGTTATAAAAAAGTTATGGTATCGTTCCTAAAGAGAGTATTATATGCTGATTTGGCTTTTTACTTCATTCATTCATTCATTCTAAAATACATTTATTGCATACCCATGACACCAGAAAAGAGACTGGCCAGGGGACTATGGTATTTAGGCAATACGTAGGAATAAAAAATGAACAAAGTATGCACCACGCCCTCAAAGTGCAAAGTATTGTTACCTACTAGTGATGACACAAAGGGTGGTAAGCACTACAAATGTGGTAAAGGAAGAATCCAACCAAAATTAACTTGTTACATGCATTTCTTACAGTATCACCAGACTATTTAAATTTTCATAGCAAAGATTTTATAACTTTCTACTAAATTTTTTACCATCCCTTGGCTACACATTACATTTCAAAATTTAGATGTTCGTAATTTCCGAAGGTAAATACCTTTTATTATAAGCAATTCTAATACATATGACATATGGTTATATAAGATATACTAAGTAATAAATCTTCAATTATTATTGGCTTCATTTGCCTGATATTCCATTTTAAATATCAAATAATTATCTCTTTATTAAAAAAAAAACCTGAAGGGATGAGAAGAATCAAGCAATACTTTTCTTAAGGGAAATCAAAGAGAGTGGTTTCAATTAAGTAATCGGACATGTATTCAAAATATTTTTTAAAAAGGAGGAGCTTAATTCTTCTGAAAGACAACCATCTACTTCAATCAGGACTGTCTTTTTAATCAATAGAGAGCTTGCTGGATAGTAAACATTTACTGCGTAAGTAGTGTTATAAAGTACTCCAGCCTTAACAAAGTTGTTGACTCATCCCTCCATTATATGTTCATAAGGAGTTTAGCAATATCTAGAAAAATGAAAACCTTCTAAAACACTGTAAAATGCTATTTCAGAAAATTTACATGACATGTAAATTGCTTTCCGAGAAGAATTTGGTAGCATATATGAAAAATGGTAGACCTACTCTGAAAAGGTCTGTGAGGTTTTTAGGCTAAGAACTTTTCAAGTGAGATTTTCCAGTTATAATACGTTTTCCGTACTGTAAATAGTGACTGAAAATAAACACAGATTCTTCTGAGAGGTAATTTTACATTTTGCTACATGTTTGTCACAACATTCCACCTTAAAATAATATTTCTGATTTCTTACCTTAACTGACCGATTAATAGTCTTCCTCCCCAGTTTCATGCTTCAGTGTGATCACTAACAAAACAGTCTACATTTCTTAGCTGGGAGGTAATAGCATTTCTGAATGACCTGAAATCCTTTGGAATTGTACTCTGATTTTCAAGGGTGTTTAATCCATTTGTATGCTCCAAATTTTCAATTTGAATTTGCATCAGGTCATGTAATATCAGTTTCTTCTGTGTCACCTGATGTAGCAATAACTTTATATAATGTGACAATGTGTAATGTACAGTTTAAAAACCCTCCTTTCTTCTACAGGAGTGGGATCTGTCAAATGCTGCATCTGTCCTACATCACGGATCTACTTAACGGGTGTAACTACTAAAAAAAAATATCTAGCTAGTTTTGCATATCTCAGTATAACTATTACATACTGACTGATCTTCCAAATTAGCCATTCCACTTTATACTACGAATGCATTTTTCTTATATGAAATTAAAAAGAAGCTAATGCATGAAAACAATAAGAAATAAATTACTAAATTTTTTCTCCCTCCTATGGAAGTTGCCAGGTTGACATGCAAGAAAACAATATCACTACCATTTAATTTCATTTATACACTCATTTGAGTGGTGAATCCTAGAAAAGGAGCATTATTCCTGGCTGGAATTTGGCAGGCAAAGAATAGTGAATTCCATCTTTAAGGCCATACTTCTGTATTATCTTCAAGAGCAGGGATCGGCAAAGAATGGCTCACGGGTCAAATCTCGCCCACAGTCGGTTTTTGTAAAGTTTATTGTAACACAACCAAACGATTCTTTTTTTTTTTTTTTTTTTTTGTATTGGCTATAGCTGCTTTCAGGTTACAAAGGCAGAACTCAGTAGTTGCCACAGAGATTGTATGTCCCACAACGGCACCCAAATTTACTCTCTGGTCCTTTATAGAAAATGTTTGCGACCTCTCTTCTAGATTATTTATGAACTGTGAATTGTTGGCTACATGATGTTAAGACAGATGCTATCATAAGACTTCTTCACAGGTGACAAAATTTTTAAAAGTAAATAAATATGTTGAAATACTAAAAGAAACAAGTTTCCTTTGTAAGCTCTGGGAAACAGAATCATATTCCATTGCTGAAAGAGTTTTGTTTCTTATTTAGTACAATGTCCCATTGCTTTTTTTTTTAATTTTTACAATATATTTTATTTAATTCAGCATATTAAAAATTTGATTTCAACATGAAATAAATATGAAAACTATTAAGATATTTAACATTCTTTTTTTTCTACACAGTATTCAAAATTCAGTGTATATTTTACCCTTACTGTGCATCAGCATTTGGATAGAGCAAAGAATGCTTTGCTAAGGAGGGTTGGTAAGACACTTGGGCCAGAAGGAATTTTCCCTGAGGAGTGAGGCATGTGTGCTTTCAGTCTAATCAAGGAAGTCTTAAAAAATCTTAGAGTGAGTTTTACTCTTAGAAAAGAATCAAAGAGTATATCTAGCACATACTTTGCTAGATATGATTCCTCCACTCAACAAACTGATCACCAACTCTGGGCTGGATCCTGTAAGAGAATCTGGGACTGATTTTACGTTGCTATAGCGATATCTTTATACTCTATTCCCTAACCACATTGGGAGGGAAATTTCCAGGCTCTTTTCTGTCAAAAGACCATTTATGAAGAGAGTTATAGACTATAATACGATACTGGACTGGGTGATAGATGGGCCACTCAGTAGAATGCACTGAATAAGTTTGTTAAGAGCAGCCTGCAATGAGTATTACAGATACAACCCACCAACTGGTGAAAGCAAATAGACCCCATGGAAGGGACCTTCACCAGTGTTAATCTAGTATAATAAGGAGTAGATGCTAGCATCTAGGACCGGGCAGGATTTGATGTGGAAATGGACGTTTCCTTTGCCATCTTCTGATGATGTCTAAATACTATTATTTAACATTGTCTTTTGAAGTAGAAGTGTCCTATATAAGCATCAGTATTTATTTTCTTGGGATAAATATTCAGACTCAACTACTAAAGATCTCTAACCATGGCTAACTAGGCCACAATTCCAAAAGCCACTTACAGCTGGCCCTGGTCATTTAGCAGGAAGGCAATTGTGATCCATTTGACTATTTGCTGTCTCTTAAAGACCTTCACAAGGTCTTTAGCCAAATCCTCACCTTCTAGCCATCCCTAGCCATATCAACCTGAGGGCAGCCACATGGCTTTCACCTTTCCTGACTCCACTCCTTTCGTTGAGGGTTTTGCCAACTTGCCTTACCCTGCCTGTCCACCCAGAGAAACCATGTGCTGGCATCCTGCTTCAAACTGCTGAGAACCTCCTGGAAACACACAGCTTCCATTGCTTGAAGACTCACCTTCATGTCTCTGCCAATTTAATTATGATCCTTGAATTCTATGTTTTATATCCTCAAAAGGTCCTGGCTTCCCTGAGGATCCAGTTGTTGGTGAGCCCTGTACCTAGTCTTACCTCTGTCTTTTTATGCAATTACCAATCACTAAAGTTCTGGAAAGATATTCTGCTAAAAATATTAGGGCTATGGAAGTATATGGAAAATTTCTTCTTTCCCAGATGATAATCAATTTATCCTGAATGAGGCTTCAAAGTAAACTGAAGCTCTTGGCATTATTTTGGAAATTGAAAACATGATTGATGGCTCTCCTCGTTTCATAGCTTCTATTGCACTTAAACTTCATATAGAGTATACCTTATAGTACCTTATTCTTTTCTATTTGTTCTGCTTTGCTTTTATCCCTATATTGGTGCTTTTGAGTGCTTCCATCATAGCATCACCAAATGCCTTGGCAAATATGGTAGGAGGCCTGACTTACTGTGTCCTTCTTGTTGGATTTCCCACTCATCAGGTCTCTGTGCACTCCCTGAGGATCTCTTGCCTCAGTTAGGATTTGGTTGCCTCCATTACAAACTTCCTCCGATGCTAAAACCAAAAATCAGCCAGGATGTACTGATACCACTGAGGTTGGAGGTGGGGTCAGTAAATACATGAATATCACCCCTGAAGGTTACTGACCTGAAACACCCTTGGGGTACTGCCTCCATGGCTCAGTCTTTCCCTTGAGACACTCCTAGTTTGGGTCTGATTACAATATACAGAATTCATTGTTGATAATACACTTTAACTATCTGATTAATCAGTTGTTTAAATTGAAATGAGAACTGAAATGTTCATGTACTTGCAGCAATTTTTATTGGGTGCATATAGTTGTCTAATTCATCCTGCAATTTTTCTTTGTGAAATTAACAGGGCCTGGGGGAAAATTCAGTCACTATACTTGACTTTGCATCTGGGGCCTTTCTGGACATTACAGAGTCTCAATCTAGATTTGAAGTTAAAAAGGGGCAGAGCTTAAGCATTAAATTCCCTTTGTGTTCTGCTGACTCTGTTCTATTAGTTTAATATGGGCACAGGACTAGGCATGCATCAAAAGTGCTATGTACATTGATACAGCCTGGAGACCAATCTCTCTGTGCATTTTTATCAAATTGAAATGACATACTTAAAAAGAGTGTCTTTTGGATACCCTACCAGATGTATACAAGGCATTATATTAAAAAAATTAAAGAATCTATTCAGGGGTGTTTTTCAAGTGCACTCTACATATGTAATATAAAGCTGGAGAAGCTCTCAGAAAACTCAGTTGCCTCTACAAGAATCATCTGGAATTTTAAACCCTTTAAAAGTAGCTTCCGGAATAGTAGCTTTCATGGGCAACCTAATCAGTCCTTTTACCTTAAATGAATAAGATAATTTGACCTCTGGAATCTAAGAGCCTTGAAGATTGTGCTAGTTTGTTTGCATGAATTTCCCAGAAACAAAGTTTCTCCTTTTTCAAAAGTGTTTGATCATGAAAGCGTATCCATCCTCTTTTTCTTAAGTCTTTGTATGTCATATTTATATTTTTGATCAAAATGGAAAAAGGGCAGAAAAAAGGAGTATTGCACCACCAGCTACATCACAAGCCAGACTATGCTGGGTGCTTCAGTGATTTCCTGGGAGTTCGACAAGGAGAAGGATAACAACTCTGGAGGAACAAGGGAGCATTTAGTGCTTTCCTTCTGGGGAAGACAATGAAGAGCTCTAGAGCTTTCCCCAGCTGGCAGGCACCACAATGCAGCATCTACAAAACACACATCTGGTGATGCTTTTTGGACTACAGGCTTATACACACTGTCTACGGCATTCAAGAGAATACTGTTTTTCCAAGTATTACATTTACTGTGGGCAAAAGAGCATGAGTGGAGCATACCCAGTGGTGTGGTAAAATGCCCTGGCAGTCTTGAGTTAATCTGGCTTCCAACTCCCTAATGGGAGGGAATCACTTAGGCACAAATGAGACATGAGTTATAATTGACTACTGAGTTGGGGTAACATCCTATTCTTATTTCTCTGATGAAAATGACTATTTTTTAACAAGAATATAATTTTAGTTTAAGTTCTGTTTTAAAGTTTAAATAAAATTGAAATAAGCCTTTCAAAGCTGTATATTTGAGTATTTCCACTGTTTGCCAGTAAGATATTTACACATGATATGATGAAATGAGACAATGCATTTGAAACCACCTTTTAAACTGAAAAGCATTTTAAAGCTGTAAGATTCTTTTAGTTACCTTAAAAAAATAATAATACTAGATTCCCCATCATGGTATGGTTTGGCCTACTGTATAGTTACTAGAATATTTAATATGTTTGATGAGTCCAACATATGACCTGGTTGGTGGAGTTATTGTGCTATCATGTTAGATTCTTAAAATAGATTAGAGCGGGGAAAAAAGGCTCTGTATTGCATTAGTCATACTCCTGGCAGGAAGCTGGTGGCCCTGTCCAATAGAGTAATTGAGAAAAGTTTAAGGAAGCTTAATGGAACTAGAAATAGAAAGTTAAGTACTCTCAGGCTAATAGTGGGGAGTTGTTGCCACCCCAGGTCTCAAGGGCAAATGGGAGGAAGCAGGTACTGGACCACAGAGATTTTTGGGAGAGGAATGCATCTACTGCCACATTGTGGAGGGTGCCATGGGAATAAAACTCCAGCCTCCCCCCACTTCCACCCTCTAATCTTTTGCCTGTATCTACTATTGGTTGAACCCAACCTTAAGCCAGAGAACAGGGGAGCCCATTAATAAAGTTCATAAATGTCAGTCTCTGGAGGCACAGAGTGGGGTGGATGTGACAGGGTAAATAAAGAATATAAAAAATATAGAGAGAACTAAATTCAGAACAAGATGAATTTCTGAAATGACTTTTCTATGTTTAATATGAAAGTGTGTGTTAAAAATGAATTTAATTGATATGAGTGAGGTTCATTCATTCTCTTACTCAGCAAAACTTTAGTGAATACCTACTATATGCTCTGTTCTGTGCTGGGCACTGAGTAAAATGATTTGATAAGATTCCTCGCTTCAAGGATTTTATCATTTCTCTGAAATAGAGGTGTGAACAATCAACTATTACAACCCCATGCCATGAAAGAGGAAATCAAAGAGACGGGAGGAGAAGGAACTAATAGGAGGCTTCTAGAAGGAAATACAACATGAGCCAAGTGTTAAGGAAGCAGAGGAATTAGACAGTGGACAATGGACAAGTGAAAAAAGTGACAGTATAGGTAGACCAAGTAGAACATGTAAAGATGTTCGGCAGCTCAATTCAGGAAACCGGAACTTTTTCAGTTTTGCTGGAAGGAAGGGAAATAACAAGGCTGGACTGGATCACTGAGGTGCTTTATTTGATATGTTAGCAGTTGTGCTTTATCTTGAAGTGGATGAGGAGCCAAGAAGAATTTTAATCTAGGAAAAGGCCTGAGAGATTTACATTTGAGAAACGTTAAGTATGGCGGTTGTATGTTAGAAATATGGGAAGGGTGAGAAAATGGAGAGCAATTAAGAGAATACTACAAAATCCAAGAAGAGAAGTGCCAAGGACTTTGTATTAGTCAGAGTTCTCCAGAGAAACTGAACCAATAGGATATAATCTGCAGTTGGCAAGCTAGAGACTCAGGAGAGCCTATGGTGTAGTTCCAGTTCAAAGGCCGGTAGACTTGAGACTCAGAAAGAGACTATGTTTCAGTTTGAGTCCAAAGGCAGGAAAAAACAAACAAACAAACAATGTTAGTTTGAAGGCAGCTAGGCAGGAAAAATTCCTTCCTACTCTTGGGAGGATCAGACTTTTTGCTGTATTCCGGCTTCCAACATTGAATAAGGCCCACCCTCACTAGGGAGGGAAATCTGTTTTACTCAGTCTACTGATTCAATGTTAATTTCATCCAGGAACACTCTCACAGACACACCCAGAAAACTGTTTAGCCAAATGTCCGGGATGTCCGGGGCACCCCTTGGCCCAGTCAAATTGACACATAAAATTAACCATCACAGGCCTGAAATCAGAACAGTTGTGGGAAGAGTACAAAGAGTCTATGTAATAGAAATGGGAGATCAAATGGCTCTCAGAGATGATGGACAAGTGTGATGCCCAAGAGCCTGTCTTGCACACCTGGGTAAAATGTGATATCACTGACCACTGTGAGATGCGCCTGAGGAAGGGTAAATATAGGGAAGTTTGGGTTTGGAAAAATTGAAGTAGTACATGTGAGGTAAACCAGCATGAAGAAGTTTGCACTAAAATAAAGATGTGCTTTACATGGTCATTATAAGCATTCAGACGGACAACTTTTATGTAACCAATTATTATTAGACCCAAATTATAACCACTCAGTATGGGCCTCTTTCACATGATCAAATATAAGAGAATTTAGAGCACTAAGGTGATCTACATTTCCCTTAGAAAAAGAATAAGTAAAATCAATGTTCCACTTACACTGTATATATAGATTCACTATATTATCAAGACATTAATATGTTGGTATTGAAGAATTTTAGTTTAATGTTCTCATCTGATATTTTTGTTGGATGTTATACTTTTTCTATTTTCTATATCTTTTCATGCAAGTGTTTTGAAACAATAGTAATAACATTGTTTATTCTGAAAACAAATCAATTCAGGTAAATAGCTATTCAATAAAGGAATACAAAAAAATCCCTTAATTAAATTACCTTTGTTCCAAACTATTTGTGTCTGTGTAGATAGCTCTTCTATAATCCTGGACCTTATTACATATAAAATTAATGTATTTTAACATATATTAATAATATTTTTACTAATCACAAACAATAACTACTTAGTTAATTTTTCTGGTGTGGGGCTCCATGAGAGAATATGCTATCTGATTATATCAAAAACTGAATACGTTCAATATCATTTGCAAAAAATATCATTTTCAATATCATTTGCAAAGGTGGATAAGTTGATATTAGTTGTTTATTCAACACTTAATTGTACAACATATTGTAACTCTAAGGCTCTCTGGGTGCCTCCAACTCCCCCTCATTCTTCAGCTTCCACTCAAGTTCATTCCTTCTGTGGAGTCTACCCTGGTTCCTATAGATGCTGCCAAACTTTGTTTCCAAACTTCTCTAGAACATAATCCACATCAAAAATGTATCACCTTGACTTATTGTTTCTTGTATTTGTTTTAATTTTAACTCTGAAAGCAGATGGTAATATCTTTGAGGTCAGGGCCTAATCTCTCACTTTGAGGTCCATAGCACCTAGCGACCATTTGATTTTATTTTTTTGTGCCCTGTATATTGGTTGATTTAGTTATCCTGAGCCATACATAGGAAAGAATGAAAGAAGGGAAATAAGATAATATTCTATATGTTATTGCCAGATAATTTAAAAGTGAAGCAGAAAGTTAAACTTATTGAACACTTCACTATTTTGTACAGAAGAGAAAATAGATAATCTTAGTCAACATTGTAGATCTTAGATCAAGTACCATGTGTGGCAAAATTCTGAGCAGAATTCATGACTTTAAACCTTGGATTATGATTGAAATACATGGCATGATTTTAATATGTGTATGTATAAATCATTTAAAAGAGAAATAATATAAATAAAGTTAACTTCCTTATTATACAAAAATTAAAAAGATTTATTTTTAGTCTAAAAATAATAAACTCTCTAACCACACCAAATTTGTTCCTATTTTAAAAAGATAATTGAATAGGTTTATGTAAAACTAATAAACATATTTTTCATTATGTTACTTCCTTTGCAGATTTTGTAGGATATTATGTATTTATATAGTCCCATAGATAATCATTTCTAAACATAAAGCATCTATGTTCTCATATTCATTACAAAATGAAAATTATATAAATTGAATTCCAATTTTTGGTTTTCTTCAGTAGTAAAAACAAAACAAAACAAAAAAAACTGCTTGAAAAGACTAAAGGTTAGGAATTAATCCAGGTCCAGTAAACCAAGATAACAATTTCCTGGTGTGTAAACTTCTTCAGCTCTACTAAGACTGATACTTTGCTTCTACAGATATGAATATTGATCAATGACATAAATCTCTCTGCTGGACACACCTAAATTCCATTAAAATTTAAGAAAGCAAATTTATTTCTCATTTTGTTGATATTTTAAAGCATAGTTTTCATTTTAAAATGGCTAGGTATTTATCCTTTATTCTCTCTAAAATATTCTAGGATCTTGTCCCAGATGAAATTTTAGGTGAAGGGATTCTTTTTCATACTCAAACTGTTCTGTTGTTGTTGTCGTTTATAAAAACATTATTTGCAAATAGGACACATGATGGATGAAAAGTAAAATTTAAATACAAATATCTAGGGAGGACTAAGTACACTACTCCATTCTCACTAATTTTCATTTGTTATTAATCATTAATTAATCTAATCCTTGCTGTTGCCAAAGTTCAACAGAAAACAATCAAGCTCACCTTCACTGGGAAGACCCCATTTATCTTTTCAATTTTTCCTGCTTTCTTTTCCCCTCCTTACCTACAAGAACGATAAAGGGAAAAAAATTCATATCACAGTGTGATGCTGCTGGTGTGTATAAAAATCCTCGACAGTCATTTTCCCACCAGCGGTTTCCCTGCTGGCCAGCTTCAAAGTCTCTCCCCTTCCCCATCTCCTCAGGTAGCTGGCTGCTAGATGTTTACTGATTAATTTACATCAAATGTTCTCCTAGCAACCAGTGCTAGGATAGGATTAGATACTTTTGTAAAAGACTGTTTTCTGTTAAAGAAGCTTAGACTTTCTACAACACCATAAACAGAAACTAATAGTTTTTAAGCAAAGCTATATGATTCCTTCATATGTTCAAAAGAAATTTCAGCCAATTGCCTTTTACTGTTGTTTTTACTTGGGAAAATCGCCATTTCTTTGATTTATAAGTTTGCATTTGTGGACACACCCCCATTTATAACACAGATAATCTTGACAGTAGAGGAATATATATTATGTATTTTAAATAAATCCAGAATTTATGTCATTTTGTAATTGTCAGTGTGAGACGTAGAAAACAAATAAGTCTGGTTTCTAATGGCCTGTTTAGTTATATACAGAATATAGTAAATTTTCCTACAGAGCACTGTAATTAATTTTCATCTTTGAACAAAAATATGGGCTTCCCTGGTGGCGCAGTGGTTGCGCGTCCGCCTGCCGATGCAGGGGAACCGGGTTCGCGCCCCGGTCCGGGAAGATCCCACGTGCCGCGGAGCGGCTGGGCCCGTGAGCCGTGGCCGCTGAGCCTGCGCGTCCGGAGCCTGTGCTCCGCAACGGGAGAGGCCGCAGCAGAGGGAGGCCCGCATACCACAAAAAAAAAAATAAATAAATAAAAAAAAAAAAATAATAATAATATAAACCCCAAATTTTCAATTAAAGTTTACTTTACTTGGAAGTTAATGTACATATTTCTCTCTACTTCTTAAATAATGTTACTGTGTAAGTTCCAATAACAATTACTAATATCAAAGTATTATTGGATGGAGAATATACATAAGAGAAGTTATAACATGTATAGTAAATCATCTCAATAACATTAAACAAACTGACCAACAGTATACAATGATTATCTTAACAGGTGGTTGAAACCAGAGGAGGAAATATTTTATTGTGTCACATTAGGATTTTAATCCAGCAGAGAACAATCGCAGATCAATAATAGTTATTACGTTATTAAGAATAAAAGTGATAATATTTTACAATTAAAAGATCTAAGATTCAAAAATAAAAACCTATAGTTGAATCATTTGGTGAAGATAATAGAATATTTTCCCAGAGGTAAGAATAAAGCAGCAAATCTTTCATAAGAAAAATAAAATTACCAATTCAGCTGTGGTGGCTATTACACCTAGAATATAAGAAAGTGCCATTTCCATAATTTTTCTTTTTTCACTAATAGTTTATTGTTTTCTATGTAGGTATTTCTTAAACTTTTTATGTGCTTTTAAGAAATCTGAATCGTAAACACTACCCACTTATCCTGTTTCAAGAGTTTTTATACTGGAAATCTAATTCAAATTTTAGAAATTAGAGTTATAGATACTGCATTGCTTTAGCATCTTGATAGATCATGGCAAAGCAATGCAATTTTTTACCTTCAAGGTATTAAAGATGTGGAAACTCTTATTTATTGAAGGCCTACTCTGTGCCAGGTCGGTGGCAAGGATTTTTAATACAACACCTCATATAATCCTTTTCAAAACAGTTGAGACATATGTTAATATCCCCAAATTATAGATCTTATCTGAGATTTAGACAAGTTAAACAGCTTGCCAAAAATCCCAGAGTAAGGCAAAGCCAAGAAAGAGCTGCAACTCATGACTGTGGGGCCGAATCTGATATCTTTCACCACATCAAACTGCCTCCTCCTCATGGAGATGGAGCCATGCATGCTTCACCCTTCAAGCACCTGCTGAGGCCCAAGTTTCCCAAATCACTCACCCAGACTTGGCCTGGACTTTAAAAATACTACTTTCTTCTCTCTGATGGCTTATCAAAACTCACCATTTTCACATAGCAATGGCAAAAGAGTAAACTAAACTACATAGAAATATGAATGACTCAACTCAACTCAAGTGTTTACCTTCAGGTAGAGAATAGAAGAGAATTTGCATGAAGATATTGAGTGTGTGGGTGTAAAAGAAAGATTGTTTCTTGTAAGTTCATGCACACACACACACACACACACACTCTCAAGGTTGATTTTCTTCTCCCTCTTTGCATAGCCTTGTTTAAGAAATGCTTTGCTAATGAGATTTGAGGGATAGATGTCCTTGATACCCATGCACTGACCTGTCAAAGGGTCCCAGATCAATCCTTTGGGTTAAGCCATTGGCCCTTGTTAAAACCATGGCTATACTTATAATGAAGGGGAAAATGTAGAAAGAGAATAACCTGTTGTTACACTGCTGAGTTTTGATTCCCAGTTGAGTAGCACTGAGCAAGAGATTTAGACAGACGTTTGGGGAAACGTTTTTTATTACAAATACACCTGTTTAACGATGTCACCTACATCTTGAAAAATACATTATTAAGAAATATGCACTAAGTGCCTACTTTCAAAACATTGGTGAAAAATAATAGCTAAAACTGCTACAAGAGGATGCAACACTAAAGGATAAAATGATATTTTATATATGCTCTTTGTATCAAAAAAGTGAAAGGTAAAATTGAAAGCTTATGCTCTATAGAGCTAATATGACACCCTTACTAAAGGTAGAAAGGGAAAAGGACACCTAGTGGGAATAGTAAAGGAAATGAAACATAATAAATACTAAAATAAATTCTGGAGAATATACCGTAATACCAAGAATTTGAAAATGTTTAAGAATTCAACAGAGAAAAAATAAGTGGGATATTTCCTTAACTGTTTATGAACATGCAAAAGAGAAAAAAAAAATCTCTCTGCAGTGGCCTGGAAGCAGTGGGTTAGAAAAAGCAAATCTTTTTTAAAAGAGACATCCTTGCCACTGTCCCCACCCCATTAGCACAACTGTATGTCAGTTTCATCAGAAATGCTATAGAATGTTAAGCAAATTAAATTTTGCAAAACACTAAAAATGTTTTTACATTAAGAATACTATTGCCTGGACTTCCCGGGTGGTCCAGTGGTTAAGACTCTGTGCTTCCAACGCAGGGGGTGTGAGGGTTTGATACCTGGTCTGGGAACTAAGATCCCACATGCCACGCGGCGCGGCCAAAAAAAAAAAAAAATTGTATAACTGATTCACTTTGCTGTACACCTGAAACTGACACAACATTGTAAATCAACTATACTCCAATAAAATTTTTTTAAAAGAATACTATTTCCTTATGCACTCCAATACACTGTTTATACCCAGTGCAGCTAAAGCTTAAGGATGGCAGTGGCTGGTAAGGTAGACTTGTCTGTGTATTTCTACAGAAGCCATGCTCACTGATTGATTTCCTTGCACACAAGGAATTCCAGAGCTATTTGATCCAACTCAATGCAGCTCTCCACTCCAACACCCACATCATCCCCATTTCTCCACTTAAACGCCTACATAACTCTCAGTTCTTCACGCCAATTCCTGCTATCATCCCTGGTGCCTTCAGCCCATAAGATCAACTCATCCAACAACCCAAACTGGCAACTCTTCTTCTAATCCCACTGTATCCACAATCATGATAACTTGATCAAACTCATAAGTACCATCACACCCAAGGTCTGGAAATGGCTTTATATGAAATAATAACTTCCAAAACCCCACTCTCTGATTACAATTCTGTATCCTTTTTTACCTTTCTTCTGCATCATTTCAGTTATACCTGGACTTTAAGGTTTCTGATTCCACACTCTCACCCTTTTCTCCCAGTACATTAGCTTCCTCTTGAGGTCCCTACTCTCTATAACTAGTCTCAACATGCTCCAGTTCAACCAGTCCCACCTCTCCACCTCAGGCCCTGCATCCAAGAAATTTAACCCAACTTTTTTGCTGTTTCCAAAGCTGGGTTGCTCGTGGGGTAGATTGCCTTTACAAATGTAGTTCTTAACTTCAGCCTGGCCCAAGCAGCTGTGACCATCCTTTAACAGTCAATAGTCAGCTGTTTCCTACTCCTCAAAGAACTCATTCAAAATAGTTACTGTTAGCCTCAAGAGCTTTACCTCGTGGTTTGCTATTATACGGTCAATCAACAGCTCTTTGCAAAACAAAACGAAATTTAAAAAAGCCCTGATTTGTACGATAGCATTTGCTGATCTTCAAATCACAGCTACTTCCACCAGGGCACATTTTAAGGCATCAGCAACACCACTAAAAGCAGAGTGGGAAGCAATGTGTAGTAAGTAGCACAGCTTTTATGGCATTCCCAGATACAATACTGTACCTGTGCTCAGACACAATAGATAAATATAATACCAAGAGCACAGAAAGTAGAAAGGAAGTGATGAATATTGAGCATTTATTACATTTTTTTTACATTAGTTCAACTGCAAATTTATGTAATTTGTGTTGTAATAACGGCCATGTTTTACAACTGGTTCATGAAATTCTTGAGAACTCAGAAATTAGCTCTTGCTAGCCCATGCTAGCCAGCGCCAGCCCATCATTGTTTCTCCCGTGGCAAACCTTCATTTCTCTGTGCGAGTGATCCTACCTCATACTTTACTGAGAAAACAGACTGCATAATTTTGTTAATTTATTTCCCCCAAATCTACAAGTTTCTTTGCAGTTTTCCTCACTCTGACTCGTTTCCAGCTGTTTCAGAAGTGTCTTTTATTCTGCTCAAGATGTTTACCTTAGTTATGATTTCTTTACCACCAACCCCAGAATTATGTGTCCTTGGTTTTCCCCCTGCCTCCTGTATTTCCAAATACTCTCTCTCCTAGCTCCATTTGTATACACATATACAAGATCCCCCATCAGTGAAATTAAAAACATCTCTTGACCTCTAGCCCTGTGTCTGCTTTTAGCCATCTGCATTTTTTATACCTGCAAGTCATTTTTTATCAGAGATTTCCTAGGAAGAACAATTCTTTTTTTGTTCTTAGAGAACACAGCTCATATTTTTTTATTTTTTATTTTTTAACATCTTTATTGGAGTATAATTGCTTTACAATGGTGTGTTAATTTCTGCTTTATAACAAAGTGAATAAGCTATACATATACATATATCCCCATATTTCCTCCCTCTTGCATTACCCTCCCACCCTCCCTATCCCAAGCCTCTAGGTGGTCACAGAGCACTGACTTGATCTCCCTGTGCTATGCGGCTGCTTCCCACTAGCTATCTATTTAACATTTGGTAGTATATATAAGTCCATGCCACTCTCTTACTTCGTCCCAGCTTACCCTTCCCCCTCCCTGTGTCCTT
Source organism: Physeter macrocephalus (assembly GCF_002837175.3). Taxonomy (NCBI): domain Eukaryota; kingdom Metazoa; phylum Chordata; class Mammalia; order Artiodactyla; family Physeteridae; genus Physeter; species Physeter macrocephalus. The sequence goes on from NC_041223.1 coordinate 61,642,129, forward strand.
AAGTCCATTCTCTATGTCTGCGTCTTTATTCCTATCTAGCACATAGGTTCTTCAGAACAACTTTTTTTTTCTTAGATTCCATATATGTGTATCAGCATATGGTATTTGTTTTACTATTTCTGACTTACTTCACTCTGTATGACAGACTTTAGGTGCATCCACCTCACTACAAATAACTCAATTTCATTTCTTTTTATGGCTGAGTAATATTCCATTGTATATATGTGTGAC
>NC_041223.1:61642564-61643052 GCF_002837175.3 Physeter macrocephalus
GAACCTCCATATGGTTCTCCATAGTGGCTGTATCAATTTACATCCCCACCAACAGTGCAAGAGGGTTCCCTTTTCTCCACACACTCTCCAGCATTTATTGCTTGTAGATATTTTGATGATGGCCGTTCTGACTGGTGTGAGGTAATACCACATTGTAGTTTTCATTTGCATTTCTCTAATGATTAGTGATGTTGAGCATCCTTTCATGTGTTTGTTGGTAATCTGTACATATTCTTTGGAGAAATATCTATGTAGGTCTTCTGTCCATTTTTGGATTGGTTGTTCATTTTTGTGATATTGAGCTGCATGAACTGTTTGTATATTTTGGAGATTAATCCTTTGTCAGTTGCTTGATTTGCAAATATTTTCTCCCATCTGAGGGTGATCTTTTTGTCTTATTTATGTTCTCCTTTGCTGTGCAAAAGGTTTTAAGTTTCATTAGGTCCCATTGGTTTATTTTTGTTTTTATTTCCATTTCTCTAGGAGGT
>NC_041223.1:61643108-61643462 GCF_002837175.3 Physeter macrocephalus
GAAGAGGCTGTCTTTTCTCCACTATATATTCTTGAATCCTTTATCAAAAATAAGGTGACCATATGTGCGTGGGTTTATCTCTGGGATTTCTATCCTGTTCCGTTGATCTATATTTCTGTGTTTCTGCCAGTACCATACTATCTTGATTACTGCAGCTTTATAGTGTATTCTGAAGTCAGGGAGGCTGATTCCTCCAGCTCCATTTTTTGTTCTCAAGATTGTTTTGGCTCTTCGGGGTCTTTTGTGTTTCCATAAATATTGTGAAGTTTTTTGTTCTAGTTCTGTGAAAAATGCCATTGGTAGTTTGATAGGGATTGCATTGAATCTGTAGATTGCTTTGGGTAGTATAGCCAT
>NC_041223.1:61643522-61684080 GCF_002837175.3 Physeter macrocephalus
CTTTCAGATTTTTCATCATTAGTGTATAGGAGTGCAAGAGATTTCTGTGCATTAATTTTGTATCCTGCTACTTTACCAAATTCATTGATTAGCTCTAGTAGTTTTCTGGTAGCATCTTTAGAATTCTCTATGTATAGTATCATGTCATCTGCAAGCAGTGACAGCTTTACTTCTTCTTTTCCGATTTCGATTCCTTTTATTTCTTTTTCTTCTCTGATTGATGCAGCTAAAACTTCCAAAAGTATATTGAATAATAGTGGTGAGAGTGGACAACCATGTCTTGTTCCTGATCTTAGTGAAAATGTCTTCAGTTTTTCACCACTGAGAACGAGGTTGGCTATGGGTTTGTCATATATGGCCTTTATTATGTTGAGGTTAGCTCCCTCTGTGGCTACTTTCTGGAGGGTTTTTATCTAAGTGGGTGTTGAATTTTGTTGAAAGCTTTTTATATATCTATTGAGAGGATCATATGGTTTTTCTCCTTCAATTTGTTAATATGGTTTATCACATTGATTGATTTGCATATATTGAAGACTCCTTGCATTCCTGGGATAAAACCCACTTGATCATGGTGTATGATCCTTTTAATGTGCTGTTGGATTCTGTTTGCAATATTTTGTTGAGGACTTTTGCATCTATATTCATCAGTGATATCGGCCTGTAGTTTTCTTTCTTTGTGACATCTTTGTCGGGTTTTGATATTAGGGTGATGGTAGCCTCGTAGAATGAGTTTGGGAGTGTTCTTCCCTCTGCTATATTTTGGAAGAGTTTGAGAAGGATATGTGCTAGCTCTTCTCTAAATGTTTGATAGAATTCGCCTGTAAAGCCATCTGGTCCTGGGCTTTTGTTTGTTGGAAGATTTTTATTCACAGTCTGAATATCAGTGCTCATTTGTTCTGTTTATATTTTCTGTTTCTTCCTGGTTCAGTCTCAGAAAGTTGTGCTTTTCTAAAAATTTTTCCATTTCATCCAGGTTGTCTATTTTATTGGCATATAGTTGCTTGCAGTAATCTCTCATGATTCTTTGTATATCTTCAGTGTCACTTGTTACTTCACCTTTTTCATTTCTAATTCTATTGATCTGAGTCTGCTCCCTTTTTTCTTGATGAGTCTCGCTAATGGTTTATCAATTTTGTTTATCTTCTCGAAGAACCAGCCTTTAGCTTTATTGATCTTTGCTATCGTTTCCTTCATTTTTTTTTCATTTATTTCTGATCTGATCTTTATGATTTCTTTCTTTCTGCTAACTTTGGGGTTTTTTGTTCTTCTTTCTCGAATTGCATTAGGTGTAAGGTTAGGTTGTTTATTTGAGATCTTTCTTGTTTCTTGAGGTAGGATTGTATTGCTATAAACTTCCCTCTTAGAACTGCTTTTGCTGTATCTCATAGGTTTTGAGTCATCGTGTTTTCATTGTCATCTGTTTCTAGGCATTTTTTGATTTCCTCTTTGATTTCTTCCATGATCTCTTGGTTATTAAGTATTGTATTGTTTAGCCTCCATGTGTTTGTATTTTTTACAGATTTTTTCCTCTAACTGATATCTAGTCTCATAGCATTGCGGTCAGAAAAGATACTTGATTCCATTTCAATTTTCTTAAGTTTACCGAGGCTTGATTTGTGACCCAAGATATGATCTATCCTGGAGAATGTTCCATGAACAGAAAGAAAGTGTATTCTATTGTTTTGGGATGGAATGTCCTATAAATATCAATTAAGTTTATCTTGTTTAATGTATCATTTAAAGCTTGTGTTTCATTATTTATTTTCACTTTGGATGATCTGTCCAGAGGTGAAAGTGGGGTGTTAAAGTCCCGTACTATGATTGTGTTACTGTCAATTTCCCCTTTTATGGCTGTTAGTATTTGCCTTATGTATTGAGGTGCTCCTATGTTGGGTGCATAAACATTTACAATTGTTATATCTTCTTCTTGGATTGATCCCTTGATCATTACGTACTGTCCTCTGTCTCTTGTAATAGTCTTTGTTTTAAAGTCTATTTTGTCTGATATGAGAATTGCTACTCCAGCTTTCTTTTGATTTCCATTTGCAAGGAATATCTTTTTCCATCTCCTCACTTTCAGTCTGTATGTGTCCCTCGGTCTGAAGTGGGTCTCTTGTAGACAGCATATATACGGGTCTTTTTTGTGTATCCATTCAGCCAGCCTATGTCTTTTGGTTGGCGCATTTAATCTATTTACATTTAAGATAATTATCAGTATGTATGTTCCTATTACCATTTTCTTAATTGTTTTGGGTTTGTTATTGTAGGTCTTTTCCTTCTCTTTGTGTTTCCTGCCTACAGAAGTTCCTTTAGCATTTCTTGTAAAGCTGGTTTGGTGGTGCTGAGTTCTCTTAACTTTTCCTTTCTGTAAAGGTTTTAATTTCTCTGTTGAATCTGAATGAAATCCTTGTCTGGGTAGAGAAATCTTGGTTGTAGGTTTTTCCCTTTCATCACTTTAAACATGTCCTGCCCCTCCCTTCCGGCTTGTAGAGTTCCTGCTGAAAGATCAGCTGTTAACGTTATGGGGATTCCCTTGTATGGTAATTGTTGTTTTTCTCTTGCTGCTTTTTTTTTTTTTTTTTTTTAGCGGTACGCGGGCCTCTCACTGTTGTGGCCTCTCTCGCTGTGGAGCACAGGCTCCAGACGCACAGGCTCAGCAGCCATGGCTCATGGGCCTAGCCGCTCCGTGGCATGTGGGATCTTCCCGGACCGGGGCATGAACCCATGTCCCCTGCATCGGCAGGTGGACTCTCAACCACTGCGCCACCAGGGAAGCCCCTCTCTTGCTGCTTTTAATATTTTTTCTTTGTATTTAATCTTTGACAGTTTGATAAATATATGTCTTGATATGTTTCTCCTTGGATTTATCCTGTATGGGATTCTCTGTGCTTCCTGGACTTGACTATTTCCTTTCCCATATTAGGGAAGTTTTCAACTATAATCCCCTCAAATAGTTTCGCAGTCCCTTTCTTTTTCTCTTCTTCTACTGGGACCCCTATAATTTGAATGTTGGTGTGTTTAATGTTGTCCCAGAAGTCTCTGAGACTGACCTCAATTCTTTTCATTCTTTTGTCTTTATTCTGCTCTGCAGTAGTTATTTCCACTATTTTATCTTCTGGGTCACTTATCCATTCTTCTGCCTCAGTTTTTCTGCTATTGATTCCTTCTAGAGAATTTTAAATTTCATTTATTGTGTTATTCATCACTGTTTGTTTGCTCTTTAGTTCTTCTAGGTCCTTGTTAAACGTTTCTTGTATTTTCTCCATTCTATTTCCACGATTTTGGATTATCTTGTCTATCATTACTCTGAATTCTTTTTTCAGGTAGAATGCCTATTTCCTCTTCATTTGTCCTGGTGCGTTTTTACCTTGCTCCTTCATCTGCTGTGTGTTATTCTGTCTTCTCATTTTGCTTATCTTACTGTGTTTGGGGTCTCCTTTTAGCAGGCTGCAGGTTTGTAGTTCCTGTTGTTTTTGGTGTCTGCCCCCAGTGGGTAAGGTTGGTTCAGTTGGTTGTATAGGTTTCCTGTTGAGGGAACTAGTGGCTGTGTTCTGGTGGATGAAGCTGGATCTTTTCTTTCTGGTGGGCAGGACCACGTCTGGTGGTGTGTTTTGGAGTGTCTGTGACCTTATTATGATTTTAGGCAGCCTCTCTGCTAATGGGTGGGGTTGTGTTCCTATCTTGCCAGTTGTTTGGCATAGGGTGTCCAGCACTGTAGCTTGCTGGTTGTTGAGTGGAGCTGGGTCTTAGTGTTGAGATGGAGATCTCTGGGACAGCTTTCGCCATTTGATATTATGTGGAGCTGGGAGGTCTCTGGTAGACCAATGTCCTGAACTCAGCTCTCCCACCTCAGAGGCACAAGCCTGAAACCCACCTGGAGCACCAAGGCCCTGTTAACCACAGATCATTGCTCCCAAAGTCCACCACCTCAATTTTGGGATGATTTGTTGTCTATTCAGGAATTCCAGAGATACAGGGTACATCAAGTTAATTGTGGAGATTTAATCCTCTGCTCCTGAGGCTGCTGGGAGAAATTTCCCTTTCTCTTGTTTGTTTGCACAGCTCCCGGGGTTCAGCTTTGGATTTGGACCCACCTCTGTGTGTAGGTCACATGAGGGTATCTGTTCTTCGCTCAGACAGGACGGGTTAAAGGAGCAGCTGATTCGGGGGCTCTGGCTCACTCAGGCCGGGAGGAGGGAGGGGCACGGAGTGCGGGGCGAGCCTGCGGCGGCAGAGGCCGGCGTGACATTGCACCAGCCTGAGGCACACCGTGCACTCTCTCGGGGAAGTTGTCTCTGGATCACGGGACCCTGGCTGTGGCAGGCTGCACAGGCTCCTGGGAGGGGAGGTGTGGACAGTGACCTGTGCTTGCACACAGGCCTCTTGGTGGCTACAGCAGCATCCTTAGCGTCTCATGCCCGTCTCTGGGGTCCGCGCTGATAGCCGCGGCTCGCGCCCATCTCTGGAGCTCCTTTAAGCGGCGCTCTTAATCCCCTCTCCTCGCACACCAGGAAACAAAGAGGCAAGAAAAAGTCTCTTGCCTCTTTGGCAGCTCCAGACTTTTCCCCGGACTCCCTCCCAGCTAGCTGTGGTGCTCTAGCCCCCTTCAGGCTGTGTTCACACAACCAACCCCAGTCCTCTCCCTGAGATCCGACCGAAGCCCGAGCCTCAGCTCCCAGCCCCCGCCCGCCCCGGTAGGTGAGCAGACAAGCCTATCGGGCTGGTGAGTGCTGGTCGGCACCAATCCTCTGTGGGAATCTCTCCACTTTGCCCTCCGCACCCCCGTTACTGCGCTCTCCTCCGTGGCTCCGAAGCTTCCCTCCAGCCACCCCGCCATCTCCGCCAGTGAAGGGGCTTCATAGTGCGTGGAAACATTTCCTCCTTCACAGCTCCTTCCCAGATGTGCAGGTGCCGTCTCTTTTCTTTTGTCTCTGTTTTTTCTTTTTTCTTTTGCCCTACCCAGGTACGAGGGGAGTTTCTTGACATTTGGGAAGTCTGAGGTCTTCTGCCAGCATTCAGTAGGTGTTCTATAGGAGCAGTTCCACATGTAGATGTATTTCTGATGTATCTGTGGGGAGGAAGGTGATCTCCACGTCTTACTCCTCTGCCATCCTGAAGGTTTCCTCAGAACAATTCTTACTAGCAGTTTCTATATCCTTATCCTTGTTTTTTATTTTTTCTAATATGTTACAACATTACTATAAGGAAAAAGCATGAATCTCCTCCAAAATGTCGAACTTCAAAGATTATTTTCCAATTCTCAGATTTTTAAAAAATTCTTTCAGCATTTGTCCCAGTTTTACATTCCTTCTTAAATTTTCTCTCCCCTGACTGCTGTGTGGTCTTTGACAATCTGAAAACCTGTGAGAAAATGGACTGGGCGTCCATCCATGAGCATCCCTGCGAGGACCACCTGATCAATCTGGTCTCCGTGCAGCTGGGAAGATGATGACAAGGAACACTAATTATTATTGCAGCGGAGGCTGGGAGATCCTTAGCCTTTTACAGATGTAGGGAGCAGAGAAGCTCTTTCCTGTTACCTTGAGAGGGGATGATCACTTGGCAAAACATCTGGCTCCTATGTCTGTCCTTGCTTATGGGATAGCTGCTGCTTATTGCATCCTAGCAGTTGGACCTAGGACACATTATATATAGAGAAGAAAGCAACACATCTAAGGAGACCCACAAGAAGGGGGAGATATGCAGAATACTCAAAACAGGTGACTCCTTTGAAACAGAATTGAGGTGGAAGCAAAAACACAGCTTGAATAAAAAATAAGGTCACTCAAGCAGATTCAGACTTAATATCTGTGTATACACACACACACACACACACACACACACACACACACACACACACACTTTGGACAACGCATGTTTCCAAAACATTGGTGATCTGGAATTAGCTCAGTAGCTCAGTTTTCTTTCTCTAAACCTAACCCAGGAGACGTCTCAGAAGGAACAGGGATGGTGATGTATCCTGAAGCTTATTCTGAAAACTGGAGAAATCCTGGGGAAGATAAAAGGTGGTTGGGTTCTAATACCAGAGAAAACGAGTAACTTCAAATAAGAGAGGGCCACATAGCAAAGACTCACATGAATGGCAAACATCAGAAAGATAACATTAAATGCTCCCCCAAGCTAGAGAATAGGAAAGTATTAGGTGTTGGTAGGAGGGTAGTTGCTGGTCTAGAGAGCAATCTAGCAGTCTTTAATGAAATCAAGTATTTAAATCAATATCAAATGACTCCTCACTTCTGCTTCTGAGTAGATCAGGGCCACAGAATACAGTAGTTTGTGTGCAGTGCAATTTCAAGGAGTATATTTCACATGCAAATATGTATTACATGTAAATATACCTGAATTTTACAGAGATACACAGTTCAAACAAATGTTAAGTTGTTCAATTTATAACTAATTAAAAGATAGAATGTGTGAAAAAATCTTTTGATAGAAAATACATATAATTAATTGAAATAGTTGTTATATGCATTCCTGATAAAATACTAAGAATTTTTTATGTCTAACCTATATTGTCAATAACAGTTACCTGTTACGGTTAGAAATCTTTAATAATATATGGAGGCAACAAAAGAGGTAATTTTTTTCAACCAGATATATTGTACATAAAATAGTATCCTTTCTTATCTTGTTTCTTGAATTATTTTGTTTTGAGCTATCAATGAGATTTTTTTCCCCTGACTTCTTATAATTCAATATCTGGAATCCACAAAAATAGCTGTTTCCAACTGTTCCTCTCAGAGTAATCAATACTTAGTTAAGTTATGCATAATAATGAATACAAATCTCCCAGAACGTGCTTTGTCAAATTTTGGTATATAATTTTGTCCAGGATCAGGACCTTGACAGAAGGGTATCTGCATTTTCATTTTATTTTACAAGGGATGTGGGAATGCTGAATATCTACTTTCTACTTTTTTCCCCATATTATTGCTTTGTAAAGAGAAGCATTCTGCCACAGTGAAATAGACATGTGTTTCAGAAAATTCTCCCTTTAGGCCCAAACATGGGCTAACTTCAATAAATGAAAGTGGTATAGTTTACAAAATTGGTTTCTCACTAAGTACTTGAGTTGAATCAGCTTTTTAGATGCCTCCAAATTTGTAAGGGAAGCAAAAGAAAAAGCTTTCCTCCAGCATCAAGAAAACACTTTACCACAGATAACTGTCCCATTTAATTTGCATTCGAATGCATACCAAACGGAAAAATAGCAACACTCAGGAGGCCAAACCAATGGAAGACTTCCTATCAAGTAATAAAGTGATAGGTGAACAGGGAAAGAGGAAGAAGGGCTGGATGGAACCACTTAGTGGGGTAGGTAGGTTGGTTGCATATTCCCAAGTTCAAGTTATTAACCTTTCTTCCTGTCTTACTACCAGCTCCTCTTCTGCCAGGAAAAAAAAAAAAAATTCCAGACAGTCTAAGAAATCAGCTGACAAACCTCATTATTGATGGCATCAGGTGGTAGATCAATGCCAGAGGAAAATCAATCGTAAAAATATTTTTCAGTGGTGCATACAGACGAAGAGCCACAGCAGCGTTTCTTGATGGAAACCACAAAAGTCTGCAGCCACCCCTGACAGTCACTGCTTCATAGGAGGCAAGAACTTATCTGGTGCTCTAGGGATACAAATCTGCCCCATATGATTTCCTCTGTTGTAGAGTGTGTAACTATTTGCCATGAAAAGAAAAGAAAACAGAGTGTGGAGATTCCACTGAAAGTACAATGTAATTTCTCATATAGTATTTTGTTTAACGGGTATTTACTATATATATGGCTATTTAATAAATTTGAAGATCAGAAAGTTTAAGAGCTAGAAAGCATGCCTAAACTAAACAGCATGTCAGTTTTACATTTGGAGAGAAAATAATTGTGAAAATAATTTTCTCACACAAAAAGATAAAGTTCTAGAAAAAATCCATGTCTAAGGATGCTTATTTAAGAATGGGAGAATGGTAGTGAAGCAATTTTAAAGAATCACCCCGATTTATGGCCTCTGGTACCAAAATATCCTTACACTGCATGACAATATTTTTTCTAAATCATAGACCAGATCCAATGAGAGGACTCCTACCCCAAAGCTTGTGGATCCTATGCAGAAGTTATTAGACTAAGATAACTGGGTGAAATGGGGAGTTGGTGAAAGCGTATCACTAGAGTCAGGTTTACTCTGTGGTAAATGAAACATAACTTTAGGTTCTAATTTGTACAAGTGTCTTTCAAGGCTCTGGGAGGATTTAAAAATCTTGTATACATTATTGTAAACTCCCCCTTTCCCAAAATTGTGTAAGTTTTCAGCAGTCAAAAAACTGGATTTGCCTTTGGGTGTTACCCAGTCGAAGTTCACAGAGATGAACACGTTCCTTAATAAACAAAAGAGTACCTATTGCTCTGCCAGGACTGCATGCGTATCAGAAGTGAAAAGCTATCTTTTTGAGATAGGCTATATGACTTTCACCAAGGAGATGGAATGCAGAATCTCATTTCAAGGTAAAAATAGGATTCTACCAAGCCTTCATTTACCTCTCAGAGGAAATAAAGTATAGTTTACTAAGTATTATTGCTGTAATTTGTAAACTTCACAACTTCTCTCTTTTATTTTTTTGTATTATACATAGCCTGTTTTCCCATAGTGATTTACAGTAAAATGCCCAAAGTTGTTTTCAAGGCTGTGAAGAGCTCAGAAGCCTATGTCCTTTCTAGAGACAGTCTTGGATGAGCAGGACTAGAAAAGGCAGTGATAGAAACTTAAAGGAGAAAAATAAACTGATGAAGTCCTAGGATCTATAAGAAGATGGAAGCAAGGTCAGAGAAAGAACAGTCAGAGCAGCTGAAAAGCCTTGAACCATCATGGATACTTTCCCTAACACCTCACACTTAGGTTGACCCATCAAGAAATCTCACTGGCTCTTACTCTAAAATATTTCCAGAGCATATTCTCTTGTCACCTATTCTAGCACTACCAAGATGCTCCAAGCCATTATCCTTTCTTGTCTAATTATTTCAGCAGTCTCCTAACTACCCTCCCTAATTCTACCCTCACCCCCTGCTTATACTCTGCATAGCAGTCAGAGAGATCCTTTTAAAGTAGAAGTCAGATCACACTATTCTCTGCTCAGATTAAAATCTAGTCCTAAAAATGGCCCACAAGGTCCTCTGTGATCTTCATATCCAACTGCACTCCTCTATCATCTTTCTGCCTTACTTTTTATTTTTTCTTCCCTGATTACTGTGCTCCAGCAATACTGGCCTCCTTGCTGCTCCTTGACCACATCAGGCACACTTCTACCTCAGGGCCTTTCCACTTGCTGTTCTCCTCAGATATCCACATGGGTTATTTCCATCCTCCTTCAGGTTTGGCTTACATGTTACCTTTTAACCTGTTACCTTTTAACCAACACCCCCTTTAGCCATAGTACCTTAAATTCCCTTCAGCATTGCCCAGCTCTCTTCCTTGATTTATTTTTCACATTAGCATTTACTGTCATCTATAACTGTGCATTTTATTTTACTTTATGTTTGCTCACTGTCTGCTACTCCACACCCGGTTGTGAGGTCCATGAGGGCAAGGCTTTTGTCTTTTGCTTACTAATCACTTCCTGATACCTAGAACGGGATGGGCGTTTAGTAACTGTTCAATAAACCCTTGTGGAAAAAATGAATAAGTAAATGAATGACAGCAATAGAACAATATATGTGGGACTCTCAATTAGTTTCCTATTGTCTTCAGTATGAGCTTAAATTATTTCTCAAGGCATTAAAAATCCTTCATAATGTGCCCTTAACTGATTTTTCCAGACTCATTGCTTATCATTCCCTCTCTATACTCTGCCATCCAGTCTGGAAAAGCTATCTATCCATTGTTTCCTTAACATACCAGACACTTTCATGCCTCATTCTCTTGTTCATGCTGTGTCTCTGCCTGGAAAGTCTCTTTTTATCTTCCCTTCATTTTTTCCCTAGCTAACCCCTGCACATCTCTAGAGAACTAATTCCAATGCCTTTTCCCTCTGCAAAGTCGTCTGTGACTCTTCTCCACAGAATTCATTAACCCCCACACAATGCTCCCAGAGTAGATCTTACTTGTCTCTTTTAAAACAATCAAATTATATCATGGCTATTTATAACACCAGCATGGCATACAGTGTCTGATACATAATAAATATTTGCAGAATCAATCAATATATAAAAGCTCCATCTTTCTAGTCCCAAGACATCATGTTAATCCATAGTATTTCACTACTGACTTCTTGCCAACCTGGATATAATCATATTATTGTTGTGGTTCTTGATAATTAATATCCATTAAATGCTTACTACATGCCTTATACTGTTTCAAACACTTTACAAACATGATTTTATATCATCATAAGTGCTTGCTTTATCAGTCCTAGTCCTATCTGATATTAGAGTTGAGGAAACTGAGTCAGAGACAGTTAATAAAGATCTGCTTCCTGAATATGTGCTCTTGGCCACAAAACTGTAGAATATCCCCGTTAATGGCTTATTCAGAAAGCTTGTGCTGAGTAAGACACTATCCAAATATACCACATCTTTCACTTTCTGAGTGCCATTAGTACAACATATCTTCACAAGGCATATAAACTCATTGGACTAAATAGTGATCCATTGAAAATATCTGAATGATTCTCTAAAATGAGTATAAAATTCAGGAAGATTTATGGAATTAACCAATGAAATAGTAGATATTTTCATAAATGATGAAAGAATGGAATGGATTTCTACTCTAAAAGAATGGATTTCTACTCTATCCTGTGAGTAGAAATTTCACTGTTCCCATTCAAGCTTCTTACTAGCCATCACCATCTTAACAGCCCTTATTGATCTCAAATAACTTTTCAAAGGGGAGGGTTAAAAAAATCCAAAACAAAACCAGCACCATGAAACAGGGTGATGTATTTATGTATATATTAAGGGAGTTGTAGAATGAAAAGGGAATATTATCACTTTTTTCAGTAGTTCAAAGACAGTCCTACATTTAAATTCCATTTTAAGGGGCAATAAAACTAGAGTTTAAAGTTAGTTGGGAATTCCAGTTTCCAGTCCAGCATGTAACTTGAAAGTCATCACTCCATCCTAACAACAGGTAAATATCTGACCAAACTGAAAAATCAACAACCTTTCCTAGACATGTCAGAGAAGTGAAGTCACAGAGAAAACTACTGCCCCTGAAATGGGAGAGAAACTATACAACCAATGAGAGTAGAGTGAAATATTCAAAGTGCTGAGAGAAAAAACAACAACAACAACAACAACCACCCAGAATACTGTACCCTGAGAAATTATCCTTCAAAGGTGAAGGAGAAATAAAAACTTTCTCAGGCAAACAAAAATTGAGGAAATTTGTTGCCAGTACACTTGCCTTGCAAGGAATGTAGAAAGAAGATCTTCAGTGAGAAAGAAAATGATGTAGGTCAGAAACTCAGATCTATATAAAGAAAGGAAGAGCATTAAAGAAAGAATAAGTGGAAGTAAAACAAAAACTTTTATTTCTCAAGTTCTTAATTGATGTATTTGTTCAAAATAATAATAGCAACAATTATGTATCCATATATAAGTGTGTGTATGACATATATATGTATATATTTATTTTATATATGTGTGTGTATATAAACATGTATATGTATTTTCCACATATATATGCTGTGTAAAATGGAATGAATGACTGCAAGGACACAAAAGACAGGAGGAAGGACTTAAAAATATTTTTTTATTAAAGAGGAGCTCACACTACACTTGAAGTGGTATAGTGCCATTTGAAAGTAGACATAGATTAGTGGTAAATGTATCTTGCCAATGCTAGGTGAACCTTCAAAAAAAAGTTTAAAAGAAGTATAAGTGATTGGCTAAAGAAGAGAAAAATAAAACCACATAAAATTAAAACCACATAAGGCAGAAAAATAGTGAAAGACAAAAACAGGAGCAAAGAACAAGGGCAACAAATTTAAAAAAACCAATAAAAATATGGTAGATAATAATCCACCTATATCAATACCCACTGTAGAGGTCAATGGTCTAAATACACCAATTAAAGATCAATATTTTCAAAGTGGACCAAAAACTAGATCCTATTATATGTGGTCTATAAGAAACTCACTTTAAGTATGGGGACACATACAGATTAAAAGTAAATGAGGAGAAAGCCACACCAATTTTAACACTAATTAAAAGAAAGGAGGTAGTCGAATTAACTTCAGACAAAGCAGATTTTGGAGGAAAGAAAGTTATCAAGTTTTAAAAGGGGCATTAAATAATGACAAAGGGATCATTGGTACAAGAAGACATAACAATCCTCAGTATGCATGCATCTAAAAACAGGGCATTGAAATATGTGAGGCAAAATATTTTGAAGTAAACAAACAAGAAAACATAACCTAACGAAATTTGTAGAGTGCAGTGAAAACAGTGCTTAGAGTGAAATTTAGAGCATTGAGTGTATATATTAGAAAAAAAGAAAGATCTAAAATCAATAATCTAAGATTCCAATTTAGGAAACTAGAAAAATAGTAAATTAATTCAAAAATAAGCAGAACAAAAATAATAAAAATTAGAACAGAAATCAATGAAATTGAAAACGAGAAATCAACAGAGAAAAGCAACAAAACCAAAAGGCACTTCTTTGAAAAGATCAATAAATTAAAGAACCTCTTGCCAGTCTACCTAGGAAGAAAGACAGAAGACAGAAATTACTAATATCAGAAAGAAACGAGGACATCAGTACTGATCCTATGCACATTAAAAGGATAATAAAGGAATATTTTGGACAATTCCATGTTCCCAAATTACATAACTTAGATGAAATGGACCAATTCCTTGAAAAACACAATCTGCCAAAGCTTACACAAGAAGAAATAACAATGTGAATAAGTTTATATTAATTAAAGAAATTGAATCAATAATTAATATCCCCTCAAAATAGAAAGCAAGAGGCCCAGATGGGTTCAATGATTAATTCTACAAACAACCAAAGAAGAAATTATACCAGTTGTCTACAATCTCTTCCAGAAGATAAAAGCAGAGGAATTACTTCCCAACTCATTCTATGAGGCCAGCATTACTCTAATACTAGAACTAGAGAATGACATTACAAGAAAACTACAAACGAATATCACTTATGAACATCAATGTAAATATCTCACAAAATATTAGAAAACCCAATTAAATAACGTATAAAAATAATTACACACCACAACCAAGTTGCATTTATCCCAGGTATATAAGCCTGGGTCAACATTTGAAAATCAATTAATGCAATCCATCACATCAACAGGTCAAAGAAGAAAAATCACATGATCATATCAATAGATGCAGAAAAAGCATTCAAGAAAAGGCAACATGCATTCATTATAAAAACTCTCAGCAAAATAGGTACAGAGGAGAGCTTCCTCAATTTGATAAAGAAAATCAACAAGAAACCTGCAGCTAACATAATAGTTATTGGTGAGAAACTCAACATTTTTCCAGTAAAATCAGGAACAAAGCAAAAATGTTCCCTCTTACCACTCCTTTTCAACAATGAACTGGAAGTCCTAATTAATGCAATAAGGCAAGAAAAGGAAATAAAAGGTATACAAATTGTGAAGATCAAAATAAAACTGAATTTTTTCACAGAAGACAGGATCATCTATACAGAAAATCCTTGTAAAAAAACAAACAAACAACAACAAAAAACCTCCTGGAACTAAAAAAGTGATCATAGTAAGGTTGGAGGATACACGGTTCATATACAAAAGTCATTTGATTTCCTAGATACCAGCAATGAACATGTGGAATCTGAAATTGAAAACACAATACCATTTACATTAGCATCTCCCAAAATGAAATATTTAGGTATAAATCTAACAAAATATGTAGAAGACCTATATATAGAAAACTACAAAACTCCGATGAAAGAAATCAAAATAACTAAGTAATTGGTGTGATATTCAATGTTCATATATAGGAAAACTCCATATTGGCAAGAAGTCAGTTATTTACAACTTGACCTGCAGACTCAAAATAATTCCA
This sequence comes from Physeter macrocephalus, assembly GCF_002837175.3. Classification (NCBI taxonomy): domain Eukaryota; kingdom Metazoa; phylum Chordata; class Mammalia; order Artiodactyla; family Physeteridae; genus Physeter; species Physeter macrocephalus. The sequence continues at coordinate 61,657,573 of NC_041223.1, forward strand.
GTCCAAATCCCAGCAAGTTATTTGGTGGATATCAATAAACAAATCATAAAATTTTATGGAGAGGCAAAAACTCAGAATAGCCAACACAATGTTGAAGGAAAAGAACAAAGTCAGAAGATTGACACTACCCAACTTTAAGACTTACTATAAACCATTTACATTAGCACAGTAATCAAGACTATGCCATATTATTGAAACAATAGACAAATAGATTAATGGTACAGCATAGAGAGCACAAAAATAGGCCCACACAAATATAGTCAACTTTGCAAAGGAGCAAAAGCTTTATAGTTGAAACAGTCTTTTCAACAATGGTGTTAGAACAACTAGAAATCCACATGCAAAAAAAAAAAAAAATGCATCTAGACATAGATGTTATACCCTTTACAAAAATTAACTCAGCTGCATCATATACCTAAATGTAAAATGCAAAACTATAAAATTCTTAGAAGACAACATAAGAGAATACCTAAATGACCACAGGTATGTGATGACTTTTTAGATATAACATCAAAGAAATAATCCATGAAATGCATTGATAAGATGAACTTCATTAAAATTAAAATTTCTACTTTGTAATAAACATTGTCAAGGGAATGAGAAAAAAAAACACAGGTTGGGAGAAAATATTTGCAGAAGTCTGATAAAGAACTATTATGCAAAATATACAAAGGACTAAACACTCAACAATAAGAAAACAAACAATTCAATTAAAAAATGGGCCAAAGACCTGAACAGACACATCACCAAAGAAGATATACAGATGGCAAATACACATGTGAAAAAACAGTCCACATAACATGTACTTAAAAAAACAACAATGATATACTACTACACGTCTTTTAGAATGGTCAAATCCAAAACACTAATAGCACCAAATGCTGGTGAGGATGTGGAGCAACAGGAACCTTCATTCATTGGTAATGGGAATGCAAAATGTTACAGCCACTATGGAAGACATCTTGGAAATTTCTTACAAAACTAAACATAGTCCTACCATATGATTCAGCAATTGTGCTCCTTGGTATTTAACCTAAAGGACCTGAAAACTTATGTCCACCCAAAAACCTTCACATGCATGTTTATAGCAGCTTAACTCATAACTATCAAAATTTTGAGGCAACCAAGATGTCCTTCAGTAGGTGAATGTGTAGATAAACTGTGGTACATCCAGACAGTGAAATATTATTCATGCTAAAAATAAACGAGCTATCAAGCCATGAAAAACTATTGAGGAAACATGAACACATATCACTAAGTAAAGGAAGTCAATCTGAAAAGGCTACATACTTTAGGATTCCAATTGTATGACATTCTGGGAAAGGCAAAACTATGGAAACAGTAGAAGGATCAGTAGTTGCCAGTGGTTAGGGGTCAGGCAGGGGTGAATAGGTAGAGCAGAGAGGATTTTTAGGGCAGTGAAACTATTCTATATGATTCTATAATGGTGGATACACAACATTATACATTTTTCAAAACCCACTGAAACATACAAGATAAAGAGTGAACTCCAATGCAAACTATGGACTTGGGTGATAATGATGTGTCATGTAGGCCCACTGATTGTAACAATGCTCCACTGGTAGAAGATGCGGTAGGCTGTGCATGTATTGGGGGACAGAGGGTATATGCAAAATCTCTGTATCTTCCACCTAGTTTTTCTCTGAACCTTAAACTGCTTTAGAAAATAAAGTCTATTTTTTTTAAGTTAGCTCTTCAGTACCAGTTTTTATATATAAAATTCAGTTTTTACTTTACAGCTAAATGCCTGCTTTAAAAATAATCAAAAGAAATAGTTGGACTTTTATAAGGCTTTCTTCCTATACCCATTAATTCATACTTTTATTAAATGTTTCGTTTAGGATTAAATCTCTTTTACAATAACTGTATTTAGGTGTCACCCTATTTGAACCAGAACTCTTTCTCTGTCTCCCTCTTTGAGTCTGACAAAAGACATTAAATAAATCAGAGTGTATAGAGTACATTTTTAAAAGTGAGGAGAAGCCTTTGCTTCTCTTCAATCTCTTCTAAAGTGGCTTAAAAAATAACTAGGATGAAGGAAAAACTTGTCTATATTTAAAATTCTTAACTGTTAAAAAGATAAAGATAAAATTTCAGATCCCTCTTAGCAGCAAAAAATGGCTGGGCAGCACCTCTCTGTGTTGTATGGATTTTGGATTATGTCATAAAAGATGACATTTTCTTGATTGAGGTGAAAGATGGAACTAACCTAGGAGATGAACTCATGGGTTATTCTGTAGATAAACACTTTCAGAGTAGAACTGTAAATGTAATTTTCTGATGAAAACCTAGTTTTTTTGTTTGTTTGTTTGTTTTTAAGCCTTCCAATCAAAAGTCATCTGAAAACTTCTGGCAAATGAATCTGGAAGATTAGGAAGAATTGAAAGAGATTTGAAAGGAACATGTATTGGAAAAGATTTAGAATTATTCTCCAATAGACTTTACCCTGCCTGTCTTTACCAATCTGGCTTACACAGTGCCTCAGAGAAATATTTCCAATCTGTAATAATGAACAGGAAACTACAATTTAGCACGACTTAGGTCAAAGTTCAGAACTAAGCCCAGAATGCTGTTTACATTCCTTTGTGGTAAAATCTGGATTCATATACTCTGCTTTAGGAAAAGTTCTGGTTACTGTGATTTAAAATATCTATTGTGAGACAGATATGTTTGTAGCAAATGATATCTGCTTTATAAATGTTGTAAATACTGTCTCCCCAATCACATCTACCACCACTAGCACCCAATTTTTTTAAGTTAGATAAAGCCATAGTCATTTGTGAAGGGGGTCCATGACGGCACAAATGTAGAAGTTATATTTCTTCCACTGTTTATCTTTCTATGTACACAGTTCATTTCTTTCATAAAATGTTAACCATAAAAAAGAATGAGAAGAGTCTCTTTGCAATTACTTATTCATTTTAAACACACACACACACAATATAGCAAAACAACATCAAAATCAGTGTTTCATTTCAGTGGCTTTCTAGACACCCTAAGGAAACCACTCTACTGCGTTTTGAAGAAATCTTCACTCTCAAATTGGAGAGCTACTTATGGAGGAGCACAACAATTATAAGGGGTTAAAACTGGTCACCATGAGAACAAATAGATATCTGCAGAAATGTGTTTTTTTGCTCCCAAGATCCAACTAGACCATCCCTATTGATCCTGAAGGCAGTTATTCAGACTACAAAATTTTTACTTAGTTCTGGACATGTACGTTGGCTTAGTAACACAATATCTTGCTTTTCAACAATACTTTATATAATATCCTTGTTTTCTCCATATTGGTTGTTTTCCCAGCTATGACATATCTGGTTCATTTTTCTTTACATTTACTGAAAGAGGTACCACTAGAGTGGGACTTTCTTAAGAAAGTCTTATCATTTACAGTCACAGCAAACTCATTAACATTTCCAAATTAATTATGATCTGAAATGATCTTTATGGCTTGCGTACTATGACTGGTATTTCTTTTTGCTGCTACTGATTTCCACAACTACTAAATGTGCCAATTAAAGTGGTTAGGGGATGTATAAGGAATCATATAAATTAAATACAAAAGATTATTTTCTTAATAAGTGAATACTTCAGGAGAAAGATGCAATGTATATTTTGATAAAAACTTCACCAAGAAAACAGGTTTCAATATTATTTTTGTTTACTTTAAGTTGTCCGTCATTAAAATTCACTAATGATTATAAAATCATTTACCAATCCAACCAGACTTTCAAGATTTTCAATGGGGAAAATAAAAATTACCATCTGCAAGTTCCTATGATAGGCAAATCTATTTGCAGAGCAACACGAGAATGTTTATTTGGTGAGATTGATTAAAAGCATAAATATTCATCAACTCCTCCATTTCACTCCTTTCTCTTCTTTTATTCTGCTAGCAACACTGACAGGTAAGGTCCTATAGTATAATACTTACTTAATCAAATTCAAGCAGAAGTATATCTAACTTTATAACCATTGAGAAAGTTATTCAAAAAGCTAGAACAGAGACTAATATCTTGAAATTCTTTGTTCATTCTTTATGGATAAGGTACTACAACAAAAATGAATCTTATATTCCATGATAGAGCATTTTCCCTTTGTTTAAACAGGAAATATTTATCAAGTTTCACATTATTTTATTTTGTTTAATTTTCTTTCTATCAACTTTACTGCAGACACTGAGATCATAGAGGTGTGACTAAGGAATTACATCTTCAGTTCCCTTCCAACAAGGTGACCACTTGCAAGAACTCCTATTCTCAGAAACAGTGACTCATACCCTGATCAAGTGCATTAAAGGTCATCTAAGTAATGCCAGGAAAGGATGTGGCTCCTTGCCAAGTCTTCTCTTCCCAGTTTATAAGTGGAAACAGTGTTCATGCTTCAAAATGAGCACATATAGTTTTATTTACAAACTTTAGTGTTTCAGCCAGCCATCGGATTGATAGCATTAATGAAGTATTCTGAACTAGTTCAGCAGCACCCGGAATATCAAGACGTTGAGATTTGTGGCAGTCACAGCACTGAAATTAGATGGGCGTCTGGTTTGACACAGGGCTAGAAGCAAAAAATTATTATATTATACAATAATCATATTCTAATGCTTATTTTAACATTTCCTGAAGTGAATGACAAGAGTAGAATATCATTAACAAGGCTCTACAATTTAACACAGCAACACTCTTGAAAAGAAAAAAACATTGGCTTTTGTCATAATTCCATTAAGTATACCAATTTGAATGACTGATGAATGGCACTTTACTACTTTCCTGTCTTTAAATTTTAGCAGCATGGTGGGAATGATTTTTTGAACTTGTGTCCACATGCATATTTTACTGAAGAGTCTTGTTTCACATTTTAAATGGGTGCCTGAAATAGTGCTGTAAGGGGAGAGAGAAATGTTGTTGACTATTTCAAGTAAAACTACATCCTTGTTGACAGCTGAATTAGCCACCTGAGAACGTGGTATCTGAGTTACAGAAAGGCTGAAAACTAAGAAAAACAAGTAGGAACAATAAAGGGATGATTGTCATTCAGGAGATCACAAATGTGACTGAAACTATCTAGATTCAGCTATCTTATAGCTCCAGTATTCCTTGTCCCTTTCCTTTTACCATCTCCTTCCTACATTAATTTTGTTGACATTTCCATATTTTTCCTAGCAAAATTATTCTGTATGTTGAAATTTACTATGGATCTGCAAAGAAACTAAAGTCATTGACTCTTTGGATTTTGCTGTGAATGAAATCCTTGGTCTAAATGCCTCTCTTCATTTCATTTTCCATACACCACTGGCTTCCTTGCCCTTTACTTCCTTGAGAATATATATATTTTAAAATTCTAATTTTTAAATCTATTTCTATACCTGCAACCATGATAAATGTAGCTGGAGAAAAGCACCACAACCACATAGATTATGTGTTTAAATTCATTTTAAATTCATGACCATGAACTTTAAGGACTCCCATGCTGGTGTCCAGCAATTCTACAACACTTCATCTGTCCAATCACTAGTCCACTTTCCTAGGTGACTATTCTGTAAATTCTCTTCCCAAACCTCCAACACCTTCTCCCCCATTTCTACTCTCAGGCAAAGATCCTGCTTTCTATCTCACAGAGAAAATAAAAGCGTAGAGAAGGTAACTTTCTCGAGCTCCCACTACCATATCTACCCAACAACCATAATTTGTACTCAAGTATTTGCCTCCCTTTCAGTTACAATAGATGGACTCCTTAAGTTTTTAAGGTCATTACCTTCACCCTCCACTTTTGCATTAGATCTCAGAAATTCTTATCTGCCTGGGCACATTGCTTCAGTAATTTTTTTTCCTTTGATCTGCTTCATCATTTTTTATTTTTCCCATCAGTCATACAAACATGTTGCTTATTTCTTCCATTAAAAAATAATAAAAACTTTTTTTTAGCCCTATATTCCTGATTCCTTTCTCCAATTCATGGCAAAATTCTCAAAAGAATTGTCTATATTTCTCCAATTTCTCTTCTCCCATTTTCTCTTAAGCCCATTCCAGTCAGGCTTTTTCCCCACCACTATACCAAAATGGTCTTGTAGGTCATAAGTGATGCCCACAATGCCAAATCTAGTGGTCAATTCTCAATCCTCCATCTCTTTAGCCATCAGAAGCATTTAACCCAGTGAATCACTCCCTCAATATTTAGTACAGTCTTTACACTTGCTTTTCCTCCAGCCTCAGTGAGGGCTCCCTCCCAGCCCATTTGGTTACTTCCCCTCCTTCTCCCCAACATCTTTTCATTTTTTTAACATCTTTATTGGAGTATAATTGCTTTACAATGGTGTGTTCTCCCCAACATCTTGATGTTGGAGTGTCACAAGGCTCAGTCCTTTGTTCTTGCCTCTAGCCACATTCATTTTCTTGGAAGTGTCATTCAGTCTCTTTCAAAATCTCAACCAAGCTTTAACTACAATTATGTGAAGATGACTGTCATATTATATCTTAAGTTCAGACTTCTAAACTCCAGACTCTTATGCCCAATTGTTTATAAACATCTCTACTTGGATGTCTATTAGGCATCTCAAATTTAAAATGTCCTAAACTGATATTTCCCCTCAAATCTGCTTTACTCATACTTTCCATATCAGTTTATGACAACTTCATCCTTCTCATTGCCCAGATCAGATACTGGAAGCCATTCTTAACTCCCCTCTTTCTTTCACATATCAAATTTAAGTATCAGAAAATTCTGATTTTCCTCTCCTAGGTCAGCCTCATTACTGATCTCCCTCTTTCCTTGTTCCCTTACAGACTCTTTCTAACACAGCACTCAAAGTGATTCTTTAAGAACTTGTGTTAAATCTATCACCCTTATTTAAACACTAATGATGTTACATTTATTCCCTAGCAAGAGCCAGTAGCCTACAAAGTCTTATATGATCTAGTCCCTGTACTTCTGTGACTTCATGTCCTCCTATGTTTTCTTGATCACTGTGTCTCAGCCTTACTGGTCACCCTGCTGCTCCTTGCATGGTAGCCATAATTCAGCCTTAGAGCCTTGGCTCTATGGTTCTTACTGCCAGTAATGATCAGCCCCTAACATAATGAATGGCTTCTCTCTCACCAATTTCAAGTGCTTACTCAAATGAGCCCTACCCTGACTACCTTATTTAAAATTGTATCCTGGGGCTTCCCTGGTGGCGTAGTGGTTGAGAATCCACCTGCCGATGCAGGGGACACGGGTTCATGCCCCGGTCTGGGAAGATCCCACATGCCGCAGAGCGGTTGGGCCCGTGAGCCATGGCCACTGAGCCTGTGTGTCCAGAGCCTGTGCTCCGCAATGGGAGAGGCCACAACAGTGAGAAGCCCGCATACCACAAAAAATAAAAAAAATTTTAAAAATAAAATAAAATAAAATTGTATCCTGCCTCACACAATTTACTCACTTTATGTTCCTATTCCATGGCTCCACTTCACTTAAGGATTTTATTTCATGCTATTTTCACTTAATTTTTGTTCATTATTTATTATAATTTTTTTCTATAAACCATGATAGGACAATTGTACAGCTGCCAAAAAAAAAATAAGAAATTAACGTAGCTCCTTACCTTATGCCATATGAAACAAAACTAAAAATGTATCCTAGACCTAAAAGTAAAACCTAAAATGCTAAAACATCTAATCTAAAAGATAATGTAGCAAATAAAGTCATCATTGTAACTTTGGGTTACACAATTATTTCCTAAATAGAATGCAAAAAACAAACTTAAAAACTGGATAAATTAGACCTCATTAACGTTAAAAAGTTTTCTCTTTGACAAACACTTAAAAATAAAAAAGCAAGATATAGACTGGGAGAAAATATTAGCAAAACTCATAACTGATAAAGGACATGTAGCCAGAAAAACTCTTCAAATTCAAAAATAAGTAAACCAATATTTTAATATTTAAAAAGGGTGAAAGACTTGAACAGACACTTCTATTCAGAGGTACAGATGGCAAATAGCTATATGGATTTGCCCATCATCACAAACGTAAAATGGCTAAATGAACAACTTGGTAATATCAAGTGCTCACAAGGATGAGGAGCAACTGCAACTCTCATGCATTGCTGGTGGGAATGCAAATTAAATAGTCTCTTGCTAACTATAAAATCCATCAATGTCTCTCCTACTTATTTATTCAAGTAAATAAGAAACATATGTGAGAAGACCTTCAAGATGGCAGAGGAGTAAGACATGGAGATCACTTTCCTCACCAAAAATACATCAGAAATACATCTACATGTGGAACAACTACAGGACACCTACTGAACTCTGGCAGAAGATGTCAGACTTACCAAAAGGCAAGAAACTCCCCACATACTTGGGTAGGGCAAAAGAAAAAAGAAAAAACATAGACAAAAAATAGGGACAGGACCTGCACCTCAGGGAGGGAGCTGTGAAGGAGGAAAACTTGCCACATACTATGAAACCCCTACACTGGTGGAAACGGTGGTGGTGGGGAGGAAGCTTCAGAGGCATGGAGGAGAGCACAGCAATAGGGGTGCAGAGAGCAAAGCAGAGAGATTCCTGCACAGAGGATGGGTGTCGACCAGCGCCCACCAGCCTGAGAGGCTTATCTGCTCACCTACTGGGGCGGGTGGGGGCTGGGAGCTGAGGTTTGGGCTTCAGAGGTCAGATACCAGCAAGAGAACTGGGGCTGGCCATGTGAACACAGCCTGAAGGGGGCTAGTGCACCACAGCCAGCTGGGAGGGAGTCCGGGAAAATGTCTGGAACTGCCTAAGAGGCAAGAGACCACTGTTTCTGGATGTGCGAGGAGTGTGGGCTCAGAGCACCACCTAATTGAGATCCGGAGACAGCACAAGCTGCGGCTATCAGAGCGGACACCAGAGACAGGCATGAGACGCTAAGGCTGGTCTGGAACTGCCTAAGAGGCAAGAGACCACTGTTTCTGGATGTGCGAGGAGTGTGGGCTCAGAGCACCACCTAATTGAGATCCGGAGACAGCACAAGCTGCGGCTATCAGAGCGGACACCAGAGACAGGCATCAGACGCTAAGGCTGCTGCTGCAGCCACCAAGAAGCCTGTGTGCAAGCACAGGTCACTATCCACACCTCCCTCCCGGGAGCCTGTACAGCCCACCACTGCCAGGGTCCCGTGATCCAGGGACAATTTCCCTGGGAGAACACACAATGCGCCTCAGGCTGTTGCAACACCATGCAGCTGCTGCTGCCACAGGCTCACCCTGCATTCCATACCCCTTTCTCCCCCCAGCCCCCTAATCAGCTGCTCCTTTAACCCCATCCTGTCTGAGTGAAGAATAGATGCCCTCAGGAGACCTACATGCAGAGGCAGGGCCAACTCCAAAGCCAAAGCCCAGAAGCATTGTGAACAAAGAAGAGAAAGGGAAATTTCTCCCAAACAGCCTCAGGGGCAGTGGATTAAATCTCCACAATCAACTTGATGTAGCCTGTATCTGTGGAATATCTGAATAGACAAAGAATCATCCCACATTGAGGCAGTGGACTTTCGGAGCAACTGTAGACTTGGCGTTAGCTTTCTGCATCTGATTTGCTTCTTGTTTTATGTTTATCTTAGTTTAGTATTTAGAGCTTATTATCATTGGTAGATTTGTTTATTGATTTGGTTGCTCTCTTTTTTCTTTTTGTTTCCTTTTTCTCTTTTTGTGAGTGTGTATGTGCATGCTTCTTTGTGTGATTTTGTCTGTATAGCCTTGCTTTTACCATTTGTCCTATGGTTCTGTCTGTCCGTTTTTATTTTTCTTTTCAATACAGTTTTTAGCACATGTTATCATTGGTGGATTTTTTTTTTTTTGGTTTGGCTGCTCCCTTCTTTCTTTTTTTACTTTTAATTTATTTTATTTTATTTTTAATACATTTTATGTTCTTTTTAATTTTAATAACTTTCTTATTTTATTTTTTTCTTTCTTTCCTTCTTTCTTTTTTTCTCCCTTTCCTTCTGAGCCGTGTGGCTGATAGTGTCTTGGTGCTGTAGCTGGGTGTCAGGCTTGTGCCCCTGAGGTGGGAGAGCTGAATTCAGGACACTGGCCCACTAGAGACCTCCCAGCTCCACACAATATGAAATGGTGAAAGCTCCCCCAGAGATATCCATCTCAACGCTAAGATACAGCACCACTCAATGACCAGCAAGCTACAGTGCTGGACACCCTATGCCAAACAATTAGCAAAAGAGGAACACAATCCCACCCATCAGCAGAGAGTCTGCCTAAAATAATAATGCCACAGACACCCCAAAACACACCAGTGGACACGGTCCTGCCCACAAAAAGACAAGATCCAGCCTCATCCACCAGAACACAGGCACTAGTCCCCTCCACCAAAAAGCCTGAACAACTCACTGAACAAACCTTAGCCACTGGGGGCAGACACCAGAAAAAATGGAAAGTACGAACCTGCAGCCTGCGAAACAGATACCCCAAACACAGTAAGTTAAGCAAAATGAGAAGACAGAGAAACACACAGCAGATGAAGGAGCAAGGGAAAAACCCACCAGGACAAACAAATGAAGAGGAAATAGGCAGGCTACCTGAAAATGAATTCAGAGTAATGATGGTCAAGATGATCCAAAATCTTGAAAATAGAATGGAGAAAATAAAGAAACGTTTAACAAGGACCTAGAAGAACTAAAGAGCAAAGAAACAATGATGAACAACACAATAAAAGAAATTAAAAATTCTCTAGAAGTAATCAATAGTGGAAAAAGTGAGGCAGAAGAACGGATAAGTGACCTGGAAGATAAAACAGTGGAAATAAGTAGTGCAGAGCAGAGAAAAGAATGAAAAGAACTGAGGACAGTCTAAGAGACCTCTAGGAAAACATTAAATGCACCAATATTTGAATTATATGTGTCCCAGAAGAAGAAGAGAAAAAGAAAGGGACTGAGAAAATATTTGAAAAGATTGTAGTTGAAAACTTCCCTAATATGGAAAAGGAAAGAGTCAATCAAGTCCAGGAAGCACAGAGAGTCACATATAAAATAAATCCAAGGGGAAACACACCAAGACATATATTAATCAAACTATCAAAAATTAAATACAGGGCTTCCCTGGTGGCGCAGTGGTTGAGAGTCCGCCTGCCGATGCAGGGGACACGGGTTCGTGCCCCAGTCCGGGAGGATCCCATGTGCCGCAGGGCGGCTGGGCCCGCGGGTCATGGCCGCTGGGCCTGCGTGTCCGGAGCCTGTGCTCCACAGCGGGAGAGGCCGCGGCAGTGGGAGGCCCGCGTACCGCAAAAAAAAAAAATTAAATACAAGAAAAAGATATTAAAAGCAGCAAGAGAAAAACAATAATTAACATACAAGGGAATCCCCATAATGTTAACAGCTTATCTTTCAGGGCTTCCCTGGTGGCGCAGTGGTTGAGAGTCCGCCTGCCGATGCAGGGGACATGGGTTCGTGCCCCGGTCCGGGAGGATCCCGTGTGCCGCAGGGCGGCTGGGCCCGCGGGTCATGGCCGCTGGGCCTGCGTGTCCGGAGCCTGTGCTCCACAGCGGGAGAGGCCGCGGCAGTGGGAGGCCCGCGTACCGCAAAAAAAAAAAATTAAATACAAGAAAAAAATATTAAAAGCAGCAAGAGAAAAACAATAATTAACATACAAGGGAATCCCCATAATGTTAACAGCTTATCTTTCAGCAGAAACGCTGCAAGCCAGAAGGGAGTGGCAGGACATATTTAAAGTGATGAAAGGGAAAAACCTACAACCAAGGTTACTCTACCCAGCAAAGATCTCATTTAGATTCAATGGAGAAATTAAAACTTTTACAAAAAAGCAAAAGTTAAGGGAATTCAGCACCACCAAACCAGATTAACAACAAATGCTAAAGGAACTTCTCTATGCAGGAAACACAAGAAAAGGAGAATACCTACAATAACAAACCCAAAACAATTAAGAAAATGGTAATAGGAATATACATATGGGTAATTACCTATGCAGGAAACACAAGAAAAGGAGAATACCTACAATAACAAACCCAAAACAATTAAGAAAATGGTAATAGGAATATACATATGGTTAATTACCTTAAATATAAATGGATTAAATGCTCCAAGCAAAAGACACAGACTGGCTGAATGGATACAAAAACAAGACCTGTATATATGCTGTCTACAAGAGACCCAGTTCAGACTTAGGGACACATACAGACTGAAAGGGAGGGGATGGAAAAGATATTTCATGCAAATGGAAATCAAAAGAAAGCTGGAGTAGCAATTCTCATATCAGACAAAATAGATATTAAAATAAAGACTATTACAAGAGACAAAGAAGGACACTACATAGTGATCAAGGGATCAATCCAAGAAGAAGATATAATAATTGTAAATATTTATGCACCCAACATAGGAGCACCTCAATACATAAGGCAAATGCTAACAGCCATAAAAGGGGAAATTGACAGTAACACATTCACAGTAGGAGACTTTAACACCCCACTTTCACCTCTGGACAGATCATCCAAAGTGAAAATAAATAAGGAACACAAGCTTTAAATGATACATTAAACAAGATGGACTTAATTGATATTTATAGGACATTCCATCCAAAAACAACAGAATACATTTTCTTCTCAAGTGCTCATGGAACATTCTCCAGAATAGATCATATCTTGGGTCACAATTTAAGCCCTGGTAAATTTAAGAAAATTGAAATAATATCAAGTATCTTTTCTGACCACAATGCTATGAGACTAGATATCAATTACAGGAAAAAATCTATAAAAAATACAAACACATGGAGGCTAAACAATATACTACTAAATAACCAAGACCTCACTGCAGAAATCAAAGAGGACATCAAAAAATACCTAGAAACAAATGACAATGAAAACATGATGACCCGAAACCTACGGGATGCAGCAAAAGAAGTTCTAAGAGGGAAGTTTATAGCAATACAATCCTACTTCAAGAAAGAAGAAACATGTCAAATAAACAAACGAAACTTACACCTAAAGCAATTAGAGAAAGAAGAACCAAAAAAAACCCAAAGCTAGCTGAAGGAAAGAAATCATAAAGATCAGATCAGAAATAAATGAAAAATAAATGAAGGAAACAGGAGCAAAGATCAATAAAACTAAAAGTTGGATATTTGAGAAGATAAGCAAAATTGATAAATCATTAGCCAGACTCATCAAGAAAAATAAGGAGAATCCTCAAAGCAATAGAATTAGAAATGAAAAAGAAGAAGTAACAGCTGACACTGCAAAAATACAAAGAATCATGAGGGATTACTACAAGCAATTATATGCCAATAATATGGACAACCTGGAAGAAATGGACACATTCTTAGAAATGCACAACGTTCTGAGACTAAACCAGGAAGAAAAAGAAAATATAAGAAGACCAATCACAAGCACTGAAATTGAGACTGTGATTAAAAATCGTCCAACAAACAAAAGCCCAGGACCAGATGGCTTCACAGGCAAATTCTATCAAACAGTTAGAGACAAGCAAACACCTATCCAAATTCTATCAAACAGTTAGAGACAAGCAAACACCTATCCTTCTCAAACTCTTGTAAATTATAGCAGAGGGAGGAACACTCCCAAACTTATTCTATGAGGCCACCATCACCCTGATACCAAAACCAGAAAAAGATGTCAGAAAGAAAGAAAACTACAGGCCAATATCACTGATGAACATACATGCAAAAATCCTCAACAAAATACTAGCAAACAGAGTCCAACAGCACATTAAAAGGATCATACACCATGATCAAGTGGAGTTTATCCCAGGAATGCAAAGATCCAAGATATGTAAATCAATCAAAGTGATAAACCATATTAACAAATTGAAGGAGAAAACCAATATGGTCATCTCAATAGTTGCATAAAAAGCTTTTGACAATATTCAACACCCTCCAGAAAGTAGGCATAGAGGGAACTTACCTCAACATAATAAAGGCCATATATGACAAACCCACAGCCATCATCATTCATAATGGTGTAAAATTGAAACCATTTCCTCTAAGATTATGAACAAGAAATGGTTGTCCACTCTCTCCACTAGTATTCAAAATAGTTTTGGAAGTTTTAGCCACAGCAATCAGAAAAGAAAAAGAAATAAAAGGAATCCAAATCGGAGAAGAAGTAAAGCTGTCGCTGTTTGCAGATGACATGATACCATACATATAGAATCGTAAAGATACTACCAGAAAACTACTAGAGCTAATCAATGAATTTGGTAAAGTAGCAGGATACAAAATTAATGCACAGAAATCTCTTGCATTTCTATACACTAATGATGAAAAAACTGAAAGAGAAATTAAGGAAACATTCCCATTTACCATTGCAAAAAAAAGAATAAAATACCTGGGAATAAACCTACCTAAGGAGACAAAAGACCTGTATGGTGAAAACTATAAGACATGATAAAATAAATTAAAGATGATACAAACAGATGGAGAGATATACCATGTTCTTGAATTGAAAGAATCAACATTGTGAAAATGACTAGCAATCTACACATTTAATGCAATGCCTATCAAACTACTAATGGCATTTTTCACAGAACTAGAGCAAAAAATTTCACAATTTTTATGGAAAAACAAAAGACCCCGAATAGCCAAAGCAATCTTGAGAAAGAAAAATGGAACTGGAGGAATCAGGCTCCTGGATTTCAGACTATACTACAAAGTTACAGTAATCAAGATAGTATGGTACTGGCACCAAAACAGAAATATAGATAAATGGAACAGGATAGATAGCCCAGAGATATACCCACGAACATATCGTCATCTTATTTTTCATAAAGAAGGTAAGAATATACAATGGAGAAAAGACAGCCTCTTCAATAAGTGGTGCTGGGAAAACTGGACAGGTACATGTAAAAGTATGAAATTAGATCACTCCCTAACACCATACACAAAAATAAACTCAAAATGGGTTAAAGACCTAAATGTAACACCAGACACTACCAAACTCTTAGACGAAAACATAGGCAGAACACTCTATGATATAAATCACAGCAAGATCCTTTTTGACCCACCTCCTAGAGAAATGGAAATAAAAACAAAAATAAACAAATGGGATCTAATGAAACTTAAAAGCTTTTGCACAGCAAAGGAGAACATAAACAAGACGAAAAGACAACCCTCAGAATGGGAGAAAATATTTGCAAATCAAGCAAAGGATTAATCTCCAAAATATACAAAGAGTTCATGCAGTTTAATATCAAAAAAACAAACAACCCAATCCAAAAATGGGCAGAAAACCTACATAGACATTTCTCCAAAGAAGATATACAGATTGCGAACAAACACATGAAAGGATGCTCAACATCACTAATCATTAGAGAAATGCAAATCAAAACTACAATGAGGTAACACCTCACACCAGTCAGAATGGCCATGATCACAAAATCTACAAAAAATAAATGCTGGAGAGGGTGTGGAGAAAAGGGAATCCTCTTGCACTATTGGTGGGAATGTAAATTGATACAACCACTATGGAGAACAGTATGGAGGTTCCTTAAAAAACTAAAAATAGAACTACCATATGACCCTGCAATCCCACTACTGGGCATATGCCATGAGAAAACCATAATTGAGAAAGAGTCATGTACCACAATGTTAATTGCAGCTCTATTTACAATAGCCAGGACATGGAAGCAACCTAAGGGTCCACTGACAGATGAATGAATAAAGAAGATGTGGCACATACATACAATGGAATATTACTCAGCCATAAAAAGAAATGAAATTGAGTTGTTTGTAGTGAGGTGGATGGACCTGGAGTCTGTCATACAGAGTGAAGTAAGTTAGAAAGAGAAAAACAAATACCGTATGCTAACACATATATGGAATCAAAAAAAAATGTTTCTGAAGAACCTAGGAGCATGACAGGAATAAATACACAGAGGTAGAGAATGGACTTGAGGACGCAGGGAGGGGGAAGGGTAAGCTGGGACGAAGTGAGAGAGTGGCATGGACATATATACACTACCAAATGTAAAACAGATAGCTAGTGGAAGCAGCCACATAGCACAGGGAGATCAGCTTGGTGCTTTGTGACCACTTAGAGGGGTTGGATAGGGAGGGTGGGAGGGAAACGCAAGAGGGAGGAGATATGGGGATATATGTATACATATAGCTGATTCTCTTTGTTATAAAGCAGAAACTAACACACCATTGTAAAGCAATTATACTCCAATAAGGATATTAAAAAAAAAAAACATATTTACACACAAAGACCTCTACATGAATGTTTATACTTTTTTCACGATTACCAGCACCTGGAAACAACAGAAATGTCCATCACCTGGTGAATGGATTAAAAAGGAAATAAAAAATGTGTGGCTCATTTTTAAAACAGAATACTATTCAACAATAAAAATAAAAAAACTGCTGATACATGCACAACATGGGTGAATTTCAAAATTATTACGCTAAATGAAAACATGGGGCTGATGATCACCTACAGAGGAGAGTAGTTTTACTTTTTGTGGTGACAAATTTTTCTATAACTCCATTGTGGTTATGGTTATGCAACTATTTATGTTTATTCAAACTCATGTAACTATATACTTTAATATGATGGGTCTTACTGTACATAGAGTGACATAATAAATGATATAAAGAAGAAACTAAGAGATTAAAATAAGTAGAAATAAATAAACAATAAAACAACAAATCATAAAGTTAACAAGAAAATGTGAAATCTGGATTTCATTTAAATATATTTTAAATAAATTTAAAGGCAAAAGACTGAGAAAAAAATCTGTAATGTATTAAATAACACGGATTAACTCTTAAATGTATGAAGAACTTCTGCAAATCATTAAGAACATAAAACATCATTAGAAAAAATGAACAAATGGTAATAATAATGGTCACCATAGAGAAAAAATTCAAACAGCAAAAATACTTCCAAGAAATACTAAGATCACAAGTAATCAGGGAAATGAAAATAAATATAAGATTTTTTTCTCACTCATGTTGTTGGCATAAATTAATAGTTTGATAAGACCCAGTGCAGGTGAGGGAAAAGTCTCTTTCTTAGGAAAAAATCACGGTCATTCTATTCATGGCAGAATGCACTGGTATAGTTTATTTAGCAGGTAATTTGGCTGCACATGTCAAAAGCATACATATTTTGAATCAATGATTTCAAGTCTAGATATCTATCATGGAGAAAAACTTGAACATGAACAAAAATAAATATGGAACATGTTTTTCCAACTTTATATGTAATAGCAAAATTTTGAAAACTTTAAATTCTCCATATATATGTGAATATTTAAAAATTATAGTGTGACTGACAAGGGCTTAATTTCCAAAATATGCAAACAGTTCATATAACCCAATAACAAAAAAACAAGCAACCCCATCAATAAATGGACAGAGACCTAAATAGACATTTCTCCAAAGAAGACATACAGATGGACAATAGGCATATGAAAAGATGCTCAACATCGCGAATTATTAGAGAAATGCAAATAAAAACTACAATGAGGTATCAACTCGTACAGATCAGAATGGCCATCATTAAAAAGTCTATAGGGACTTCCCTGGTGGAGTGGTCATTAAGAATCTGCCTGCCAATGCAGGGGACACGGGTTCGATCCCTGGTCCGGGAAGATCCCACATGCCATGGAGCAACTAAGTCTGTGCACCACAACTATTGAGCCTGCGCTCTACAGCCTGCGAGCCACAGCTACTGAGCCCACATACCACAACTACTGAAGCCCACGTGCCTAGGCCCGTGCTCCACAACAAGAGAAGCCACTGCAGTGAGAAGCTTGTGCACAACAACAAAGAGTGGCCCCTGCTCACCGCAACCAGAGAAAGCCCACGCACAGCAACAAAGACCCAATGCAGCCAAAAATAAATAAATAAATTTATTTTTTTTAAAAAAGACTACAAATAATAAATGCTGGAAAGGGTTTGGAGAGAAGAGAACCTTCCTACTCTGCTGGTGGGAACGTAATCTGGTGCAGCCACTGTGGAGAACAGTATGGAGGTTCCAAAACAAACTAAAAATAGAGTTGCTATATGATCCAGCAATCCCACTCCTAGGCATATATGAGGAGAGAACTCTAATTCAAAAAGATGCATGCACTCCAATGTTCATAGCAAAGCTATTTACAACAACCAAGACATGGAAGCAACCTAAATGTCCATCAACAGATGAATGGATAAAGAAGATGTGGTATGTGTATGTGTGTGTGCGTGTATATATATATATATATATATATTTATTTATTTATATACTTATTTATATACACACACACACACACAATGGAATACTACTCAGCAATAAAAAGAATGAAATAATGCCATTTACAGCAACATGAATAGACCTAGAGATTATCACAGTAAATGGAGTCAGACAAAGACAAATATACGAAATCACTTATATGTAGAATCTAAAATATGATACAAATGAACTTATTTACAAAACAGAAACAGACTTACAGACTTAGAAACTTACACCAAAGGAGAAAAGGGGAAGGGATAAATAAGGAGTTTGGGATTAGCAGATACAAACTACTGTATATAAAATGAACAACGAGGTTCTACTATATAGCACAAGGAACTATATTCAATATCTTGTAATAAACCACAGTGGAAAGGAATATGAAAGAGAATATATATATATATTCTTTATATATATAACTGAATCACTTCACTGTACACCAGAAACTAACACAACATTGTAAATAAACTATACTTCAATAAAATATTATAACTATAACATGAGTTACTATATATTCACTAAAAATGTTACATCTATATATAAAGATATGGAAAGTTGCCCAAGATATGTTGCTAATGGAAATAAAAGCAAGTTACAGAGTAATCTGTACAATATGACCATATATATATGTATATATGCTTATAGCTATGTAGATGGGAAGATTATAAATGGTATATGGGTAGATATGCATACATAATGTTTTCAAGAATTGCATAAGAGATTTACAACAATGATTACCTAAATTCAGGGAAGTGGGATTTGGAGAGAGTATTTGCAAGACAAATCTTTTTTTTTTACATATGTTTTTATAGCATTTGATTAATTTTTGAAATGATCATGTATTCCTTTCTTTTTTATTCTAATTTTAAAAATTTAACAGATAAATAAGACATAGTTCTTAACTTCCAGGAGCTTATACCCCAGGGTGTGAGGACAGACACCTCATCGAACAATTGGTATGCAATGTGATGTGTTCCTTGGTGGGAATGGATACCGAACTGCTGTGGAATCTTAGAAGAAAGAAGATATTACATTGCCCTGAAAACTGAAAAAGGTTACACAGAAAAATACATTTTATGATTGAGTATGAGCTTATCAGTAGGTAAAGAAGGGGAAGGCTATTTTATTTTATTTTATTATTATTTTTTAACCTTTAAGAGTCTTCATAGTAAAGAGTTGCCATAAAATCTAGTTAATTTTGAACTCCATTAGGGGAAGTTTACTTTAAAAAGAGATAATCAAATATTTGAATGAATACAGACTTTCAAATCAGATAACATGTACTCAAATTTTGACGCTTACTTACTAGTGGAGTCATTTACATATTACCTAACTTTCAAAGCCATATCTGTAAAATGGGTATAATATGACCATTTTAGTCAAGTTGAGGAATGATGGAATCATTAATATGATAGGGCATGAAGCAGGAAGATTGGGTTTGAGGGTGACAACAATGAGTTTAGTTTTTAATATGTTAAATGAAGATTTTGAAGATTAGAAGAGTTGAGACTGGACATAAAGAATATCAAATCATGAACATACAGAATATATTTAAATTCATGGCAGTAGAATAACTGGTCAGAAAGATAGTATCTACTGGGAAGAAGCCCAAGGATGATTCCCTAGGCCTTGTCATTCACGTGTGGTCCATGGACAAGAAACAAGGGCATCTCCTGGGAACTAGTGTGAAATACAAAATCTCAGGTCCCACCCAAGGTCTGTTGAATCAGAAGCTGCATATTAACATATTCCCCAGACGATTTGTATGCAGAGTAAAATAATAAGCATTACTCCAACAATCATTACTCTAGAGAATGCCAGATCTTGAGGGTCAATTATACAAGAGAGAGATGTAAGCTAAGCAATGGCCTGCATATTCCATGATATTTACAGATAACCTGGCAAGAGGAGACATGAAAAATCCATGAAGGAATTACTTTTCTTTTTTAAGAGAAAAATCCTGATGGTGCTAAATTTCGATCTTTTCTCCTCATCCACTCTAATCATGCTTATTGTGCTTCTGACACCTTCCATTATCCTTTCCACAGCTTATTATTTTAGTAGATATTATGCTGCTCTCTTCACACTGAACATGATATTGTTTCTGTGGCACCAGCAGCAACTTTGTGTTCATTCATATACACATATTAAAGAGTGGATTATCATTAATTATGCACTAAATGTTCTTGGCAACAGACTAAGTGACAAAACATTTGCTTTTGTCAGAGTTCTATTAGGTGAACCCAAGTTGAACCATGGAAAAATATGACACTTTTCTTTATTTTAATTTGTATCACAAGGTCAAGATCATGACAGTGACTCTATTTTGCACATTATTTTCTCTATCATTGTAATGATGCTAATGGAATTCTTTTAACTGAACTGTTTTTATCAGGTCTACAACCTATTTATTGCATATTAAGAATAAATTTTATGTTAACATTACTTAATCTACTGAAGTTTCAATTCAATAATAAAAATATGCTTTTCTGAAGAATGTCATTGCTTAAAAGAGTTCCAATGATGATATATTTTTACTGTTCACAGATAATTCAAGCAGAAATTGGAACAAAAAAGAGAAAATTATAATAATATTTCTATAGTAGTTCCAATTATAGATCAAAGAAACACTTATTAATAAACCGCATATGTCACAAGTTGCATTTAACTCTAGAAGTGCTTGGAGACTTAGAACTTCCTTTTAAAATATGCATGAAAAGAAGAACCTTATAAAGGAAAATTTTCCAAAGGTAAATCCAGTGCTAGTTTTCATGCTAATGTAAGTTACATTATAATTTTTCTATTGATGATTAGCTCCAGATCATAAGTAATTAAAACAACTTCAGCACACTTTCTTGTGGTATATCATAGATTCTCAGTAAGTAGTACACTATACCTACCACATAGTTCCCTGGGTGAAAATTCCTTGAATTAAAAAATGAATGAATAAAAATATATATAATATTGTTTTCTACCAACATTTCTGTAATTAAACTAAAATTCAGTTGCAGAAAGTTTGCATGAATACGAGAACATGCTTGATCCCTTAGCTCATTTTTCAGGGACAGGCTATACTAAAACTGGTTAGAAAAGAACTTATTTACTCTGCATTTATTCAGTCTCTATAATGTGCCATTCTACATTCCATAGAAAAACAATATTGTGTGAGACTGGTATTCATTTATGGTTTTGTTTGTTTGTTTTGTTCTCCTGTTTTGTTTTTAAGATGTATTGACTAAGTTAAAATAGTTAACATTAAGCAGAGTTCTTGGAGCCTATAATGGAGACAAAAATGAGACTAAAACCATATATCCTGACTCGGAGTACAGAGTTTCTTTAAAACTTACAAAATCCTATTTATTAAATGCTTGCATTTGATTGGATTGATATATAGATCCATTGAAAGACCTTTACATGGGAATCATGAAACAGATTTTTTCCTTACTTCTGCTCAACCACAGTGAATTTCTTGAGCTTCACTGCAGAGCCAGAATAAGAGAAGATATTAGGAAAATATCTGCATGCAGAAAACCCAGCAATAGCAATGCTGAGAATCCTGTTATGTGAGTATTTCCATCACAGCAGACTACATAGACAACTATCAAAAGTGTCAGATGTCATACACACACCATCTCCTCTACACACCCCAAATATACACACATGCATATCTTACACTAGGTGGGCACACGGTAGGTTAAAATGGATCTTTGCACATTGGTTAACCTGATTTATTTCTCTGATAGACTATTTCTTTCATATAGCAATATGAGAGGAGCTGCCAAACTCTCCATTAGAGTAACAAGTTCAACATGTTAACATGGAAACAATCACTGATAAAAAAGCTATGTTGGAAGGATGAATTCTATTACAGTAATAAATGGCTTAGATTTTCATACATGTCAAATCTATCAACAAGAAGGCTTCTATTATCAATATGGGTTTTGATTACAGATTTATAAATGGCTAAATAAAATGACAGAAAGTTGAATTTGTTTGTGCCAACCTCAGACTGGCCAAAGCCCAAACGTGAAGCTGTGAATTTGTTATATTCCTTGTGGCACTACTTTCATTATCTTGGATATATACTCCCAATTTTCAGTAGCTACAGGGCATGTTAATATCTCCTATTTTTCAGGATTCCCTCTGGGGGTCCAGTGGGGGATTCCCTTCCTCAGCAGCACAAGGTACCACTAACTCCCTTCTCCCTGCCCAACCTTGCCAACCACATCTCATCAACAAGTACTGTACATAAATTTCACACCCATAGAATCAAACTTTAATCTCACATAAATATGAAATTAGCATTATGTAAATGGTTATTATAGCATTTATTTTCCCACAGAATTTCCTATTTTATTCCCTTTGGACGTTAGAACAGTATTGTCTCAGACTTTTTAAAATACCTTTACCCAACCAAATGCAGAGAGACTTTCAACATCCCTCAAACTACATTGGGAGACTAGCATCTACAATAGTTATATATGAATGTACTCATCTTGTGCGAATGATACACATAGAAAATCACAAATATTTTAGCAATAATCTCCAGTTATAATTTTACACATGTTGATACTGATTGCTTATCAAGGGCAGAAATATATTAGAATTTCTTGATTTCTTCCTGTATTCAAGCAAGTACAAATCCAAATACGCTTTAGGGAGTTTTATACAACTTTCTGAATTTTCCTGCAGGTTACCTACCTACTGCGGCTGTTAAATTTAGTTACTTACAATACTGAGTTGAAATTACAGGTTCTACCCCATATTAACCAGGTTGCCGATTTTAGGATTCTGTGCTAAGCTTTCCTTTTTTTCCCTGGCTTTACTGAGGTATAGTTGACAAAAATGTAATATATTTAAAGTTTACAACATGATGATTTGATGTATGTATTTTCTGTGAAATGAGTACCACAGTCAAGTTAATTAATGCATTTATCACCTTGCATAGTCACTTTTTATTTTCATTTTTTGACAACACTTAAGCTCTACTCTCAACAAATTTTAAATATATGATACAGAATTATTAACTATAGTCACCATACTGTACATTACATTCTCAGAACTTACTCATCTCATAACTTGGGTCAAGTTTCTCAATGTAGTCCCATCACCACAAGCAATATATCCCAATGAAGACCCTTAATATCACATATGGTCATGTAAATAAATCAGAGCCCAGATCTGCAAGTCTGAATGGCAACTACATCAAGTATTTCTTCTCCATTAAAGACATAGGCAAATATAAGTGTATTTCCATTCCATGTTGCAGATCAAGGCTCAGAGGAGAATTTCCTTTGTTAACAGGTGTTTTCAAGTTATGAGGTCAGTATTAAAAAATTGATTCTGAAAATAAAAGCATAATCATTGCAACATTTTCTTTTATGCTCCCTACTATCCCCTGTAGGGTTCTAGTTATAATACCTGTATTCAGAGCATGCATTCCCAGAAAAAATTTTAACTCTGATAAATATACATACATATATTAATATATACATATAATTAGATATATAAGTTCTAACTCATATTATATATACATAAATATACAAATATAACCCATAAATATGTACATATAATCATATATGATTATATGTACATATTTTATATTATATATATACATAAGATGAGTACATGCATATATGCATGTATATGGAGTATGAAGAACTGAGGTGCCACAGTGGATATTACCCCAAAGGACAACCTAGGAAGTGATTCATATATATTTAAAAGAGCCCTTATGAGAATGAACATTATATTTCTGTGTTTTTTATGTAACATCACTCTCACTGTTCACTCTTTAATCTATATTATTTTTTCAAAGGAGTCTATTTTCTCTAGCAGAGGAAAGCTAAGTGAAAGTAAAAGTTACAGAATGCTGGTTTATAATTTGATTTTTAGGAATGGAGTAAGCACTCCAGATCCCCTACCTTTTACAAAGTCTCTTTCCAAAACACTAACAGTATATTTTACGGAAACCTTGATTGCCATTCTAGCCCATCTGCTCTTTATTAACTCAAGGCTCTATGGAATAGAAGATTTTTAACCTCCACATGCATATTTTACAAATAATTTCTGCATAATTTTGAGTCTTTATTATGCACTTCCTTTTGGTATTTTTACTTTGGCCTGATAATTCAAGGCACAATACTTGAGGCAAGAAATAGAAATTATACCCTTTTTTCTCTATCTATAAGGTATAAAGCTTTCATAAAATGGGCTGTATCTCCTTGATGGTCTTTGGCCACATTTCTCCCCCACCTCCAACCAGCATAAGGAATTCTTCCAGAATTCTGTTCACAGATACGTAATGCATTTTTTCTTTATTTCCAACAATAGCAATTTTACTTTGATCTCATAGCCACCAAACTATTAACCACAAGGATGCTTATAAGCAAGGTATAAGGCAGGCATGTCAGTGATTTCCAGGAGAAGGTCATAACTCAGAATTTTTTTTAAAATAACTATTACAATGAGGAACAGGGTACAGCCAAAGAAGGAAGAGTTATAATTTATGCCTGACTTACTTCAGCGGAATATAGTTTATTTATAAACTGCTTATGGCAAACTCTGTATGCCCCTGTTCTATGCATGTGCTGAACTGTCTTCTGGTAAATTATTTAAATTACACCTAGCAGTAATTCCTGAGGACTTTCATACTTCATTTTCTCTATTAATGTAACAGAGAAAAGCTGCTTTGCAAGGATTGCTCTAAATTCCCAGAGTGTGAGTTCCAGACTCTGTATGTGTTGCATTATACCTGTCAAAAAACTTGTCTTCTCCTGAAATTTATTACTGAAGTTTCTCCACCCGAACTACTCATTGAAGCCTTACAGAAAGCTCATACATGATTTAAGCAGCTAACAGCACTGAAAGAAATAGGTCAGGTTAAAAAAAACAACTGAATTTAAGCTACCTTCACTTATTACTTATGCAAGATTATGTATAATTTAGCACACTGCTGAATATGCAAGGACAGAATAATTGTTTACCAAAATATTTACTCTGAGTTGGTACCTGTGTTTTAGTGAGATAAGGTGACTTCTCAGCATTTGCTAATCACTTGTGAATTAAAAAACAATGAGTGAGTTTTTGATTGGGTTGATAACTGCACAACAGTATATGTAAACAGAGATCTTGTTTAACAACTTCATTCAAGTAAAATACCTGATACTGTTGTACAGAGAGCAGTTTCATTAAAGTCATCCCATTTTAGAAAACATTTCTTCTCTTTTTTTCCTTTATTATGGTCCTATCAATACACATACAAGTGTTAACAGAAAACCTCTCTATAAAATGAGCTATTTTTTTCTCTCTAATTTAAGCTGAACATGGCATAACATTTTTCTAAAGTTTAGAAGCAGACCAAAGGGATGAAGAGCCACTAAGGAAGGAGCAATATAGGTTCAAAACAGGGTCTTTAGGTCAGCTATTTTCCAAATGTAAACTGTTCAGTAGAATATAAGCCTTGCTTGGCATAACACTATTTTGATTTGTAGCTTTTCAGAAGAATTTTATTTTACATTTTTTAAACTATTTTATATTGGAGTATAGACATTAACAATGTTGTGATAGTTTCAGGCGCACAGCAAAGGGACTCAGCCATACATATACATGTGTCCATTCTCCCCCAAACTTCCCTCACATCCAGGCTGCCACATAACATTGAGCAGAGTTCCTTGTGCTATACAGTAGGTCCTTGTTGGTTATCCATTTTAAATATAGCAGGGCATACATTTTTTTTTTAAGGAAAAGAATCATGTTTCTACAAGACAGTGTTTGTCGGTACTTAATTTACAAAATGCAAAACAGTAGGCCCTAAATCAAAAGTTTAAAATTACATGAAAGCATCTTACTAAAATAGTTAAAAAGTTGAAAAAAATGTTTCAGAGAATGTATACTTTTATTAATTTCAATAGTTTGAATAAATCCAAATTTCATACCCATATAAAATGTTATAATTCTGAGAAAATTGTCATATTTTAACCCTTACATGGAACAAATCAGGGTACTGAGTTATGCATTATTTTTAATGAAAACTCATGAAAGAAAACATAAGAATATGAGTCTTAACACATTAAATTCAATCTTCAGATACAGCACCAAAGTATATGGAATTAAAACTGGTATTCAAAAATAGATATACAGAGGAGCTTCAAGATGGCGGAAGAGTAAGACGTGGAGATCACTTTCCTCCCCACAAATACATCAGAAATACATCTACATGTGGAACACCTCCTACAGAACACCTACTGAACACTGTCAGAAGATCTCAGTCCTCTCAATAG
>NC_041223.1:61684090-61686510 GCF_002837175.3 Physeter macrocephalus
AAGGCAAGAAACTCCCCACGTACCTGGGTAGGGCAAAAGAAAAAAGAAAAAACAGAGACAAAAGAATAGGCACAGGACCTGCACCAGTGGGAGGGAGCTGTGAAGGAGGAAAGGTTTCCACACACTACGAAGCCCTTTGTGGGCAGAGACGGGGTGCCAGAGGGGGGAAGCTTCGGAGCCACGGAGGAGAGCGCAGCAACAGGGGTGCGGAGGGCAAAGCGGAGAGTTTCCCGCACAGAGGATCGGTGCCGACCAGCACTCACCAGCCCGAGAGGCTTGTCTGCTCACCCACTGGGGCGGGCGGGGGCTGGGAGCGGAGGCTCAGGCTTCGGAGGTCAGACCCCAGGAGGAGGACTGGCGGCGTGAACACAGCCTGAAGGGGGCTACTGTGCCACAGCTAGCCGGGAGGGCGTCCGGGAAAAGTCTGGAGCTGCAGAAGAGGCAAGAGACTTTTTCTTGCCACTTTGTTTCCTGGTGCGCGAGGAGAGGGTTTAAGAGCGCCACTTAAAGAAGCTCCAGAGATGGGCGCAAGCCGCAGCTATCAGTGCAGACCCCAGAGACGGCATGAGATGCTAAGGCTGCTGCTGCAGCCACCAAGAAGCCTGTGTGCAAGCACAGGTCACTATCCACACCTTCCCTCCCAGGAGCCTGTGCAGCCCGCCACTGCCAGGGTCCCGGGATCCAGGGACAACTTCCCTGGGAGAACGCATCGCTCACCTCAGGCTGGTGCAATGTCACGCCGGCCTCTGCCGCCGCAGGGTCGCCCCGCATCCATACCCCTCCCTCCCCCTGGCCTGAGTGAGCCGGAACCCCCTAATCAGCTGCTACTTTAACCCTGTCCTGTCTGAGTGAAGAATAGACGCCCTCAGGAGACTCAGAGGCAGGGCGAACTCCAAATCCAAACGCCAAGAGCTGTGCTAACAAAGAAGAGAAAGGGAAATCTCTCCTGGAAGCCTCAGGAGCGCCGGATTAAATCTGCACAATCAACTTGAAGTACCTTGCATCTGTGGAATACTTGAACAGACAACGAATCATCCCAAATTGAGGAGGTGGACATAGGGAGCAACTATATATATATATATACATATATATATATAATTTTTTTTTTTTTTTCCCTTTCGCTCTTTTTCTGTGTGGATGACAGACTCTTGGTGCTCCAGCCAGGCGTCAGGGCTGTGCCTCTGAGGTGGGAGAGCCAAGTTCAGGACATGGGTCCAGCAGAGACCTCCCAGCTCCACATAATATCAAATGGTGAAAATCTCCCAGAGATATCCAACTCAACGCCAAGACCCAGCTGCACTCAACGACCAGCAAGCTACAGTGCTGGACGCCCTATGCCAAACAACTAGCAAGACAGGAAACCTTAGCCACTGGGGGCAGACACCAAAAACAATAGGAACTACAAAACTGCAGCCTGAGAAAAGGAGACCCCAAACACAGTAAGTTAAGCAAAATGAGAAGACAGAGAAACACACAGCAGATGAAGGAGCAAGGTAAAAACCAACCCGGCCTAACAAATGAAGAGGATATATGCAGTCTACCTGAAAAAGAATTCAGATAATGATAGTAAAGAATATCCAAAATCTTGGAAATAAAACGGAGGAAATACAAGAAATGTTTAACAAGGACCCAGAAAGACTAAAGAGCAAATACACAATGATGAACAACACACAAATGAAATTAAAAATTCTCTAGAAGGGATCAATAGCAGAATAACTGAGGCAGAATAACAGATAAGTGACCTGGAAGAAAAAAAAGTGGAAATAATTACTGCAGAACAGAATAAAGAAAAAAGAATGAAAAGAATTGAGGACAGTCTCAGAGACCGCTGGGACAACATTAAACACACCAACATTCGAATTATATGGGTCCCAGAAGAAGAAGTGAAAAGAAAGGGACTGAGAAGATATTTGAAGAGATTATAGTTGAAAACTTCCCTGATATGGGAAAGCAAATAGTTAATCAAATCCAGGAAGCACAGAGAGTTCCATACAGGATAAATCCAAGGAGAAACACACCAAGACACATATTAATCAAACTATCAAAAATTAAGTTCAAAAAAATGTTAAAAGCATCAAGGGAAAAAAAACAAATAACATACAAGGGAATCCCCATAAGGTTAAGAGCTGATCTTTCAGCAGAAACTCTGCAAGCCAGAAGGGAGTGGCAGGACATATTTAAATTGATGAAAAGGAAAAACCTATAACCAAGATTATTCTAACAAGCAAGGATCTCATTCAGATTTGACAGAGAAATTAAAAACTTTACAGACAATAAAAAGCTAAGAGAATTCAGCACCACCAAACCAGTTTTACAACAAATGCTAAAGGAACTTCTCTAGGCAGGAAACACAAGAGAAGGAAAAGACCTACAATAACAAACCCAAAACAATTAAGAAAATGGGAATAGGAACATACATA
>NC_041223.1:61686951-61688787 GCF_002837175.3 Physeter macrocephalus
AACAGAATACACATTTTTCTCAAGTGCTCATGGAACATTCTCCAGGATAGATCATATCTTGGGTCACAAATCTAGCCTTGGTAAATTTAAGAAAACTGAAATCGTATCAAGTATCTTTTCCGACCACCACGCTATGAGACTAGGTATCAATTACAGGAAAAGATCTGTAAAAAATACAAACACATGGAGGCTAATGAATACACTACTTAATAACGAAGTGATCACTGAAGAAATCAAAGAGGAAATCAAAAAATACCTAGAAGCAAATGACAATGGAGACAAGACAACCCAAACCTACGGGATGCAGCAAAAGAAGTTCTAAGAGGGAAGTTTATAGCAATACAATCCTACCTTAAGAAACAGGAAACATCTCAAATAAACAACTTAAACTTACACCTAAAGCAATTAGAGAAAGAAGAACAAAGAAACCCAAAGTTAGCAGAAGCAAAGAAATCATAAAGATCAGATCCGAAATAAATGAAAAAGAAATGAAGGAAACGATAGCAAAGATCAATAAAACTGAAAGGTGGTTTTTTGAGAAGATAAACATAATTGATAAACCATTAGCCAGACTCATGAAGAAAAAAATGAAGAAGACTCAAATCAATAGAATTAGAAATAAAAAAGGAGAAGTAACAACTGAAACTGAAGAAATACAAAGGATTATGAGAGATTACTACAAGCAATTATATGCCAATAAAATGGACAACCTGGAAGAAGTGGACAAATTCTTAGAAATGCACAACCTTCCGAGACTGAACCAGGAAGAAGTAGAAAATATGAACAGACCAATCGCAAGCACTGAAATTGAAACTGTGATTAAAAATCTTCCAACAAACTAAAGCCCAGGACCAGATGGCTTCACAGGTGAATTCTATCAAACATTTAGAGAAGAGCTAACACATATCCTTCTCAAACTCTTCCAAAATAGAGCAGAGCGAGGAATACTCCCAAACTCATTCTACGAGGCCACCATCACCCTGATACCAAAACCAGACAAAGATGTCACAAAGGAAGAAAACTAGAGGCCAATATCACTGATGAGCATAGATGCAAAAATCCTGAACAAAATACTAGGCAACAGAATCCAACAGCACATTAAAAGAATCATACACCATGATCAAGTGGGGTTTATCCCCAGCATGCAAGGATTCTTCAATGTAAGCAAATCAAAAATGTGACACACCATATTAACAAATTGAAGGAGAAAAACCATATGATCATTTCAACAGGTGCAGAGAAAGCTTTCAACAAAATTCAACACCCATTTATGATAAAAACCCTCTAGAAAGTAGGCACAGAAGGAACTTACCTCAACATAATAATAATATAATATAATATAATATAATAAATAATATATAATAATAATATAATAATAAATAATATAATAATAATAAACTACTAGAGCTAATCAATGAATTTGGTAAAGTAGCAGGATACAAAATTAATGCACAGAAATCTGTTGCATTCCTATACACTAATGATGAAAAATCTGAAAAAGAAATTAAGAAAAGACTCACTTTTACCATTGCAACCAAAAGAATAAAATACCT
Source organism: Physeter macrocephalus (assembly GCF_002837175.3). Classification (NCBI taxonomy): domain Eukaryota; kingdom Metazoa; phylum Chordata; class Mammalia; order Artiodactyla; family Physeteridae; genus Physeter; species Physeter macrocephalus. The sequence goes on from NC_041223.1 coordinate 61,688,505, forward strand.
AGGAATAAACCTACCTACCTAAGGAGACAAAAGACCTGTATGCAGAAAATTATAAGACACTGATGAAAAAAAATTAAAGATATACAAATATATGGAGCGATTACCATGTTCTTGGATTGGAAGAATCAACATTGTGAAAATGACTATACTACCCAAAGCAATCTACAGATTCAGCACAATCCCTATCAAACTACCACTGGCATTTTTCACATAACTAGAACAAAAAATTGCACAATTTGTATGGAAACACAAAAGACCCCAAAGAGCCAAAGCAATCTTGAAA
>NC_041223.1:61689042-61689370 GCF_002837175.3 Physeter macrocephalus
ATAAACAAATGGGACCTAATGAAACTTAAAAGCTTTTGCACAGCAAAGGAAACCATAAACAAGATGAAAAGACAACTCTCAGAATGAGAGAAAATATTTGCAAATGAAGCAACTGAGAAAGGATTAATCTCCAAAATTTACAAGCAGCTCATGCAGCTCAATATCAAAAAAACAAACAACCCAATCCAAAAACGGGCAGAAGCCCAAAACAGACATTTCTCCAAGTAAGATATACAGATTGGCAACAAACACATGAAAGGATGCTCAACATCATTAATTATTAGAGAAATGCAAATCAAAAGTACAATGAGATATCATCTCACACTGG
>NC_041223.1:61689686-61693523 GCF_002837175.3 Physeter macrocephalus
TAGGAGTGGCATGGACATATATACACTACCAAATGTAAAATAGATAGCTAGTGGGAAGCAGCCGCATAGCAGAGGGAGATCAGCTCGGTGCTTTGTGATCACCTAGAGGGATGGGATAGGGAGAGTGGGTGAGAGGCAGACGCAGAGGGTAGAGATATGGGGATATATGTATATGTATGGCACATATATACAATGGAACATTACTCAGCCATAAAAAGAAACAAAATTGAGTTATTTGTAGTGAGGTGGATGGAGCTAGAGTCTGTCATAAAGAATGAAGTAAGTCAGAGAGAGAAAAACCAATACCGTATGCTAACACATATATATGGAATCTAAAAAAAAACTGGTCATGAAGAACCTAGGGACAAGATGGGAATAAAGATGTAGACTTACTGGAGAATGGACCTGAGGACACAGGGAGGGGGTTGCGTAAGCTGGGACAAATTGAGGGAGTGGCATGGACATATATACACTACCAAATGTAAAATAGATAGCTAGTGGGAAGCAGCCGCATAGCAGAGGGAGATCAGCTCGGTGCTTTGTGATCACCTAGAGGGATGGGATAGGGAGAGTGGGTGAGAGGCAGACGCAGAGGGTAGAGATATGGGGATATATGTATATGTATAACTTATTCACTTTATTATAAAGCAGAAACTAACACACCATTGTAAAGCAATTATACTCCAATAAAAATGTTAAAAAAAAGACATAGAAATAAATAGAATAAAAAGCTAAAAGTAGATTCTATCCTACATTTATCATATCTTAAAATGAGAAAGTCAGAATATAATAGCAAAAACAAGAAATCATTTATGTAGGGTTCTTTAAATGAACTAAAATTGGGAATTCCACATATAGATAAATACCAGATACCTTCTAATTTTACTGAGTTAGTATTTAAAATGTTTAAATCAGAAAATGAAGGAAATATACTTTAACATTTATAAGCTCTCCTAAGATATGGTAATTTTCAGCTTTGAAGTGATAGCAGAATTTAGAAAGCAAAAGATAGACAGGCTTTACTATATAGAAATTAAGACTATGTTATAAGTTTTCAGGATAAAAAGGAATATGGCCTGCATAAAAAATATTTATAGCAATTATGGCCACATGTTTTATTATGTTATATAAATCATTTATATAATTGATAAGAAATACATTCAAATATATTATAGATAAATACATAGCATCAAATCCAAAGGACAAATGACATGAAGCAACAATTCACATAATATAAATATAATTAGTATACAGACAGAAGAGAATATGCTTAACATTAAGTGTTATCAGATAGATTACAATTTAAACAACAATCAAGTGACATTGTTTTTCTCTCAAAATTAATTTTAAAGTCATGAGTCTCCCTAATGATGGTGAGGTGGAAGGAAACAATGGCAGAATTATTTGTGATAAGATGTTAAAGTATTCAAAAAGCAAATAGCAACCTTCACATATTATTTGATATATAGACATTAAATATGAAACTTATAAAGTCTATTTAGCAACAAAGAAAATTTTTCATAAAATATATATTTTTAAGCTTAATACAAAATTGTAACTACAAGACAGTATGTCTACATATGTATATAGATAAGTACTGGGGTTAAGAAGAAAAAAACTAATGTAATTTTGGAAGGAATCATAGCTTTATGAATAACAGTTTATCTTTCATTTTGTTTTAACTGATTGTAAAACAATATTAATTATAACATAATAAGTACTTTAGTCCTTATTGATGTTTGTGAATTATTTCCATTTAATTCTCACTACGACCCTGTGAGTTAAGAACTAAGAATGCTCTTTCTAAGTGACTGAAGAAATCTCTTTGTAGTGGATTGGTGGGCCATCTGCCCATTTGACAAAATTTTATTGCCCAATATATTTTCAATGGCAACAAAAATAACTGCCACAGAACAAATGTTTGGAGTAGGATGATACATTATCAACATATTTCTATCATGTTCTATAAAATTAATGTGGCTATAACCAACTAAGTATGTTCACATCTATTTAATGGGACAATGCATAACTCTTCTGGTAGACAAATTGCTAAATATTCTAAAGTTGCTGTGAGAAAAAGGGAAATTTGTTGTCAATTAATCCACTTTTGTCAATTTTTTCCAATAATTGCAATGACTTGAAAGAAAACTATTGTAAGCATCTTAGCTCAAAAGACATCATACATTAGTCCCACTGACTAAATCAAATACAACAAAATTCAAAGAATCATTTGGAAGAAATTATAACAACACAATTGCCAATATATGGACAAACATCTGTGTGTGGATACTGGTCTTGTAATTTTTCAAGTAATGGTAATTTCAAATGATTGTTTCTGATCATAGCTTAAGTAATAAATCTACACAAGGCCACATGTCATAACATGCATGAATCTCAATGAAATATTTTACTTTATTTTGGTATTCAAGAACACTGTGCCTCAAAATCAGTCTCATGTGAGTATATGATTATATTAAAAAGCATATGTATCTTATTGGTTACATTTCTTAATAGGCTGAGCATCATAATAAAAAATTTCCGTATTAATTTCAATATTTCTACACAAATACACAATAAATTTATATTTTTCTGATAACTTTACCCAATTCTCCAACTCCTTTCTTTGCTTTTGTAATTTAAGATGCTTTCTCATAATTGAGTTTGCTCTTTCTTCATGCTTATACAAAATGGAACAGGGTAGAAATGAGAGGTAATAGCTAAACATATTAATTTAATGATAATATTTTATGCTGTCGTAGGAAATTACTGCTTTCTTTTCCAGAAACTCAATTTTAAAAGGGCACGTTACAGAATTTTTTTTTAACAGATGCCTTAGAAACTAGCTATAATGTCAGATTTCCCACCAGGAGCAAGTTAACTTATTGTAATGGATGCTCATTGTTACTTATGTGCTGTCACTAAAGATTTTTTCTTTTTTTTTTTGCAAAATTTCCTTAAAGAGTATCTTTTCTTTTCCTTTCAGTAATTTAAAAACCAAGGTAAAATTGAAGAATTTTCTGAAAAAAAAAATAAAGTACATGAAATATCCTAAAACAGTCCTAATTTTCATCAATACATAATGCATTTCAACTTTGCTGCCTCAGTGCTGCAAATTTCTATATTTGTCTCAATGTCATGGTCTTTATGGCTAGAAAGTTATTAGTGTCTTATCCAGGAATTTTTAGTTTTGCCAAAGCAATCATGATATCTGCAATCCTCATTTTTCTTGTTTCAGCTTAAAATGTAGTATATAAATCTATGAATTGATATTTTAAGATTTTTCTCCCCCTCCTTTATATCAGGTTTGGTACTGAAAATTCATGGGGAAAAGGCAAAATATTCAATCACTGGTGCTAAAAATATTAGTTGATTCATATAAAAATTTAGAAACCTGTTTTATAACAACAACAATAAACCAATGTATTAAATACTATGAAAAGCAAAACTTTACTAATTTTAGTAGAAAATTTCAAAGACTATTGCATATTAACTTTATATCAAGTAAAAAGAATTGACAGACTGGTAGAAATATATGCAGGCCATATATGAGACAAAAAATTCACATCTAGAGCATATAGAGAACTGATAGAAATCAATAAACAAAAAACACTATTTTTTTTTAAAGCACAATTCATTTGAGAAGGTAACTCACAAAGAAGAAATCCGATTAACACCTGTCCTTCTGAAACTCTTCCAAAAAATTACAGAGGAAGGAATGCTCCCAACTCATTCTTTGAGGCCACCATCACCCTGATACCAAAACCAGACAAAGATACAACAAAAAAAGAAAATTACAGGCCAATATCACTGATGAATATAGACACAAAAATCCTTAAC
>NC_041223.1:61693866-61703760 GCF_002837175.3 Physeter macrocephalus
CAGGATACAAAATTAATGCACAGAAATCTCTTGCATTCCTATACACTAACAATGAAAGATCAGAAAGAGAAATTAAGGAAACAATCCCATTTACCACTGCAACAAAAAAGAAAAAAATACCTAGAAATAAACCTACCTAAGGAGGAAAAAGACCTGTACACAGAAAACTATAGGATACTGATGAAAAAATCAAAGACAACACAAAAAGAAAATTACAGGCCAATATCACTGATGAATATAGACACAAAAATCCTTAACAAAATACTAGCAAACCAAATCCAAGACATTAAAAGGATCATACACCATGATCAAATGGGATTTATCCCAGGGATGCAAGTATGCGTCAATATCCACAAATCAATCAGTGTGATATACCACATTAACAAAATGAAGAATAGAAACGATATAATCATCTCAATATATGCAGAAAAAGCTTTTGACAAAATTTGACACCCATTTATGACAAAAACTCTCCAGAAAGTGGGCACAGAGGGAACTTACCTCAACATAATAAAGGCCATATATGACAAACCCACAGTAACATCATTCTCAGTGGTGAAAAGCTGAAAGCATTTCATCTAAGATCAACAAGGTAGATCTGTTCTCAGCACTTTTATTCAACACAGTTTTGTAAGTCCTAGCCATGGCAATTAGGGAAGAAAAATAAATTAAAGGAATCCAAATTGGCAAAGAAGTAAAATTGTCACTGTTTACAGATGACATGAAACTATACATAGAAAATCCTAAAGATGCCACCAGGAAACTACTAGAGCTCATCAATGAATTTAGTAAAGTCACAGGATACAAAATTAATGCACAGAAATCTCTTGCATTCCTATACACTAACAATGAAAGATCAGAAAGAGAAATTAAGGAAACAATCCCATTTACCACTGCAACAAAAAAGAAAAAAATACCTAGAAATAAACCTACCTAAGGAGGAAAAAGACCTGTACACAGAAAACTATAGGATACTGATGAAAAAATCAAAGACAACACAAACAGATGGAGAGATATACCATGTTCGTGGATTGGAAGAATCAATATTGTGAAAATGACTATACTACCCAAAGCAATCTACAGATTCAGTGCAATCCCTATCAAATTACCAATGGCATTTTTTACAGAACTAGAACAAAAAATCTTAAAATTTTTATGGAGACACAAAAGACCCCGAATAGCCAAAGCAATCTTGAGGGGAAAAAACGGGGCTGGAGGAATCAGACTCCCTGACTTTAGACCATACTACAAAGCTACCGTAATCAAGACATTATGGTACTGGCACAAAAACAGAAATATACATCAACTGAACAGGACAGAAAGCCCAGAGATAAACCCACCCACCTATGGTCAACTAATCTATGACAAAAGAGGCAAGGATACCCACCCACCTATGGTCAACTAATCTATGACAAAAGAGGCAGCACCACTTACTGGAGAAAAGACAGTCTCTTCAATAAATGGTGCTGGGAAAACTGGACAGCTACATGTAAAAGAATGAAATTAGAACACTCCCTATCACCATACACAAAAATAAACTCAAAATGGATTAATGACCTAAATTTAAGACTGCACACTATAAAAGTCTTAGAGGAAAACATAGGAGAACACTTTTTGACATAAATCACAGCAATATCTTTTTGGATCCACCTCCTAGAGTAATACAAATAAAAACAAAAATAAACTAATGTAACCTAATTAAACTTCAAAGTTTTGCACAGCAAAGGAAACCATAAGACAAATGAAATGACAACCCACTGAATGGAAGAAAATATTTGCAGATGAAGTGACTGACAAGGGATTAATCTCCAAAATATACAAACAACTCATGAGGCTCTATATCAAAAAATCAAACAACACAATCAAAAAATGTGCAGAAGATCTGAACAGACATTTATCCAAAGAAGACATACAGATGGTCAACATCACTAATTATTAGAGAAATGCAAATCAAATCTACAATGAGGTATCACCTCATACCAATCAGAATGGCCATCATCAAAAAGTCTACAGACAATAAACTCTAGAGGGGGTGTGGAGAAAAGGGAACCCTCCTACACTTTTGGTGGGAATGTAAATTGGTACAAACACTATGGAGAACAGTATGAAGATTCCTTAAAAAACTAAAACTAGAACTACCATATGACCCAGCAATCCCACTCCTGGGCACATATCCAGAGAAAATCATAATTTGAAAAGATACATGCACCTCAATATTCATTGCAGCACTATTATTTACAATAGCCAAGACATGGAGGCAACCTAAGTGTCCATCGACAGATGAGTGGATAAAGAAGATGTGCTACATATATAAATGGAATGTTACTCAGCCACAAAGGAATGAAATAATGCCATTTGCAGCAACATGGATGGACCTAGAGATTAGCATACTAAGTGAAGTAAGTTAGATAGGGAAAGACAAATATCATATGATATCACTTATATGTGGAATCTAAAAAAAAAATGATACAAGTGAACTTATTTACAAAACAGAAACAGACTCACAAACTTCAACAACAAACTTATGGTTACCAAAGGGAAATGTGGCAGGGGAAGGATAAATTAAGAGTTGGGAATTAACATATACACACTACTGTATATAAAATATATAATAAACAAGAACCTACTGTATAGCACAGGGAACTCTACTCAATATTGTTTAATAACCAATATGGGAAAAGAATCTGAAAAATAATGGATATATGTATATGTATAACTGAGTCACTTTGCTGTATATCTGAAACTAACACAACATTGTAAATCAACTATATTCTAAAATAAAATAAAATGAAATTTAAAAAAAGAAGAAATCTGAACCTCTCCAACCCCCTTTCCCCACCCCCAGTAGTCAAGAAATGGTCCAGTGGGTTATTATTTCACATCCAATAGATACGGCAAAAAATTGGTATTCTGAAAATATCAAGTGTTCTGAAGGATATAAAAGAGTCACTTTTATTTACAACTGATAGGAGTGTAAATTGTTAAAATCACTTAGAACCAGTTTAACAATATCAAACACAGATGAAGTTTCAAATTCTTAGCAACTTCAATCAAGGTATACACTCTAAAGGCATTTTCACGTGTGTGTGCACACAAGGCATGTATTAGAATAATATCAGTGTTTATAATATTTTAAAATTAAAATAAAACAAGTGCATTTTAAATAAAATTTGGCATAAAATGGAATGTCATTAAGTGGCAAAAGTCAATAAATGGAGCCACAAGTCTCAGATTTTCAAACATAGAATGTTTAGTGCAAAGAGTAAGATGCTCAAACATTTTTGTAGTATGAGTCATGTTAATTTAAAAACATATAGCCAGGGACTTCCTTGGTGCCACAGTGGTTAAGAATCCGCCTGTCAATGCAGGGACACTGCTTCGAGCCCTGGTCTGGAAAGATCTCAGCTGCTGCGGAGCAACTAAGCCCGTGCACCACAACTACTGAGCCTGCGCTCTAGAGCCCGCGAGCCACAACTGCTGAGTCCACGTGCCACAGCTACTGAAGCCCGTGTGCCTAGAGCCCATGCTCAACAACAAGAGAAGCCACCTCAGTCAGAACCCCGCGCACCGCAACAAAGAGTAGCCCCCGCTCACCGCAACCAGAGAAAAGCCCGCACACAGCAAAGAAGACCCATAGCAGCCAAAAATAAATAAATAAATTAATTAATTAATTAATTTGTAAAAAAACCCAAAAACAAAAAAAAATATAGCCAATGCTATATGTTAAACATATTTATAACAAATATAAAGCGATGCAAATTCAGAATGGAAGTTAATTTGGGGGCAGAGTGAGGGATCAGACAAACACAGGGGTTTCTAATGATTTTAAAGTTTATTTCTGAAGCTGGGTGGTATAAAAATGTGTGTTTAGTACATAATTTATATTTTCTAATGTTTAATATTTTCCATAACTAAAATACATCAATGTCTATTTGTCCATTTACGTAGGTATAATTCTAACTACACATTATCATATAAACACACATGATCAGCAGATAGAATTGATATACATGTAGTATAACACCTATGTAAGGTTATTCACACTTGAAGATAAGTGGTTAACAGAAATAATTAACCAAGTTCAATATTTTTCCCTTATTATTTGAGGCCAACTCTCCTGTTTTGCCCTCTTTAAAAATAATCTTTATTAGGGATAATCAACTAATACTTATATAAAATAATGTTTTTACACGATGTAAACAGAACAGAAATATAAAAGGAAAGTTATTGCAGTTTATTTCTAATCTGTGTGTGATGACAGCTCAGTGCTGTGTCCTCATTACAAGCCGTGAATCTTAAAAATCACAGTCCTGCTTCCTGATTGGAAGGGTTGTCTGCTATTTAAAAGCCCCATAAATCAGGCAGAATAATCTTTTCATTCAATAGCCTTTTCTGAATAAAAAGAACTTACTCTGAAAAATAATTAAGAGGGGATACACTGTTCATTAAGGTATTATTAATAATTTATATGAAAAGTTATTCTTTTTTCCAACCAAAGTGGATAAGTGCATAGTTATGAGCACTAGTAGAAGCAAGAACACCATGTTTACACTTCGTTACTGGTGTGAAATATCTCGTCCCCAGTCGTGACTTCCATATCGGTATGCTATACAGGCCAGGAAGCATGGTGCAATTTATTTTAGGTTTACAATTTCCCCAACAAATATCATGCCACATCTCACTATTGCCTATCATTTGAGAGGTAATTTAAGTAATATAAGATCCCTCCCGACTAATATATTCATTTATTCTATGATTCCTTATTATAACCAAACCCTTAGCTTCAATTTTTGATTTGAGAAAACAACCTTGGGATTTCTCAGACTTTCTTTAACTATTTTTCCATCTTCTTTTCTATGACCCACCTATTGGATAATTTTTAGATAAAATCCCTAAGTGCATTTATCTTTGCTTTATTTATTATTGAGAAACTATACACTGTGCACTGTGCTAATCTCTGATGACACTGTGTTCAAAATGAACACAATTTCTACTCTGCAGGAATAGGAATTTATAATCTATTGAGGAGAGAATGATTAGCAAACAGGCATTTCGACTCAGTGAGAATGCCCCGGCATGAGATCAGAAGTGACTGTCCTCTGAGGGGCATCTAACTCAGTTTTAGGAAGCTAATGACAGGCTTTTGGAAGAGGGGTCCATCAGCTGGGATATGAAGAATGTGCAGGAGTTAGACAAGGTGAGAGTTAAGGGTGGGGTGGGGTGGGGAAAAGGTGTTTTAGGCAAAGGAGGGCAGCCTGGTGTTTTGAGTTGGGAGAAAGCATTTCTAACTGAGACTGATTCTTTAGGTTAACATTCCTATCTGAAACAGTAACTAAATCCACGTATATAGTTACATAAAATTCATAGTGGACCCTCAAATGTCTTTCTCTCCATTCAAAGTATTACAAAAGCTTTGATTGCAGAACACATACTTAACCCCACTCCATATTCATCAATGTTTCACTGAGAATTTAGATGCTTTAAACATTCTAATAAACAGTTGTTTGTGTGCTGAGCTATATATATTTTTTACATATATGGAAGCATATCCAACCATCCTTCATTTCTTCTTAGAGATTATGAATTTCATTTTACATCTCACCCTCAACATCTAGATGAGTGCTTTGGAAATAGTGCACATTTAGAAAATATGCTTACTGAGATAATGAGTAAAAACAAATATCCTACTTAGGACTGTGACTAGGAAAATACTGGCAATGATAACTCCTTTAGGATTCTAGTAGTAATTAGATATTATCTTACTAATGCAATGTTTTCAATTATAAGAGATAAAAATCGATATGTCATTGAAAATTAATACTCCTATACATATAGGAGTATATATGTCTCCCTCGGGTACCAATATACAGGCACGAATAATGAGTTTTTATATGGAATTACATGGTTTTTGTACTAATTGTCAATGACCAAGGCCCCTTAATGAATCAAGAAAATGCTATATAACTTACAATAGATTTTTCTTTCTATTACAAATGTTTATTTTTTATCACTAAGTTTCTTTGAATTTTATCTAGCTAAAAAATAAATCTCAGTATTTCCAAATAATTTTCCTTTTATTATAAAAAAAATTCTGGTTCCAGTCAATGGAAACTAAACAAAAGTGTAGCAGATGAGGGTAAGTTTTCTGTCTCAAAATTTCATACTCAGAATGAAAACCAAAACTCCTACAAGGAAATTCAGGGATTTGAACCTCAAAGGCAAGTAGAATCAGGAATTTTAATGCTTCTAGGACACTCTTTCTTCATTTATTTTCTTTGATTCTTTATACATGCTATACGCTCTCTCTCTTTGCAGACCTTCACTTTCCACGTGGCCACTGACAGTTCCCAAGGTACACATTTTACAGCTTTAGCCACCAGAAAAAGAAAGAGAGTACTTTTCAAGTCCCAAATACTCAAAAAATGGACTGTGATAGATCAGGCTAGGGTCAAGTGTTTACCTCTGGACCAACAGTGGACATGGTAAGAGGTTACTACGATTGGATTAGCTTGATTCTGGGAGAAGGTTTGGAGGGGTACCTAGTGTATCATTTGTGTGGGGGAATTCCCAGCTGAAGGTAAGCAAGCTGAGTAGCTAGTTATGAGCATAAATGCTAATTGAATTTATCTCCCACTTATAATAATAACAAATATTATCCTTTTGTTGCCTAGTGAATTTCAACAAACGATTTCCATATTCCTCTTTTAATACATGGAGGAAATGTTCTATGTCGAATGTATATTCTCTGTATCACATTAATGTACCTGTAATTAAACAGATATGCCTCATCATTTATTTGGATCCCTAATGCCTGCTCATTTTATAGTGTTATATATATATATACATATATCCAGGAAAAAATAAAGTTGAAAAACTGTCCTAGGTATCGCTGGTGCTGTATAAGGATAACCATGCAAAAACAGGTTGATTAGTTTGCCTTTAAACTAGGAAAACCTGTCACAACAGATGTCATTCGTCATCTGTAGGAGGAAACCGAGAGACTCTCTAATAATTCAGCCTCCCATGCAGAAGTGTTGCTAAAACGAGAAAAAGCTTTGGTTAGGCCAACTGGAGAAATCTGGATTGATCAACATTTGTATTTTTCATTGTAAATGAATAAATTGTCATTTGATGTTTAATGAAGCATTCTCTGTGAAAGTAATAAATAGGTATCCAGCTGTGTGGGACCCATGAACTCTTGGTGTGTTGACCAAAACAAATTGCTGATCCTGAAAGGCTGAGGACCAGGCCTGAGAATGTGGCAAGTTTACTGATGGAGAGAGTGTTTACAATCTCTGAGTAGTCAGTCTGTAGAATCTTTCAACTCCCTGTCTTAATGTACAGGGCCTTCAAAATGCAAAAGATGCATTTAATTTGTTTTGGTAGTTTTTCTATAAAAACAAACATGCAACAATTATTAAACACACATTTCCAGAGAAAACAGTGGAGCTTCCCCCACCCCCTTTTTCTTTGTAATTGATTTCTAAGGGAAAACATTTTCATCACTTTTTAAGGAGACCACAGTCTTCTTACCATTTAAGCATCAGACCCCTGATTATATTTCATTCTGGGCTTACTGTGCACAGTCTGTTGGCTGCAAACATATATTTCTGCCAAGTTAAGTTTGTATACGTGTCTGCTTTTCTATATAATGGAATGTTTATGCCACCGAAGGGTTTCAAATGGCATAACTTTGGAATAAAAACTTGCAGATCCCCAAAGTGACTCTAAACAGGATCAGGCAAAGCTTATACAGCCAAACAAATAATCTTAATCTCATTTTGTCTTTTTATTCTCCCCTTTTTTAAAAAAAACAATGATTCTTAGTAAAGTTACAGAAAGCAGTTCTGGCAGCAATTTCATTGCTATGTTACCAGTAATGAAAAAGGAAATAGGAATCAGTCACTGATCATTAAATCTTTTCATAATCCACTAAAACATCACAGTTGATTTCTCCAGCCCTATTAAGCTCTTGTATTTAGGTTAAGTTTCTGTTAATAACATGCATCTCTCAATCACAAAACAATTTAAAACTAGTACCGCAACACTAGACTAGATGTTAAAATAATGTTTAGCTTTCATATAAATAGTATGGTAGATTTTACCTTTAGTTATTTATTTCTTTGCATTGCACTGAATGCACTGGTGGAACTCTCCAAACAAAGTTATTTGTTTTCAAGTGAAAACAAATAAGTTAACTATATTCATTGAAGAGATAATATAATTTATTTTGTCTTATATCATTGAACTTAAATACGCACTTATAAAGGCTATAGTAACTGCCTACACACAATTGAAGTCTACAAGTTGCTGACACCATGCCCTCAAGTTCACTATTTTTCCACCTGGAATTCTCTCCCAGTCCTTCCCTGTCAATCAGTAGGTATCCTTTTATCCCAAGGACCAGCTGAAACTTCACATGCTTGAGAAACCCACAGCGACTGAGACCATTCCTTTACCACATGTATACGCTGTTTTCTAAGCAGCTCTTCCCCACGTCTCACGCTACTGCATGCTGTTTTGCAACAATCTCAGGTTGCTTCATATGTGTGCCATTTTTTTCCAAATAGGTTTTAAGTTTATTGTGTAAAGGTCCATATCTCCTACTTCTCCTTTATTCTGAGGATCACCTGTATATCTCACGGCAATTTGGCAATTTCTTATTGTCACACATAGAAGTCATAACAGGTGAATCAAATGAAAAACATTTTTTTTTAATTTTAAGCCAATTTATAACTTTTCCATGTCTCTAGCTAGGACAATCTGCATTCTATTATTTCTCAATCATAGAAAGAAGAAGATATAAAGAATCATATTACATAACCCTCTTTTTGAAACAGGACAGTATCATATGTAATATATAAATAAGTAATAAATAAAACAGGACCAATAGTTGTTTTTTAATTCTAATCCTTGTTCTCCATCACAATAGAAAGATGTCAAAGGTTATGAATAAATGTTTATTAATTAGGTGAACAAAGTCAAGTAGGGTTAATTCTAAACCGTTGCTGAATTCAAAATGAATTGTTTTGAATGAATTGTTTTGAAATGTTTCCATTTCTGTTTGCATTGTATTTGTGGAGTCCTTAAATTTTTGTTTAAAAAATAATGGATCTTACATTATATACACAAATGCTAGAATCCTACTCTTATGTTTCTACTAAATCATTGAGTTTGTACACTTAAGTTATGTTAATGATTTGCTGAAATATAGGTGGTACAAAGTTGTTTTAATGGCTTGGTAAAAGGTACTACCAACAAGCAAGAAGATGCAAAGTGAGTAGTTATCAAGGACTTCATCATAAAAATAGACTTGGGCAAACACATATGAGTCAGTCTTTCAGCAACACAAAGTATGTTTTTAAATGTTCATCCTTAGATGTACAGAAGCTGTATCATCAGAAGGAAAAATATTGAACCAGAAAACAAATCTGAATAGAACTGTTTTAACATAATCAGTTCAATATTTTCTGGGTTTGGTCTGCATGTTTGAGTTGGCCTCTACTGTAATGTACTCAAGATTTGAAGAGTTAAGTCCTCAGTATCTTACAAAGAGGTAGTATAGAAGAGTGGACTCTGCTGCTAGACTTTCTGGTCAAATCCTGGATTTATGACTATTTACTAGCTTATAACTTGGGAAATTTCCTTAACCTCTCTGAGTTTCAGTTTGGTCATCAGTAAAATGAATAAAAAGAATATTTTGAGAACTAAATGTCTTAATACATTTAAAGTGCTCAAAAGAATGTCTGGGATATAGTAAGTATTCAATACATTTCTATTATTAAGTTTTCACAAAAATCTACTTTGCTCTTGTTCTTTTTTTTAAACATCTTTATTGGAGTATAACTGCTTTACAATGGTGTGTTAGTTTCTGCTTTATAATGAAATGAATCA
>NC_041223.1:61703783-61728892 GCF_002837175.3 Physeter macrocephalus
CTGTGTCCTCAAGTCCATTCTCTATGTCTGCGTTTTTATTCCTGTCCTGCCCCTAGGTTCTTCAGAATCTTTTTTTTTTTTTTTTAGATTCCATATATATGTGTGTTAGCATATGGTATTTGTTTTTCTCTTTCCGACTTACTTCACTCTGTATGACAGACTCTAGGTCCATCCACCTCAGTACAAATAGCTCAATTTCGTTTCATTTTATGGCTGAGTAATATTCCATTGTATATATGTGCCACATCTTCTTTATCCATTCATCTGTAGATGGACACTTAGGTTGCTTCCATGTCCTGACTATTGTAAATAGTCTGCTCTTGTTCTGATACTCATTGTTACAGTGTACCTAATAAGGAAGACTACAAAAAGGTCAATTCAATTTTCAATAATTCAAGTATTACAGGACCTAAATACCTTTTTTACTCAATAATGGCCTTCCTTGAAAAAGTATACTTAGTGGACTGTGCTTTTTGGCTATAAAATTCAAATTCAGAAACATGCTTCTCCCTGTGCCCCCCTTAATGAGGTGACGCAGTTAATGCTGAACTGACATAATACTCAAGCTGATAATGGCTAGACTGCTATACACAGGTCAAAAACGAAAAAGAAAAATATTCCTTTTGAGTTGGAATATACTGTTCTTTAGGCCCTTCACCTGTTTCTGATTTCTACCTGCTTGCATGGCAACCTTCCTCCCTGAATCTGGGGTTCGAGTCTTTCTCTTCCCCTCTCACACACTACATTTCCTGGTCTTTTGAGGTCCAAGGACAAGTAGTAAAATCACAGATTTTCATACATTAATGAAGAGAACACATATATACATTCTTTTTTATATTTTTTTCCATTATGGTTTATCCCAGGATATTGAATATAGTTCCCTGTGCTATACTTAAATAAAAAATAGATTTAAAAAAAAAAACAAACAAAAAACAGAGAACACTAATCCTCCTAAACTTAATAAAATGATCAGATATTTTCAGTGTGGGAAATTTCATGGTTTATTTACAATATACTGGTCATGCTAAAAAGTTAAAATCTAACTGTAAAGCTGTATTATATTCAGAACAAAAAATTTCCAGATTTCTATATTCCTTTGCAACTATTTGATAGAGGCTTTTCTAGAGAATATTTGGTTACTTTGACACTTTGGGAAGTTTTTACTTTTTAATGTAAAAAAAAAAGCTAAATATGTGACTATTAATTTTGGATTCCATGGGACTTAAATTATCCTTGTTATTTTATTCCCGATTAATGAAATAGCAAGAACTCCGAAAGTGGACTTCAGTAAAAACAAACGGCATTGGAGAAGAGAAAGCCAGGAAAGGGGCTTCCCTGGTGGTGCAGTGGTTGAGAATCTGCCTGCCAATGCAGGGGACACGGGTACAATCCCTGGTCCGGGAAGATCCCACATGCCGTGGAGCAACTAAGCCTGTGCGCCACAACTACTGAGCCTGTGCTCTAGAGCCCGTGAGACACAACTACTGAGCCTGCGTGCTGCAGCTACTGAAGCCCATGCGCCTAGAGCCCATGCTCCACAACAAGAGAAGCCACCACAGTAAGAAGCTGCGCACGCAATGAAGAGTAGCCCCCACTCGCCGCAACTAGAGAAAGCCCGCGTGCAGCAATGAAGACCCAACACAGCCAAAAATAAATAAATTAATTAAAAAAAAAAAGCCAGGAAAAGAAAACGCATTTAATGAAATCTATAACAGTGCAACTCAAGCTGCAGTCATTGTGCTCTAGATCTCATTACAGGGAGTAAGACATTTTCTCAGAAAATTTACTTTCCAGACTACCTATTAAAATATAGTATGAAAATTGCCCCATTGTAAATGGAATCTAGTGATAACTATGTGCTTCTGGATTTAATTACACATGACCTGGACAATGATACACCTGGAACCAGTGAGGCATGGGCACCTGCTCTTCTTGTATGCTTATGATTCATCTCACTCATTTAATCTGTAAGCACCTTGGGAAAATACGATTTCCTCTCTTCAAGCTACTTAGTATTATACAGCTCCCCTTTGTTTTTTTTTCATACGTATCTTTCTTTTTGTTACAATTTCTTTGATTCTAAGCAACTTTTCATTATTATACAGCCTACGAAGCACCAAATGAAGTATTAAAACAGAAAACTAGAAAAGATCCATATTGTGATTACCAACATAAGTTCCCACCAGAAGCCGACTCCAGGTAAAATTAATGATTAACCCTCTGGGCCATTTTGAGAGGGCAGGAGAATGACTGAGAGCTGGGGAGGGTTCTAGGTGGGGAGGAGTAGAGAGATTGCATTCAAGTTGCATTATTATGTAAGCATTTCTAGTAAACTACCTCAATTAAACTAGAACAGGACCTGTATCTTCAAGCATCCAGCCGTTTGTTGCGATTTGTTTTCTCATTCTAAATGAATATTCACTTTTTCACATAAGTTTGTAAGCACAATTTTGGACTCTTGTTATTTAAGAGGGCGAGTGTCCCTTTCTCAGAAACTGTATATGCATCAGGTCCCACAACACCTGGATCTGTCCCTTTGTCCCATATTGACTGATATTTCTTGTGATCATTCACCTTCCAGCAGTGGTCTTCTTTGGTATTCGAATGAAAATCTTATTTGTACTAATAGCAAAAACAAATATAAATTTTTAATTTTAAAGTTTTCAATGCATTTCAAAGTATATTATGTGATAGGCCCTCACAATAAAATGTAATAAAGAAAATACTGATGTCACTTTCTACTACAAATGAAAGAACCTAAATTCACACATAATAATTAATTCATATAGACACCTTTTATTGAGCTCAAGCTGAGAAGAGTTAAAAGAGGTGGGCTAGTGCTATTTTAACATGATCTTCCATTTCTAAAAAAATGCATTATTTATTCTGAGAGAAACGGGGTGAGAATTAATTTGGAAGGAAACAAGGTCCTGCATCATATTTACCAGTATTTTATTTACACACCCTATACTAAATGCATGCCAAAAGAATACTAAATGACTAAATAACAAGAGAATTGAAAAGTGAACATTAAACATATCAGGCTTGTGAACACTAAATATATCTGGCTAGCTTTGAATTTTTTAAAATGGAGCCAGGATTTAATTGTTCAGGCTTGGGTTTTTGGTTTTGTTTTATTTTCAATTTTAACTAAATGAAAATCATTTGTGTGTATGTTATCTTTCCCTAATGTTTCAGTTTAAATGATTAAAAAACATTTTACAGGATGACTGCTTTTATTTTTAAAATAAGCTGCATAGCTGCAGAGTCCCATAGAGAAATAGCAGCAATACCACACAAGGTGGTTAAACAGCTTATGAATTAAACTCCATATAAGCAAATTTCTTTGTAAGTAATTTATATTGTATGGTAAACTTGTATCCAACTAGAACAGCAAATTAAAACATTAATCACATCTGTAAAATTTAGGGCCTTGTGCATACAGAAAAAAATTATTAGGGAAATACATTTTCTTGTATTGCTGAAATAAATATTCCACATATGGAAGGCAGTCTAATCCTTCTCATTATAGTGTGGATGAAGATGAACATTAAGCCCATATAACATTTCTTCCTGAATTAGTCGATAGCTCATTTTAGTAGGTAGCACATATTTCCAAACCTGAAATGCCCACGTTCAGTCAGATTTGCAATCCTCTTTTCCTTCGCTGCTCAGGCTTTCCATCACTGTTAGGTAACCACTGTGATTATTCCATATCACATACTGATGAGATGGCAAAACAGTTACAAGCTTTCTTCCCTGCATTAAGCAGGTTGTAAGCCATGGAAAACGAACTTGCCCTGAAATTATCAAGCATTCCAGTACTCTGTAGCTGCACCCGTGCAGGCAGCCTGCCAAAAGATATCCAAGACATCAGCCCCTATTCTCAAGCACATTTTAATCCAGCTGTTCTTCACAAAACATCCAGCATGCTTTGATTTACTGCTCTACTTAATTAGAATGTAGAGTATGAGGGACCATCTTATGCACGAGATAAGCATCCTGAATGATAGTTTAAACTTTATAGAATGTGGTAGCGTTTTTGTTTGTTTGTGTGCTTTTTGTTCTCATAACCAGAGAGTGAAATGTGTGTGCTGCATTTCTGGCATTAGCCAACTGAAACTAAATATAAAGGGTGACTATATGCAAAGAAAGCAAAACAGACATATTGCCAATCAGCATTCTATGTGCAATCAAGGCAGTGTCCACTTCAAGATGTCAATACTGAATGAAAAATACCACTAAGGGTACTCTGTTGAGCCTAAGTTCAGGAAAGAAAAAAATAAAATGTTTTAAAATTCTGGGCTGCACATTAGAATTTTAGGGATCTGAATGGGATTCTGAGGAAGTTTTACAATAAGAAAGTAACTGTGCTACTTATTAGGCCTTTCCTCCGAGGATACAGCTTTACTGAGAGACGAGTCCAGAAAGCTTCAAGCAAGCTCCTACCTGCTCTTACATCGGAATAGAGGAGGGTTTTCTAATACGTGAAAGAAATTTCAAAACCTAGATTTAATTCTGCAGATGATAATTTTAAGGATTAGCCCCCAAATCCCTCACATTCCTTGCAGATGGAAAAGTGAGGATAAACATTGTAAAATACTAAAAAATTTGGTAATACTGGGTGTTTTGGGCTCTATGATAAATTAAGCCCATTATTTCACAAAATTAAGTTAGAACTTTTGTTTGTTATTCTGTACCTAGTTACTGAGAAGAGATATTACTTCCTTAAAAGATCCAATATTATTGCTCCCCCGGAGGAGATAATACATTACATAGAACCTATACTTTAGAGACACATATTACATAACCATGACTGAAGTAATCAATTGAATTTAAGGTGTTGTTGAATCCACAGAAAACATTAGATTTTCAGGGAGTTTCTAATCCATATGCTTACTCTAATTTTCACATCTGTTTTTTCTAATGTAAACCATACCAAGAGCTATAAGGAAAAAGAAAGAAAAAAGGAAAAGAAAGAAAGAAAGGAAGAGAGAAAGAAAGAAAGAAAGGAAGAGAGAAAGAAAGAAAGAAAGAAAGAAAGATATTTTTTATATTTTCTCAGTAAGAGATACCATATTTTATAACTCATATATTTGGGGTTTAAAATATTATAAAGCTGCTTTTTGTAATATAAAAATTAAATAGTGTACAGAATATAGCTAATTAATATTGTATACTAACATTGACATTAAATACATGACATTAAATTAAATAACATGACATTAAATACATTAAAAACATGACATTAAATACATTATTTATTTTTCGTGGCCATATTTCATGACCAAGATAGGAACGTTATCTTTTAAATAGCAACAATGTTGATGGCCATTTTCAGCAGAAGATACACACTCACTGCAGCTTATATTTTAGCACTTTATATTTATACATTTATAGAAAGTGGCATAAAACGTTTTTCTTCCAAATGTCCATTTCAATGTTTTAATGGTTAATTTATATTTCATGCTACTCTTTGGACAGTTATATAAAGTTTCACTGAGTTGTATATATGTGACACCAAAACACTTAGTTTTGTAGAAAAATATTCAGCCAAATCTTGAGTTGATAGTACTTAAGATGAAACACCTTTCAGATTTTTTTTCTAGCAAGTGATTGTTTCAGCACCAGGTATTCATTACCTGTATTCCTATTCCAAAACCTACTCCTATCATTCCTGGAATTCCTAATCAATAAATGTTACCACATAGGTTTCCTAATATACGCTGCGTAATTAAAAATTTTTGCTTATTAAGCAATAAGCATAATGAGCGACACTGCTCCATAAATGAAGGCATATAAACAGAGATGAAAAAGAAGAACAAGGAGGGGGAGGAAGAGGAAGAAGAGAATGAGGAGAAGGAACTGCAGAAATTTGCTTCAAACCAGGGCAGTGGTTACTGAAGGAGGATCCACAGAACAGTAGTTCTGTAAAATGCTTAATGACAACAAAACATAGGTCGTGAGGTAAAACACTCTGGACAACACTGCACATTATAACTTCTCTTGAAATTTCACATGTATTAATATTCCAATACACATTAAAGGCTCAGCCAACTTCCCCAGTAGAGAAACAAGTTTAATTTTGTTAAATACTGCAGTAGGTATGGAGATGCATCACCCAGCTCCCCTTACAAGGAAATATGTGCTCCCAGCTGCAGGGAGCATGTCCAGCAGACAGCCCCAGCCTTCAGCTGTGGGGCAACACCCTTCTGTTGTTTGGACCAGGAGCCCTGCCACGCTGAATCAATGCAGGCACTCTGACAAGCAATCCATGCTGGTCAGCATCCCTGCAGGTGTGCTGTTGCTTCATCCCAGCATGCATCCCGGCACCCCATTCCACTTCTTCCTCTGTCCTGTCAGTCTTGCTTCCTCCCTTTCTTTGCACAAGTGTTGATCTCCCAAATTCTGTCTCAGAGTCTGAATCTACCCAGCCTGAAACAACTATGTTCCTAATCTAACAACTTAGTTTGACCACATGATGCATTCCCTAGCACCTGCTTTGGGGAAAGCTGAAATAAAGGTTTGGAGGCAAAAAGTTCCTTTACCAAGACTAATGCACGGGTTGTGCTAAATCTATTCTGAAAAAATTGACTCTTTAACTCTGCATCTCTGAGTTGTCCAGTAGAGAAATCAATGGACTTTTCTCTCCTTGACCTCATAATCTTTATAATTTTACTGCAAGCATCATCTAAATTTTTTTCTCTTGAATTAGAGATGTAATTTTGTGGCAAAAATCCTTTATATTTCAGTTTTAAATGTTCTTTAAATTTTAATTCTAAAAAGTAAAACATCCAAGGTGCTTCCCTGGTGGCGCACTGGTTCAGAGCCCAACTGCCGATGCAGGGGACGCGGGTTCGTGCCCCAGTCCGGGAAGATCCCACATGCCGCGGAGCAGCTAGGTCCGTGAGCCATGGCCGCTGAGCCTGCGCGTCCGGAGCCAGTGCTCCGCAACGGGAGAGGCCACAAAAATGAGAGGCCCGAGTGACGCAAAAAAAAAAAAAAAAAGTATAACATCCAAATAGTCACTTTTCCCCGGACAAATTATTGTCATCAAATGTGGAATATTTGACCTAAAGTTGAAACATTTTAATAGAGGTAAAAGAGTCCAAAAGAAAAATATTTACCAGAACAAATTAAAATTCTTGCATTCTGCTGCTTTTATACATGAACTTTAATAAAGAAAAGAAATTATTCATCTTTTCTTGTTCTGAATTTTAGATAGGCCATGTTACGACAAGATGAAGACAAGTTGTAAACACACTAAGTATATATTTAGTGGTATTTAAGATATGGTTACACTTAAGGTTTGAAATACGGTTAATTTTAATGATCATTATTTTATGTATATGTTTTGAATTTTTCAGTTCTGAGGTTTATTTGGGGTTATGTATGAGATGATTTTTTTCAAATGCCTAGTGAACAATTTCCCTAATCTATTTTGACAAATACAATGAGCACTGTTACCATTGCTCGGTAATAATAGGCATGTTCTATCTCCAAGTTGTATAGACATGTTCTATCTCCAATTGTATACACATTTATTAAGCATGAACATATTATACAGAACATATATTTAGAGCTTTCAGCCAAAAGTAAACAAAGAAATGAAAAAAAATGAACCAGAATGACTACAAAACAACAACAACAAAACAAACAAAAAACCAGGAGATTCAACCATAGTACCAGAGTAGAGAAGGTGGGTGTGGTGACAATGGCCATTTCTCTAATATCAGTAGAACTTCAATTTCCTTTCATTTTTGGAGAAAGGGTGGAGTCTCAACACTTCGAACACATTTTGTCATGAGGGCAAAAAGGGATTCTAAATGGATTTCCTCAAGCTTACATCATACAGTCTATGCTGCTAGGTGTACCAGTCATACAGTTGCAAGTAAGCTAATGAAGAAATTAAATCACTTTCCATTTTTTGTCTCTTTCTTAAAGAGGTTGCATTTTGTGCTGACAGTGCATAGCTGATAAAATAGCAATTTTTGAAAAGCTTTCTCATTTAGCTACTCTCAGAACCCCTGCTGACATCACTGACATTTTCTCCAAATATGCAAATACTGAAAGTCACTTTCTAAGATGCATGCATATATTTCCAAAAATGTTATTATTTTATGATCAACTAGGCATAAATGCAGAGGCAGACTAGTTTACTGGCTTTGTAATGCCACATTCATGAAATGACTTTTTTTTAAAATGAGGTTTCATAGGAATCTGTCACAGCCTCGTAGATCTTTAAAGGTGAGTTATTCCTTTTATATAGAGTGGGGGTTATTTTAAGGCCTTCCCATTATAAAAAACATAAAAATAGGCGTAAAAGCCCATAAGCTCAGCAAACTCAAAACTGGGTGACAATGGCAATATTATCATTAAACTCAACACACAACTTTTAAAATATAATGCACATGCAGTGGGCACGAATACTATCTTATTTAAATGTCTGTATTAAGCACAACCACTCTCTGCTAGAAATGGGGGAAAAACAAACAAGTCATATTCATCAAAGTAATTGTGTAGGTACTTTCAGTACCAAAATGCCTAGAATGAAGGATTGAACTGCTAACGGCAGCAGTGACAGCCATGAATCATGGTAGGCTACTCCGGGGCCTTTACCACCATAAAACAAAAGATGTAGATGAAAAATGCTGCAATTAAGTGATTTGATTTCTGCCCCCTTTTTCCAACTGCATTCGTGCATGGCTGCACAGCAAAGATTGATGGGAAAAATTACTCTACGTGATCTCTGACAGAGCCTTGGAACAATTCTATAAGGGAGAAACATACAAATCAAACCAGCTTTCTTGTATTCAAACAAAATAATACATATAAAGCAAATACTTTAGCCTATATCCAAAGCACCAAAATTTGCATGCACACATAAATTGTTGAGAAATGCTCTGCTATCAAAACCAAACTCATGGATTTTCCAGCTAGTTGGGTTATACTGATATTTGTTTAAATAAATGTTCAATCAGTACTGCTGAGTGGCATCCTCAATATGTCTGTGCACTGAGAACAAATTACAGATACAAATTGTGGAGGTAAAACATTCTTATCTTTTATATCAATAAATTATTAATGAAAATACACGCAAAATGAAATAATAGAAATTTTCACTGACTGTTCAACTCCCCTGTCATTATAGTCATTTAGAGGGGCATTTTTAGTGGGTATTCACAACTCAGTTGGGGTCCTACATACAAAAGAATCAGACTTGAACGCCAGGGAGTATTTTACTGTGGTTGGTATGTACATTTAAAAGATGCGAAATTTGCAACACCCACTGAATAAAATAAACAATACTGCTCATATGAAGAAAGGTATTTCTTCTTATCAGAGGCTAAAGTGAAATTATGTGGGTTTCATTTCCTGAGGAGAGATGGTCACTCAACTGCAGTTTACTGTAAGAAATGTACAATTAATTTAATTTGAATTTACACAATAGAATTGCCCCCTCCATCAAAGGGGGAAAACATGTGTATACTTGACTTTGTTATGTGTACCGCGGCTATATTTAATTGCTGCTAGTATAGCGATGTTGAATTGGGTAAATTCTTACATTCTATCTGTAGACCTTTACATACCTGTCTTTCAAGTATTGTGGTATTTTAAATAATGAGTTAGAGGTAGATTTTGCAAGACAGTAAATATTTTCACTTCTATTGATTTCTGCCTCATCAGGACTCTTTAAAAATATGTTGTACTGAAATTAGTATTTTACTATGGCTTTTCGGGGAGTTACCTTAAAAAAAATGTGTAGCCACTGCTTATGTGCTTAATTGTTGTGGTTCTTTCATTGTCTATCAAGATAGGAAACCCCAGGGTCCCAGGGCCAGAACTCATTAGTGGATTTTCTGACTTTAATAATGAGGAAATCCGTGACATACCAGCATGGTTTGATAAAATATCACAGACTCGGAAATCAGGAGACCTGCATTCGCCACTAAGTAATATTAGGTCGAACTATATGAAATCACTATTTTTGTAGGTCAAAAACAGCTGGCTATCACAATTATCGATACAAATGGTTCAACCTATATTACTTTGGTATAGGGTAAGCACTCAGCTTCAACTTCCTCATGTGTAAGCAGGCAAAGTGACCATTTCTTATACTTACAAGTAAGTACTTAATATACGTTATTCAAATTTTACATTTTTATCTTCATCTGATTGGTAAATAAATTTTATACTTTACCAATGATCACTAAATGTCAACAATTATTATGCATTCACTAAGTATCTTAAGATGTAATTAAGATGTACATTAAGTATCTTCAGTACGTATTTTGTAAGTAATCAAGGTAAATCTAACACTATAATAAATTCATTCAGTGAAATTTCTTCAAGAGTTCATTTAGTCCTTCCATTTATAAATGGGTTTTTAGTGTATTTATTGGGACACTTGAAAGACTTTTCATTTAATTTTTAATAGACCATCCCTTTCTTGTATAAAAACAAGAAGTATAAGTAGAAAAAATCATGCCTGAGGACGAAATGGAAATATAAATATAATCATGATCAATGTGCTGTAACTGAGCTAAAAATTTGGCTCTGAGCTTCCTGGAAGACTGAGTAAAGAGGGAAATAATGTTGATGTCTTTTTATATGTTTTATCTTTTATGTTTAGATTCTTAAGGTCAGGAGGCATATCCTCTAATTCATTTGGATATTCTAAAGTAATCACCCCTCCTTTTTCTCCTCCTCCTTCTATTCACCACTTTTCTTCTACAATGAGACTCTTGGAAGAAACTAAATAGATCAGTATAGAAAGCTGTATTCTACAGAGAATTCTCATTATTACATTACTTAATATTTTACATTTTGGGACATAGTGGTATATGTGAAAATGCTTGCAATATAACCATGTATTGAAGATAGGGTCAATATAACCTTTAAATACTCAGCCTCCTGATAGCAATACATTTAAGTTATTTTGTAGAAATAAGAAAACCATAGTGCTATCCTAAGAATTTTAGACTATATCCATAATGTAAGTGATAGTATCTACTAAAGCTAAAAAACGTAATATATAAAAATACCAATTTTATACTATTTTTATGTTTTTCAGTAAGGTATAACTGACACACAATAAACATACAATATGTTTTAAGTGTATAATTTGATAAAATTTTGGCATAAGCACACAGGCATGAAACTATCACCACAATCAAAATAATGAACACATCCATCACACCCAAGTCTCATCAAGCTCTTTTGCAACCTCACCCACCTGCCTCCTTGTTCCTCTTACTGATGTGTTTTCCTGTGTTTGCATTTCTGTAACTTTTATACAAATGGAGTCATGTAGTATGTCTTCCTTTTTGTCTGGCTTCTTTCATTCAGTATAATTATTTTGACACTCTTCCATGCTGTTGTGTTTATCAACAGTTCACTCTTTGTCAATCTGAGTAGTGTTCCATTGTATGGATTCACCACTTTTTAAGAACAGCTGTTTACCTGTTGATGGGCGTTTGGGTGGTTTCTAGTTTGGGCTATTACAAATAAAGCTGCTATGACCATTCATATTTTCTCTTGATACTGTTAAGAGAATGAAAAGTCACAGACTGGGAGAAAATATTTGCTAAGTATATATCTTCTAATGAACATGTATTCAGAATATATAAAGAAATCTCAAAACTCAATGATAAGAAATCAAACTACCCATTAAAAATGGGTAAAAGATTTGAATAGGCACTTAACCAAAGAAGTTATACAGATGGCAAATAAGCACACATGAAGGTTCTAAAAATCATTAGCCATTAGGAAAATGTAAACTTAAATCACAATAAGATATCACCTACTGGAATGGCTAAAATTAAAATGAATGGCCACACCAAGGGTTGGCAAGAATGTGGAAGAATTATCAATTTCCATACAATGCTGGTAGGAATGTAAAATGTTACAACCTCTTTGGAAAACAGCTTGGCAACTTCTTAAAAAGTTAAAGCTATACCTATCACATGATTCAGAAATTAACTGTGAAAACTGACTTTATTAAAAGACTATCATTAGCAAGCTTGAGGCTAAGAGAGAATAATGCTTCTGGCTTGGCATACTTTCTGTTAATGCTTACCTCCGTAACTTTTTAACAATACAGACTTTACATACCATCTATATGTCATTGATTTCCAACTTTATGGCTTCTCCATCGTACTCCAATGTACATCCAATGCTTACTTGATTAGCCCCTGAAAAGTAGTTTTCTTCTAGGTTCCCCATCTCAGGGAATAGTACTATACACCTAGTTGCTTGACCCAAAATTCTAGGAATCATACTTGATGCCCTACGCTCCCTCACTACTCCCCTCATTGTTCCCCATACCCAATCCATCAACAAGATATGTTGTATTTACCTCCAAAATGTGTCCAGAATCTGTCCAGTCATCTCCATTTCTGTTTAATACTTCCCTAGTGCAAATTTCCATTATCTCATTATATTGCTGTAATAAATTTCTAAGAGCTCTCTTTATATTTACTCCAATTCCTAATTTCTACAGTCTATCCTTCCTACAGCAGCCAGAAAACTCTTTTTAAAACCTAAATTAGATAATATCACTCCCCTTCTTAAACCCTTAAACAGCTTTCCTTTGCAATTTCAATAAATCCAAACTCTTCACAAAAACCTAGGTCATCAAATTTTGGGCTCTTGCATACCCAACTCAACTCTCTCACTACTCCAGACACAACTGGCTTTCTTTCTGCTCTTGGAACACTAAGCTCATTCTCACATTTGGGCGGTTACACCAGACCTAGTGCCCCCAGATCTTTTTTATACCTGGTTTATTTTTGCTATTCAGTCATCAGCTCAAATATCTTCTCTCCAGTGAAGTTTCCCTGACTACCAAATCAAAATTAGCACTCCTCCATCACCCCTTATACTATTTTCTCATTCAATCACCATGCTATCATATTAATTATTTTGTTTTCTTGTCTATTGTCTGTCTTGCTTCCTCTGGGACATTGTCAAGATTGTCAAAATATTGAAATCTTGTCAACATTGTTTATCCAGTGCTTAGGAAGTAGGGGGGACAGTCAATTAATATATAATGAAGAATTCTTTTTTGGAAGATACATTTGCATGGAAATTAAAGGTAATTTTACCTCCCAAATATCACTTTTTATGTGTTTATTTTGTATTTTTGTTTGCTTTACTTACGAGAAAAAATATAAAAGCTGAGGTTAAAAAGAAGAAAAAGGGAAACACACTAAATTTGAATGCGAAATTTTGCCGTAGAGTAACAGTTCTTATACTTTTCATTTTAAGTAACTGGAAGGTTAGGGAACTGTCACTTGACATGGCAGTCATTCTGGGGAAGGACTAAAGCATAAAGCAGGCACTCATACTACAGTCTTCTGTCTCCATTAATCAAGTTTATAGCAGCCACATGTAGCACCACCAGATGCTGGAATTTTTAGTACCTAGAAAATCCTGACTTTTTACCAGACGCCCAATAACTGGGGGGTGGGGAGTGGAGGAAGCATAGCAAGTTACATTATTTCTTTGTTTTCCACAAGGGGTTAAATAACAGGTATTTGGTCAGCTTCTATAGCCCCAGGAACAAATATTTCCTTTGATTAGTCCTAGGAGCTTTGGATGTCATAGGACCTGATCCAAAGGAGAAAAATGACAGAACCCTACAAAAAATAACTTTTCTTTTCCATGGGTGATAATTCTTAATGGTGACACTATCCTGGAAAGTCATCCCTTCCTCCCCAAATGGCAGTTAATGTGGCATTCAGAAGAAAAGAAAATGACCCTTTCATGCAGAAGATATGAAAAAATGGAACCAGCAAAGTCAATGAATCTAAGTGACTTGCTGGCCATGGAAGTGAAAAAGCATCCTTAATGTATAGCCAGCCACAGAGCACACAGCTGGAGTGAAGAGGAGGGAAACATAAAGCAGGGACATGCAATGGCCACAGGAAAAGTAAGAGAGCCCAGGATAGTGGCCTCAATGAGAGGTAGTGGTGAGAGAATAATGGAGAAGAGTCCATTTAGTGTGCCATTTCCAGAGACAAATTGTGTAGGGAAAAGTGGAAGGAGGTGAAAGGGCTAGCAGTGAAAGCAGCAAAGACCTTGAACTGATAAAAATGGAACACTGAAAAAAGGCAATCTATAAATTTCACCCTACCTCATGTGGGAAAATGGGCCAGAAGAGGCCTATTGAGAAAACCAAGCATAATTCATGTTATAAAGAGAGTTTAAAAGGGGAAATTAGCATCTGTACCACCCACACTCAGTTATGTTTAGCTTAATTGATTCATAAGTATGGCCATTAGTTTATACATGATGTAAGATTTGCTTATCTATTATATAAACTCATTTTTAATTTAAGCTTAAATTTATAAACCTTATCAGATAATTGGCTATGTCCAATATAGTAGAGCTTTGAATACCAATCAAATGCCATGAAGAAAGGACAGAATATTCTTGATTTGATTTGCTATAACCCAACTTCCCTGACAAGGTAGATAGAGAGGAGGAAAATAAATTGGAATATTGAAAAGGCATGAGTATAAATGAACAAAATGAAAAATACAAATTACAAATGAAGGAGAAAATGTTTCTTTAGCATAGGACCAATAGGGAATATCTTACAGGAAGTATCAGTAGGAGCAGAAGAAAGTGGATAGGTTTTTTTGGGGGAGCAGAAAGTAACCTAGACTCTCTGGGAGATTGAGAAATGTTTCTTTTCTCCTGGGTTTCTATTTCTCTAACTACATCAATCTATCCACCTACATCTACCTATCTAAAAAAAAAAAGTCTAATTCTTTTAGAAATCAGATAGCTACAAAAATCAAAGGGGGTAATATAGAATTTATCTAGAGTTGGAGAATATGAATATGATTTGGGAAATTAAGTCAAACAAGAGCAAAAGATTATCTTAATTTCAACGATTGTCTACTAAAAGTTCCAAGTTGCCTCAATTCATTTTCTTTTTTATGTAGTAAACTCACACCAACTTACAGTCAATGAAGTAAAAACATATTCAATATTCACTCAACAAACATTTACTGAACCTTCTCTTTAAGAGGATATGCTTGGCCCTATGTTCAGGACCATCATTCCCTTGGAGAGGAAGAAAAGAATTTTGACTCCATTCCATATCCCATAAACTGAAATGTAGCATTTATATTCCCAGTGTGGATATGAAGCCCCCAAAACAAAATTATAGTTTTGATCACAGATTATCCCTCAAAACTGTTCAGGCTTTACTTTTTAATGCATTCTAGTATATAAAATTTAAGGTCTTTAGTAACTTCAAATAGATTTAATGAAAAAATGTTATTCAATTAGTTTCTTTCAGTATATTTGATCCATGATATTCAGAATACTAATTAATGAGTTTTTAAAATGTAAGGACTCAGGGATTTAATAACGTGAAACTTCTTTTACTGAAAAATAAAACTATGGCTATATTCACTATAATTTGATAGTTCATATGATGTAATTACTATTTTTAAGTTCACGTCTTAAAATCTGATGTAACTGGCTTCACGGAAATAATATTTTAGCTTGTAAATTCATTATTTTAAAATTTAGTATATATCAGGAGTTAAGCTGAAGATCAGCCAAAATCCACATTTTTTTCCAGTCATATAGTCTAAATATATAATAAAATGTATAATGTCATTTTATCTCAAACATTTTACATTTAGTGGTTGTAAGTTATATACTAACCAATCTTGTATGAGTAAATGCATAGTGTTAAACGTGACTTTTTAAAACTAAACATATTTAAGAGAGTATGTAACATTAAGAGGATCAGTCTTTAAGATTTTTAGAGTAGGGATAAATATAAATGAAACTTAAGAGCTTAATTTTTACAACTTCTCAAATATACTGAATTAAATAAATTTCCTTTAAAAAAATTGTTTATTCTTTTTATCATCAGTTCTATAGCACATTTAAATATAACCTACGTATTTCCTGGAAAAAGTCAAAAGTTTACAATTATTTTTAGCAAAAATAATTAACTTTCTTGAAAACTATTTCCCTTCTAAAAATATAGACACACAATTTGTACAACTGAAGTTATGAGTGATAGATTAGCATTATTATTAAAGAATTATACATACCTTGGACAAGAAATACTAACAACATTAATAGCTACCATTTATTATGTGCCTACTAAGTCCCAGGCCTTATCCCAGGCCCTCTGCATATATCATTAATAGTCACAACAGCCCTGCAAGGTATAGTTTCTTTTTTCATTTTTACAGCTGGTACAACTGTGCTTCAGTCCAGGTAAGCACTTGCACGAGGCCAAACAAGTGGAAGAGCTGGAATTCAACCTCAAATCTCTGTCACTTCTGTCTGGGAGCTTTGACTGTATTCATCTATGATAAATTACATGCAGATATGCTTCCTAATTTTTCAAAATTCACTATCAATTAAAATGTTTTCAAAAAGAACATCTGACAACAAACCAGCCACAGGCTTCATTAAAGTACTGAGACATTTGGGGACCATGCTGCTGATATTAACAATGCCCAAAGTTTGAATTTTAAAATTTCACTGTTTGTAGTATAATCATGTTAGTTGAGACAGAAGTGATTCCAATTTCATTTTCAAACACGTGTTTTAGACTGCTTTTGAAAAACAAGGGGTAGCTGTACCGGGTAACTACTGTGTGATACCCACT
Organism: Physeter macrocephalus; assembly: GCF_002837175.3. Taxonomy (NCBI): domain Eukaryota; kingdom Metazoa; phylum Chordata; class Mammalia; order Artiodactyla; family Physeteridae; genus Physeter; species Physeter macrocephalus. The sequence continues at coordinate 61,720,435 of NC_041223.1, forward strand.
CCAGTAGAAAGTTATACTTACACTTAATAATACAAATATACACATTTATTGAATGCTTACTGTGGGTGGCTAAGTGCTTCAAATGCATTATTTAACTTTTTTAACAACCTGTAAGAAATACTGTTATCATGATTTTACAGGTAAATAAACTGAAGCACATAGGCATTAATCAGTTTACCCATAGCCAAGTAGCTAATGAGTAGAAAGGCTGAGTTTAGATTCCAAATTTGCCCAACTCCAAAGTCCAACACTCACCACTAAGCTATCCTGCTCTACATACAGTGGCCTTTAGAAGTGGACATCATTCAAGTTTCTACACACGGTCTAGGGTATGGGCCTGTGATCATACCTAGCTGTGGGCTGAGCCTATAGTAAGAAAGGCAGTGGCTGCAGCTGTGTCTTGGCTTCTTGCCACATTCAACTCAGGGAAAATTCATTTCTTCACTTCAAAAGTGAACGGTATTAGGTAATCTCTAAGATCCACTAAAGCAATAAGAGTATTACGATCCTATTAATACATTTTATTTATGTCACTGAACATTGTAGCTAAAAGTATAACTGAAGTTTTGTTGTTGTTTTGCTATCACTTCTGTCCCTCCCCATAGGCACTGTAGAGGTTTTAAGCATGAACAGACTGGAGACGCAGAGAGCTGGATCCTAACTCCCACCCTGTTCTACTAAGGCATGCGTGACCTTGGGGAAGCCGCCCAGCCTGTCTGTGCTTCTGTTTGTTAATCTGTAACAGGAAGAAAATACCAGTACCTATCCCAAAGGATTGTGTGAGGGAAAAAAAAAAAAAAAAAAGTGCTTGGCACAGAGTAAACTCAATAAAAGTTAACTATTATTATTTGGAATTATTATTATGCTATGAGACTGAAAGGTTATATTATACAATTTATGTTTAATTGCTAAAAAATTCACAAAAAAAGTAATTAGGGCAAAATATTCACTGCTAGTACACTCTGGATGAATTTTAAAATTATATTTATATATGTATATATGTGCATGTGTATTACACACGTGTGTCTATGTATGTGTGAATGTACACATGTAACACATATACACATTCCCTTAGCATTAAACATCTACTTAAACGTTCAGTTTTTACTTGCATTTTGGTCTCTTTTTTCTCCAGTATTTTTAGATGGTATGGCTGACAAGATCAGCATCAGACTTAGATAGAATGATAATATGCAAAAGCACACAGAATTCTCACATGTATAAATGCTGTCTAGTTATTTTAAGACGTTTCATGGAAACTACTAAAGTGGTGGGGACGGGACAATGATGCATCAACTGAATTAATCACTATCATCACTCTTCTAAAGAAAAAACAAAGCAACTTCAGCACACTCAATCATCAGGAACACGAAGAGAATGGAGCCGCATAAAACCAAGGCTGGGTCCCCATTCTTGGGTAGGCCATGTTGTTAAAAATTTGCTACAAAGTTCCTGAACTCTGAAATTCCTCTTTATAAGTATCATGGAGGTTTTTTTTTTTTTTTTTAATTTGCTCTCTTGTTTGTTTTTTATTTGTTTTGTTTATTTGTTTGCCTCTTTACAAATAGAAAATGCAACTGTTTTACAGGACTGTGGAAAGCCTTGGAACCAGATCTTTGAGCCTATCAATGAATTTTACCTGATGGTGAAACTCAAAATGACACAGATAGTAAGTTTCAAAGACACATGGTTGAGAAAGGTAGCTTTTTTTTTAATGCTGGCAATTCTAAGAAGATGTGAGGCTGTTTAAGTCTCACCAAAACTCAGCCATAAATATGGAAACAATTCCATGGCTTCCAGTTTTTTGTACTTTTTCCATAGATATGATTGCTTGCCATTGATCCAAATGCACTTCTGCCCCATGTACTGTTAACTAAAGAAAAACTCAGATAACAAGAATATCTTTATAAAGGGCTATGAAAATAAGGAATAGCCTCCACATTTACTTACTTTAGCAAGAACATAAAAAGGTAACACAGTTAGTTAATCTCAGATATTTCACTTACTATTTAATTAACCACAATCTAATATTTTGCCCTGTGTTTTATTTCAAAATACAGGAATGTTAAATAATGATTATATTATTGTTAGAATTAAACATATGGTAACCAATACAGTTGAGGCAACTGTATAAATAGATTAGGAATAAATGGCTGATTTTTAAATTTTATATTATTTTACTCTTTATATATGTATGCTAGGTCATCTTATGAGATATTTTTCCTCTTCATAGAACACTTTGCAAATGTTATCCTATAGATGAATGTTGGACTTGCCACTACAGACCACCAACAAACATAATACTGCAAAGATGGGATATGCTGAAGCAGCAGCTGTTAGTAGTTTCTCACATATGTGTGTGAAAGGAGAGAAAGAAAAATCTTTGTGCATTCTAGTTCATTCATAGAGCTTTGGGAATTAATTACAATTATACTGCTCAATACTAACAGTGAGAATCAGGAAACAAATATTGGGGTATAAATATAAGAAGTGAGCCTAAAATTTTATGTCTGCCTTCACTTACATTTTTATGTATACCTTTATAATATGTATACATTTCATATTCATGTATAAGCATATATTATACATGCATATATTGTATATAAATATGATAAAAGCTATTTCAGTATATATGAATAAGACAAAATAAAGGCAAATAAGTCACTTCTAAACAAAATCATCATCCAAATATACTGCATATGTTCTATTTGGAGGGTATGATTCAAATTATAGATATCAGAGTTAGCAACAGTCCTCTGTTTATACCATCTGAAACAGCAGAGAGATGATCACTTAGCTTTGTTTTGGTTCCAATTCATTTTTTTTCAAGAATTGTAATTAAAAACTGCATTAATGCCACCAATTATGGCCTCCAAGGGACCAGAAACCCCATGTTACTCCGTGATGGAACACAACTGAGCTGCAAACATCCATTTACCATTATAATACTCATTAATCCTGCCAAAAACAACTCATTACGGGACTTCAAGGAAATCATCTCATAGGCAAACACAGCACAGAATCTGTCATTGTATTCCTCACAGCAAAGTTGCAGAGGTGCAAACTGCTCAATGTCACTAATTTATGAAGCTTGAAAACTATGATTTCACTTTTTATCAAGCTAAGACCTTTACGTGAAAGAACTGGGCTAACCTCTCACCCTTTAAGCAAAATCTTAATAAGAAGCATTTTCACTTAAAATCTCAGTAATACAAGCCTGAAAATTTTTACTCAACTACCTATCAAATTCTTCCAGAACCCAATCTCACCTCTTTGGACATCAACACCTCCCAAAGCAATGACAAAATACCCATCACATTCACTGTCATCTTCCTGGCTGGATCTAAAATAAAATATAAACCCTCTTTCTCTCTTTAGTCAATTGAATATATTCAAATATATCTGCTCCTTTTTCTATCCCTGGCTCCAGGGAGGTGTTGCAACCAGCATGATCTCTCTGAATGCTTATTGGTGATTTGATGTCACTGCTCTAGGTGACAAATCAAGTCCTAAAATACCCTGCAGCAAACAAAACTTAGAGTTGTAAATTATCATTTTATAAGCAATTATTGCAAAGATGAACGATGAGAGATTTTAAATGCATGAACAATGATCACGTTTCAAAACCAAAACAAACTCTTCTCTTTCTCTTCAACACCGTATTTCCTCTGATATTTCAGGACTCTTGGCTTAAGCAGAAATTATCTAAATGTGGTGTCTGAAAAAATTTTCTGAAGTAAGCTTAGATAAAATACAAAGAAAACTAATTTTAAAATATTTGGTTATACTTACTGTTGTTTTACAGGATTTGAAAGAAAGAGAAAAAAAGTTGTAAGAAAAATTGTCTCCAGTGACTATACAGTTTCTCTCATAAAATTACTAGAAAGAACTGAAAGTAAGTGATAATATGCAGTATCTGAAAACTAATAAGTGACCACCATTAATCAAGATTATTCTCTTAGAGTTTAAACCAAACTTACTTCATATGTTTTTAAAAATACCTATTCCACACAATTCTAATATAACAATTAGCAATATTAGTCAAAATTGGTTGACTCAGTAGCAAAATGAGGTCTAACATGACTTCCTTCTACAAACAAATTCTGGAAGTTGATACTTGGCATAAAAGTTGAAGAGAAACATACAATTTACAAACTGATGAAACAAAAAAATTATCCTTATTTTTCATTTTCAGCTTTCAGGATTGGGATTTAAATCTTGAAAATAGCTACAAAGCAGCTGCTGTGTGCTCACACCAGGATTTACCTGCGCAATTGTCAACTTTCTAAATTACAGAAGTTTCCTGCTAGACTCTAAGTCCTGTGAGAACTCTGTTGTACACCACTGAGTCATCAGCTCTTGGCATCATGTGGAATACAATCTCTAAATGTTTAGTGAATTTAAAAATTGTTGAATTTTACCAGGATAATAGCCTGAGAACATGCAAATATCTACATTGTCTCTGTTGTAGGTCTTTTTCCCCCCACCCCAAAAAGATGCATTTGTTTTATACCCTAAGTTCTGAACTCCTTTCCTTGAAAAAGTGGGTGTGTTATGAGCAGGAAGCAGACATTTTCAAAAACTAAAGAAAAGAATCCACATCTTGGTTTTTGTTGAGGGAAGAAAGCTTAACTACTGAGAGGTAGGAGTAAGACAACTGGAAAAGAGATGAATGTTTTAGACTGACAGTCTTTTCCTCACCTTTGGGGGCCTTGATTTACTCTCTGCATCTAGGTCCTAGATGAGGCATTACTCTGGAACGTTTAATCCTTTGGAGGCTGGAAGCTTTGCCCAGAGCTGAGAGGATCAGAAGAGCTCTCTGAGGGCTGAGTTGGAGTCAGCAAGGTGTCTGTGACTTCGGAATAGCACTCCTGATTATGCCACGAGCTGACTGCTCTACAGGGGCAAGTAAAAGCAAAAAAGAGAAGGAAATCTTGGTTTAGGATACAATTCACCCATACCCCAGTGTATCTGGCCCCTTATTAGACCAAGATATCTTCATGATTTCAGTGTAGGCCTGGATATCAGGAGCTAAAATAGATTAAATATGACTTTTAAAAAAGGAATATGAAAATTCCTATACTCTGGTTTTTTTGACCAAGATTTATACCTGTACAGAATGAATGCAGAAAATCCCATACTCCTGTTTCTCCTTGCTAGTAGAGTTTCAATACGGATCTTAGTTTATCAGACTAAAAGCTGAACCAGCTGGAAACGAGTGAAGTCTAGCAGGTGCTTCCAGCTCTTTTCCCAAACTACTAGCAAATAAGTACTTGCTTCTTTGATTGCATCCTTGTTCCAGGTGGGCATCAAGTTAGATGGGAGGACATATTTTTTTCTAGTTTTGTTTTCAACCTGTGAGGTGGGACGAGTAGGGAATCCTCAGTACAGTAATAGTTACTTAGTAGGTACTAAATCTTGTACGAGATAAAATAGGAAAGATTTTTCCACAAAATGGGTGTTTTCAGGTTGTGAAAATGAAATGGCTTTAAATCTAACATGCAAATGGAAGTGAGTCATGTTTGGATGGGCACCATATTCACATTCTAGAGTTCCAAGTTAATGTAGAGAATACTAATCATAATAAATAAAAATAATTCTTAGTCTGCTACATTTTACATGTTTCACAAAGACTGATGAGTAGAAAGAAACTAATTTACAATTTGTAAGTGGGCATTCTTTGGGATTAAAATAGCCAGTTCACGTGCATGTGTTGAAAGTGTCAAGCACCGTGTATTTCCTGGGGTACAGAAGACAGGACTTCCAGATCTCTCTGAGATGTGGAATGTGCACTGTCAAACATGCCAACTAATCTCTGGATGGCCCAGACCAAAGTACAAAACTCTGTCACTTCAGGGAATTTTAAAAATATTATCTAGCATTTTATCATTATCAAAATAAAGTGTCACCATCAAGGTGTTGCGAGAGAATGCAAACATTTGTTATTTATTTATATAACTTACTTTGTGTTTTCTGTTATGAGCTCTAGGAATGACAAATAACTCCAGTTGTATAAGTAACATATACAGTAAATGCCCTAGCAACACACACACACACACACACACACACACACACACACACACACACAGACAAAAGTGAAATCATACTAAGAAGAAAAATCTACCACTTTTTTTAAACAGTTGGAGCAAAAAAAATTTATACAAGAACATGTTTCCTAAAGTCCTGGAGAGGCCACTTGTGCTCACAATCTACTGTTAATATAAAATTCGTATAGTAAATGCACATGTGTTCTGGATTATTTAGGGTTTATTTCATTGATAATCATTACTGCCAGAGCCAAGTTAAAACTAATGTACTTTCATTTTAGGAATGAATTGCTAAGCAATTGTTGCCATTCAATTTTCTAATTCAAGTCATTGCCCTCTTCCACATTTCCCCTTCCTACCCTCACTACAGGCTCCACTCTCATCATTTAAGCAAACTAAAATAGAACAACAATCACGAATGTTGCTGCAAACTGTATTTAAAAACAGATTGGAAAGTAATGATAAAATATTTGCTGAATTATTCTGTTATTAGGTTTTCTTTTGATGACAGTGTACTGAGTCTACCTGGATGGACAAATGGGATTTTCTTGAATATGTACCAAGGACTCATTCTGATTTGACTTCATTCAAGTTGTTTCTGACCTCTTTTCTAACTTTACACATCACTGTAAAAACCGAGCTCACTTTTCCAGGTGCTAGTTTCTCCTCCACCCTGAGACAATCAACTGCAAAAACAATGATTATAACTAAACGTCCCCGACTGACATATATCTCAATAATATATTTCGAATGCCTGTGGCATATTATTTCTAATGACATTAACTAGCTGATTTTCATTCTTCAATGATTTAATGCTACAAAAGTGGTAACCTATTGTCTGATATTTCCTTTTATTGTTTTTACTCAACTGTCAGCTTAATAACATGGCAATCTCTAACTCATTTCATAAGTCTGTTGGTATAGGCTACACATAAAATTTAGATTCCAAAGTATAAATTGTAAATGAATAAAATAATTAAGGAAGAGAGGCTATAAAATTTCAAATTATTTTACTACAAGGTTTATCTTTTTAGCAAAACAAAAGGTTATCACATGCACCTTTTGAAATGTTTCAGAACATCAGACAAAGACATTGAAAGTTGGACTTCCCTGGTGGCTCAGTGGTTAAGAATCCACCTGCCAATGCAGGGGACATGGGTTCGAGCCCTGGTCTGGGAAGATCCCACATGCCGTGGAGCAGCTAAGCCCCTGCACCACAACTACTGAGCCTGTGCTCTAGAGTCCGTGAGCCACAACTACTGAGCCCACATGCACAACTACTGAAGCCCGCGCACCTAGAGCCCGTGCTCTGCAACAAGAGAAGCCACTGCAATGAGAAGCCCACGCACCGCAACGAAGAGTTGCCCCTGCTCGCCGCAACTAGAGAAAGCCTGCGCGTATCAACAAAGACCCAGCACAGCTAAACATAAATAAATAAATTTTTAAAAATAAAAAAAATAATTGAAAGTTAAAGCAACCTTATAACAATGAAAGATCTTAGCACTGCCAGTGAGAAAAATTAAAAGCATAGTGTCAAAATCTAAAAGTACATCCTATTGTAGACACAGAATCTAGCTTTGGCTTAATAGGTTCTGTGACTTTACAGACATGAGGTAAAATTTCAAGACAATGTCCAAAGAACCTAAGGCAATGAACAAGTCAGGCTAATTAGAAATTTGTGAAATTTCACCCTAGCGATCCCCACCATGCCAATCCTTGGCTGGAAGCCACAGAATAAAGTTATAGATGTTTTCCAAACTCTGGAGATTTAAAATATATAGTTACTCAAATGATCTATCAAAAAACTAAGAATTTTAAATAATTTTTAACATTTGTGGAATGGATTTTCATATTGAATGACTCACTTCCCTGAATCTTTTATGTTTCTTTTGATACTGTGTAGCATGTACAAAGTAGGGACTCAATAAATGCTGAACACATTGAACTAAACTCTTAACGATGGAACTCAATTTATTTAAATATAGCGGGAGGCAGAATAGCACTTTGGCAAAGAGTAGGCATCTTGTGGTTTGATTATTGGCTCTTTCACTATTTATCTGTCTGAGTTTCAGTAAATTGCTTAATATCTTTAGATATCAGTGTATTTAACTGTTAAATGGGGATAATTATACTTTATTAAGTTAAATATTTAGTGCATTAATTTATATATATATCTCACAAAGAGCTTACTAATTTTTATCTAAATTAATAATTATTTGGGGGGTTTTCAAAGAATAAAAATATATAAGTTCATAGTAGATTTACAATAAGGCAGAATTGGAAACATTTTGCTATAACAAAAAGATAGAGCATTCTTTACTTCAAAATTAATATTTCAAAATTTTATTTTTGGGCTTCCCTGGTGGCGCAGTGGTTGCGCGTCCGCCTGCCGATGCAGGGGAACCGGGTTC
>NC_041223.1:61729367-61729970 GCF_002837175.3 Physeter macrocephalus
TGCGCGTCTGGAGCCTGTGCCCCGCAACGGGAGAGGCCACAACAGTGAGAGGCCCGCGTACCGCAAAAAAAAAAAAAAAAAAAAAAAAATTATTTTTATTTCCTAACATAGGTGTATTATAATTTCAATCAACCAAGAAATGCTTATTAACTATCTCTCATATATATATATAGAAGCAGTGGTAAGTATTATATAAAGGTATATACAATTTAAATTACCAAATCAAACAATAATTTGAAGGAATTCTATAATGTTCACTTTTAGAAAAAAATAATTTAAAAACTATTCACCATCTAATATATTTCAACTTGTGGAGCAATTTGAATTTGCTTATTATGCTATCTTCAAGTAGGCGCTATTCAAAGGATAAAATCTAAGAGTAACTGTGTTTAAAAGGGCATTGAAGGGAGAAGCAGGCAAGATGGCGGAAGAGTAAGACGCGGAGATCACCTTCCTCCTCACAGATACATCAAAAATACAGCTACACGTGGAACTTCTCCTATAGAACACCCACCGAACGCTGGCACAAGACCTCAGACCTCACAAAAGGCAAGAAACTCCCCACGTACCTGGGTAAGGCAAAAGAAAAAAGAATAAACAGAG
>NC_041223.1:61730432-61730920 GCF_002837175.3 Physeter macrocephalus
GGGCCAAGTCCAGAGCTGAACCCCAGGAGCTGTGCGAACCAAGAGGAGAGGGGGAGGTCTCTCCCAGCAGCCTCAAGAGCAGCGGATTAAATCTCCACAATCAACTTGAAGTGCCCTGCATCTGTGGAAAACCTGAATAGACAGCGAAATATCCCAAGTTGAGGAGGTGGACTTTGGGAGCAAGATATACTATTATTTTCCCCTTTTTTCTTTTTGTGAGTGTGTATGTGTGTGCTGCTGTGTGAGATTTTGTCTGTATAGCTTTGTTTCCACCATTTGTCCTAGGGTTAGTCCAACCCATTTGTTTGTTTTTTTCTTTTTTTTCTTTTTTTTTTAATAGAAATTTTTCTTCTTAATAATTATTTTTTATTTTAATAACTATATTTTATCCTATTTTGTCTTCTCCCTTTCTTCCTTTCTTCCTTCCTTTCCTCCCTCCGTCCCTCCTTTCTTCCTTCCTTCCTCCCTTCCTTCCTTCCTTTCTTCCT
>NC_041223.1:61731757-61732221 GCF_002837175.3 Physeter macrocephalus
CGGAGCTTCGGAGGAGAGCGCAGCAGCGGGGTGCGGAGGGCAAAGCGGAGAGATTCCCGCACAGAGGATCGGTGCCGACCGGCACTCACCAGCCCGAGAGGCTTGTCTGCTCACCCGCCGTGGCGGGCGGGGGCTGGGAGCTGAGCCTCGGGCTTCAGTCGGATCCCAGGGAAAGGTCTGGAGTTGGCAGAGTGAAAACACCTGAAGGGGCTAGTGCGCCACGGCTAGCCGGGAGGGAGTCCGGTTGAAGTCTGGAGCTGCCGAAGAGGCAAGAGACCTTTTCTTCCCTCTTTGCTTCCTGGTGCGCGAGGAGAGGGGTTTAAGTGCGCCGCTTAAAGGAGCTCCAGAAACGGGCGCGGAGCTACCGAAGAGACGAGAGACTTTTTTTTTTGCTTCTCTGTCTCCTGGTGCGAGAGGAGAGGGGATTAAGCGCACCGCGTAAAGGAGCTCCAGAAACGGGCGCG
>NC_041223.1:61735889-61739585 GCF_002837175.3 Physeter macrocephalus
CTTTTTATGGCTGAGTAATATTCCATTGTATATATGTGCCACATCTTCTTTATCCATTCATCTGTTCATTGCAGCTCTATTTACAATAGGCAGGACATGGAAGCAACCTAAGTGTCCATCAACAGATGAATGGATAAAGAAGATGTGGCACATATATACAATGGAATATTACTCAGCCATAAAAAGAAATGAAACTGAGTTATTTGTAATGAGGTGGATAGACCTGGAGTCTGTCATACAGAGTGAAGTAAGTCAGAAGGAGAAAAACAAATACTGTATGCTAACACATATATATGGAATCTAAGAAAAAAAATGTCATGAAGAGATTAGTGGTAGGATGGGAATAAAACACAGACCTACTAGAGCATGGACTTGAGGACATGGGGAGGGGGAAGGGTAAGCTGTGACGAAGTGAGAGAGTGGCAGGGACATATATGCACTACCAAATGTAAATTAGATAGCTAGTGGGAAGCTGCCGCATAGCACAGGGAGATCACCTCTGTGCTTTGTGACCATGAGAGGGGTGGGATAGGGAGGGTGGGAGGGAGGGAGACGCAAGAGGGAAGAGATATGGGAACATATGTATATGTATAACTGATTCACTTTGTTGTAAAGGAGAAACTAACACACTATTGTAAAACAGTTATACTCCAATAAAGACGTTAAAAAAATAAAATTAAATTAAATTAAAAAATTAAAAAAAAAAAAAGGGCATTGAAGGAGCATGGCCAGATGTCCCAGGCATTATGTGTAGTTTCCACAAGAGCCTGCAGCATGGAAAAAGAGTTTCACTGATCAGAAATCTGAAAGTTGGGCAAGCAAATATGGTGAACGTTATGAGCAGTTGTGCCCTTCTACTAGCACAGTGTCTTTGAGATGATGCACTATAAGTTTGGTTGATATGGACATCAGTAGACCGTGTCACAGAATGTGTCATATGCACACCAGTGAATTGGCTCTTCAAGCATGTCCCTGGACAGAAGGTTTGATTCATTTCCTCTGCAACACCAAGGAGACTGGCTTTGATTGGGAAAGAGTGGGAATAACTCCAATCTCCATTGGGATCATCACAGAGATGAATTCTCCATTCTGAAGCAGATACAGAATTAGAGGACGCTATGAGCAGCTTCAAGAATTCCCTGAAAAGAGGGGGAGAGAAGGGAATGCTGACCGAGCAATGGGAAGTGGTGGCGGCTGGCAGTAGTGCAAAGAGATCCTCCGACTGGCAAAGACTCTACAGGACTTGGGAGCATCCTGTGGTTCTGAAATTGTGAGGTACTCTGGGATTTCATTTACACTGGAACCCCAGAATTAGGTTATACTTAGTAAAACTGTGAAACCAGCAGTTTCTTCTTTCAGGTTCTACAGGTATTTACACCTTTAACATAGATTTTACATTAAAGCCAGTAATGTTGGGTTTAATTTTTTCTTCCAAAATTAAATATTGTCTCTAACATGGTCCAGTCACTTCAGACATTGACCAAAACAAAGCCACAACATCATTTATGGGGCTTTTCTTAGTGTCTTAGTGTTACTTCACAGACTCACAGGCCTTGGTATGTTTTATGATTAAAATCTAATAATTTTTCTCCATTGCTTTCTAATTGTTCCCACACCACAGAATACAGCAAGAAGCTGAATCTTAAGAATGAGTCTTTCTATAAGGTGTCTTAATAATTAAGAATAAGATATTTGGTTAGTAGTCCTTCTATGATGAAAAGAGACTGAGAAAATTAAAGATTGAAAAAATAGCTTAATATAAGAAAATATCATTTCTAATGATATGCTCAGTTATGGACTTTAGGACTAAAAGTCATTGACAAACTAAATTTTCAAACACTGAATCCTTAAGTTGCAAAGCAATAAGAAGCCTAATAGCTTTAAAGATCTCAAAAAGGTCTTTTGCCCATGATATATGCAGCAAAATAAAGTAAAAACAAAAATATAGATCTGCCCATCTAAATGGATGAAACATATACAGTGAAGTTGTAGTATCTGATGCCAGATATTGATTAGTGAGAACATAACGAATTGTATGATCTGTAAGACCATAATCCTGCTATTCATCTGCCTTTCAGGTCATAATCACATCCACTTCAAAAAGCTAAGCCAAATAGCAAGAGTTCTTCAATTGACTTCAAATTATTGAAATTATATACAAATTAGTGTTTGCAATTATCCTATGAAAATTGAACCCTTTTAAATACCTGGCATCAGACTGACTATAAGACAGAAACACCATCTTCTCTGTACTGATCAACTGTGTACAAATAAAAACATTATCATGTCCTGATTTTATAATGTGCATCTACATTTGTTATCTGCACCACCAGCACAGGTGTTAGAAATAAACTTTAATACTGATAATGTTCCCATAATCCTGCTACCAAAGGATAACTTTTATTTACTGCCCTGGAAGATTCCCAATACTAGTAGGTTATCAATATATGCAAGTACCTATTACTACAAAGGAAAAAGTGTACTTTATCATTAATTTATAGTATCCACTAAATGGGAAATTTAGTGTTGCTTTTATGAATTTCATAGGCCTTCCGGTCTAGCTCTGTTCCTTTAGCAGGAACATACCCCAAACTATGCCAGCTAAAGGAACATCTATTCTGTTTAAAAGGTTTGTAAAAGTACGGCTCATTGCGACTCTTTTAAATGTTAACAATATTGCGATATAAGTTTTCTTTCTCTCCTTTTCATACTCTTATTCTCTCCTGCTCATCTACCTCACTTCTGAGTCTGAAAGCAAAAAACCCAACAAAAAACATCAGAATTCTATGTAAAAAATCTTTTATTGGCGTCACATTTTTTTGTCTAAAAGTTCAAATTTTCATTAAAAAAATTTTCATACTTTGTCTCATCACTTAACCTCAGAATAAAATAATCTGATACTGCTTGATTGTTGTATTATTTATAACTTGTATTGCCTCAATTTTTATTCTCTTTCTGGAATACAGATTCACTTATAGGTGATTTAGTAATATTTCACCTTTCTGTCATTAAAATGGGATTCCCAAAGTCTCCTATAACAACCAATTAGGACATTAATATCCAATGTGGAAATTCTCCCCTAGATCTCTTTTTCTGCAGTTTAGACAGTTTTTATTTATTTATTTATTTATTTTTTTAATGTATTTATTTTTCACATCTTTATTGGAGTATAATTGCTTTACAATGATGTGTTAGTTTCTGCTTTATAACAAAATGAATCTGCTATACATATATATATATCCCCATATCTCCTCCCTCTTGCATCTCTCACCCACCCTCCCTATCCCACCCCTCTAGGTGGTCACAAAGCACTGAGCTGATCTCCCTGTGCTATGTGGCTGCTTCCCACTAGCTAGCTGTTTTACAATTGGTAGTGTATATATGTCCATGCCACTCTCTCACTTCATCTCAGCTTACACGTCCCCCTCCCCGTGTCCTCAAGTCTATTCTCTACATCTGCGTCTATTCCTGTCCTGCCCCAGGTTCTTCAGAACCATTTTTTTTTTTTTTTTTAGATTCCATATATATGTGTTAGCATACAGTATTTGTTTTTCTCTTTCTGACTTACTTCACTCTGTATGACAGATTCTAGGTCCATCCACCTCACTACAAATAACTCAATTTCGTTTCTTTTTATGGCTGAGTAATATTCCATTGTATATATGTGCCACATCTTTATCCATTCGTCTGTTGATG
>NC_041223.1:61740149-61742649 GCF_002837175.3 Physeter macrocephalus
CCAGTTTCCCAGCACCACTTATTGAAGACGCTGTCTTTTCTCCACTGTATATTCTTGCCTCCTTTATCAAAGATAAGGTGACCATATGTGCATGGGTTTATCTCTGGGCTTTCTATCCTGTTCCATTAGACAGTTTATTTATTTGTTAGTTTATTTATTTATTTACTTGCTTATGTGCAGATATAAGCAAGTGGTTGTAATAGGAAAGCTCCATACTTTTGAAGATCAACAAGATTTCAATCAGTCAATTTTTAACTTTACCTCATTTTTAGTCACTTTACACACCTCCTAGCCTAGTTCTTTTTAAAAATCTTTCATATTATGGAGCTTAACAACAGAAAAAAAATTTTAATGAGTGTAACATACTATCTATGAGAGTATTGCTTCCAGATTTCTGACAATGAGTTCCTCATTTTGTATTATGGATTAACATGAAAATAATGTTTCTGTTTTTACTTTCTGCGTATTATAAAATTAATTGTAGTGTAACATTTGACAGCATATAAACTCATACTTGCATTATTATTGGTGGCCAAAATTTTCTCCTGGCAATTTAGAGACACGAAATACAAGTCAAGCCAATAAGATATAATATAGGAGAAAATATATTAATGATCATTAAATTAGAAAAATAAAATGATATCATGGGTTTTTAGTGATGAGTAATAAGCCAAGTAAATATCTAAAATAATCATGGGTCTTTAAACTGAGACACCTAAAAGAAGTTAGAAGGTAAGAAAATACTTCATATTTCACTTACTGACAGATAAAAGGACATACACTTTGACACGTCATTTATTGACACAGAAAGGAACATAAGCTCCATAAGAGTAAGAATTTTGTCTAATTTGTTCACTGATATATTCTCCAGTACTTAGAACACTGTTCGACACTTGGCACTTACTCAACAAATAGGTGTTGAATAAAAGGTAAGCATATTTTTCTAATGTAACATTTTCTGCCATCCCTCCCACTCTCTTGCTTTGCTCTCTCAGCACTTGTATATTGGATTTATCTTATTCTAATTTTTTCATCTCTGAGCTTCTTCCATCTTTCTCTTCCACCTAGATAACTATTCTTCACTCTTTAGGTTTCAGTTTTATATAGTCATTACCATAGAGGAACCTATTCTGACCCAACACACCAGCGTAGTTTCCTTCTATTTTTTGTTCCCATATCATTCTGATTTCCCTTTCAGTGAAATTCCTTGGGTTAGCAATTTCTACTTTAAAGCTGGTGCTCCTCAACTAGACTATAAGTTCCATGAAGGAACGTATGCCTGGCCAATTTTTTGTTCTAACTCTACAGCCAAATGCCTGGAATATGCTGGGTGCTCAACTAAATAGAGGAAGGATGGAAGGGAAAAAGAAAGGAAGGAAGAAAAAAATCTCACACTTATCTTTTTAGGCTCCTGTGAATACGTGTTCTGTTGTTGCTGTTTGGGAAGATAGCTGTCATGATTCAGGGAGCCAAATAACTAGCCCTGTTGTAGAAATCACCAGTAGGATCCCAAACAAGTAGAAGAAATTCAACTTAGAATAAAAGCAAAATTTAAGCAATTTAACTTTAGAATTTCATTGGTAGCGGTAAATTATGTATCCCACTAAAATTGGCATACAATAGGGTTCTGAAACACATGAGAAAATAGCTAATACAAAAACACAAACAAAAAAGCAAAAAACAAAAACCAGAAAAACAAAACTACATATATAAATTATTCCCCAGCCCTCTGCTCATCTAAATCTCGGCTGTTGCCACACACCCAGTTGAAGCTCGACCAGTACCTTCTCATTCCATCATTCCACACAAATATTTAGAGCAGTCTGACTCTTTGGGACTCATGAAAAACTTGTGATTTTTTAAAGCTATCATACTGTGTCATCTGCGACAATTTAGATGCACTGCTCCATGCCACTGATGCACTTATTAATTCTCATGGTCTCTTTTTTGTCAGGTGACAATCTCAAGAATTATTTTAACTTGCCTTGCAAGGTGGCTCAGAACTAATGGTATAGTGGAGGTGTAATCCACCATAAAAATATGTAAAATGTACGAAAGGAGATTCAAATGTATGTGATTCTTCAGAGTTTGGAATAAATTTTGGCTTTTCAGAAAAATATTTACCAGAAATTTCCTTTGAATAGTAATCTTGTCTGTAGTAAGTCAAAAATCAATAAAAATGATTTTTTTTGATGACTATGACATGTGCAGCAACTAGTTTTGTGCTATCAATTAAAAAAATTTTGATTTGTTACAACTTTCCATTTCCATCTAATATAAATATACAATAAAAATATAAGTATAGTTATGAGGAAATAGCATTTTGCCAGTATATCTATCTGTGAATAGTTTATATAAAGATGGATATTTATGAGTTTTAGCCTAAATGTTGAAAAAAGTAAACACATATGCCATTCTGTTCCACATGTGTTTGTTTTTGTACCATTTAAACTAAAAATTTATGAAAAATAAAGACCCTAATAAATAATATGACCCCAGT
>NC_041223.1:61747649-61764842 GCF_002837175.3 Physeter macrocephalus
AGTGCAGCAGAGTCCTCAGGAGGGTATGTTGAAACATGCATTGCAGACCCCCCCCACCCCCAAGTTTCTGATTCAGGCAGTCTTGGTTGGGGCCTAAGAATCTGCATTTCCAACAAGTTCCCACATGATGTTTCTGCTGGTTCAGAAACAGGGCTTTCAAAACCTCTATTCTTATTATGGTGCCTGTCAGACATAGACATAATGAGAAAAGAGGAAGCAGGCTCACTTCATCACTACCTCAGAGGCAGGTGCTTGGTCATTAAAAAAACAATCCCAAGAGTCACACTGTCTTAATTTGGGTCCTGCCTCCATTAATTACAACATGTGTGTCCCTCTTTATACCCCAATATCCTCCTCTGTAAAATGGAGATAAGAATAGTTCCAATCTCCCAGGGTAGTTTTGAGACCTAGAGTCGATACGCGTAAGATACTTAGAATGGGGTTTGATATACAGTACATACTCAACAAGTGATATCACAGCTCGCCAAACTGTTTACAATTCCTGAGTGCTAAAATTTTTTAAAAGACATATTGATTTATACAGCTGTCATTTTCTGACAAAAGAAATACACAAATAAATTGACAGATGAAAATTTCTGAATGTTAATTAAGAAAAAATCTATTGTGTGATTTCTTGTATAACACTGGCGAAAATTTTGAAGTTAAGTTTTGTAAAGACACAGACCATATTTCAAGTAGGTGATTCTTGTATTGATCTTCCATAAATCCTGACAGCATAACATAACAGTAAGTCATAAATCAGTGAAGAGATTTATGATGTGAGTTGGGATAATAGGTCCTAGGCCCTTTGCTTTAAGATGATTTAACTTCTCTAAGGTTCAAACTTAAAAAGTTTAGATGAATAGAGAGTGAGCATGTAAACTCTTTGTCTGAGATATTAGGTGTTATTTGTCATACAGACTTGTCAAAAGTGCTAGATCATAGTTGATTCATCATTGAGTCTTCTAACAATGAAGATGTTGGCTAAAATGCAAGTAATATGAGAAATCAAGGGTTCAAACATACCACACTGTTTAACAAATTTAAGAACCAAATTCTTTTTCACAGAGAAAAAGGGTAAGTTGACTTCATGTGTGTGAGTAGCATGGACAATTTAATATACAATCAGATAAATAGAAAGAGGTAAAGAGAATATGAGAGAGAGAGAGATTTTCCCTATGGAAACGTACTATTAGATTTTTCAACTAGAGGAAAGCACAGATATAATGACAAAGAAGAATATCATCAAGAGAAAGTAATAAATTAATTTGGTAAAAAATGGATAGATAGATTTAGAATATTTTCCATTATTAGCATTAAAACACAAACAGGACTTTTTTTGAGGTAGCCAGTAGTGA
Organism: Physeter macrocephalus; assembly: GCF_002837175.3. NCBI lineage: Eukaryota > Metazoa > Chordata > Mammalia > Artiodactyla > Physeteridae > Physeter > Physeter macrocephalus. The sequence continues at coordinate 61,749,008 of NC_041223.1, forward strand.
TGAAGATAGCGTTTGGTTGCTAAAGAGAAATGTTATTTTTATTTTGGCAAAACTTCAGAAGGGCCTTCTTCTCCAGTGACAATCAAATTCTCATAGTTCAATTATCTACAAGAGCAAACCTACTTTCACTATATTTTTGAAAGTCTCTAATCTCTATGGAGGATCCTCCCAATGTCATTTCTATAGTAATTCAGAATCTTAATGCACTTCATCACTCAAAAAGGAATTAAAATTAATGTTAATCTAACAAATCTTTCAAAACTTAAGAACTGCAAATTATATGGATGTGTGTAAATCCATGAAACTTAATGTAACTTCTACTTTTATAGAATATAAGGTCTAGAAGTGTTGTTCCTTCTTTGGCTTAGACCACCACTAAACTGTTCTCAGGGAGGGAGTGAATTATAAATCACTAACTTGGTCCTGTGAGAAAAACTTGGGTCATTTTTATATTATAATACTTTAATGTTTGTGCTGTCTTTTATAGACGTCATATTCACCAGTATTTACAGTATCTGAAACTCTGAAATGTCCCAGGAGTAGGAATGGAAGTTCTGAAGGCTTTAATATGCTTCCTGTTGCTAAGGTAACCACATCCTTGATATCCATGTGTTCAACATGTCATTCTCATTTTGTGTCTGGCTCTCAGAGAGCCAGCACTGGCACATGGCATCAAAGAAACACAAGAAATGAAAACAAGACAAAAGACATATGGAATTGTTTCCTCTTTAAGGTGTCTTTTTTAAAATAATAAACTCTCTCAAGTTAATGCTGAAATTCCTAAATTCCTACATTGAATTAATAAAGAGATTTAATGAGAAATTAAGAACTAGTATGTAGTATATGAGTCTTCTACAGATAAAATTACTAAACACTGTCAGGAAATACAAAAAAACAAGTTTATACATGATCAACTGTAGAATTACACTCACCCATGTACCAAAGCAAAGGAATATTGAATCAGTGTGTGAACTATTCAGTAAACTCAAGGAACTGTTATAAATAAAGTTATTTTAACTTTAAATATACCCAACGTTAAGGCCTAAATATAAAATGCAGTTCAACCATCAAAACTTTGATCAACATAAAACATGTTTAAGAGAAAGGCAATTTATTTCTATGTGTTAAATATGAAATGATCTATTAATACTTGATCACTATTTAAAGCAAAATTTTTTCTACATTCTGGCCCCTTTTAGAAATGAAACATATTTAATTTTAGCTCAATAAAAAGAGCACATTTCAGCAATTTTTAAATCATCATTTATATATACTATGAAAAAATTAGAGATATGTTCATAAGTCTCCAATTAAAATTTAAGCAAATGACCTTTGTGCACCTCTCTGTTATATAAATTTGATGGCATTGCAAGAGATAACCAAAGATGATTAAGAAACACGAATTTTTTTCTTGAATGTTAGTCTAGGCCTGCCTTTATCATTCTTGATTTTAATTTTCAGGTTTCAACAATAAAATAAAATTTTAAGGTTTATCTCTGTCTCTATGTAGAGGTCAGACATATAGCAACTTCTTCTGATTTAGCATAATCTTCAGTACACAGAATGAACAGTGACCTAGCTTCCATCCTTTTCTTCTTTTATAAGTCCCTGTCTTCCCAACAACCCATCAGCATCTGAAAATTCCTTCCAGTCACTGCTTACACAGATTGAGCCAAAGCTTAAATTGCTGAATATGAAGTATAGAAAGGGCTTCAGTGTCACCCAGCAATGTTAATATATGGACAAATGCTCAAAAAGTGAATTGAATTATAGAGGACACTTCTTAATATAATATAAATATTGTTATCATCATTTTAGCATCTAGGCCAGCTACTGCTGAGTTTAATGTTACATTTTTTCTTTAAAAAACAAAGGTTATTGAAAAGCTCATGACATAAAAGTTCTAATCAAAATGTTTAATACTAGAATAAAAGTATTTTAAAAAGACCTAACTGTGACCAGTAGGTGTTGGGCCTACTGTACAGCATAGACAAGAGTATACATTATTTCAGACTGAGTAGAAAATACTAATTTGCTTTTCATCATGCATACATATCATCTGTTTTTGTAGTCAGAGAGAATTAACAGGTACTACTGAGGAACATGAAAAATGAAGTCGATGAGTTTTGATGAAAATTTTTAAAATGTGAGACTGATATTAGTCATGATTTTTCAGACTGTGACTGACTGGCTGAGTCAGACTGACTCAAAGTATAAGGTGTTTTTTTTTTTTAAAAAAAGTAATATAGTTTCTTTATAAACGTAAAAAATAATTTTATTCTGATATAGATAAGTGAATAAAATACTATGAAAAATTGGAGGTTTATTCATTGCTTTTATGCTTCTCACCATGTAGTCTAATTTCATATTATTCAAGTAAAAGCTCCAGTAAAAATCAATGCAGAGGACACTTCTGTCTCTGGCCAAAATTGAAGAAAAGAAACCTGATTACCTTCCTGACTGAAACAACCAAAAAACTGGACAAAAGGTAAAGGTTTTGAAGACACTGGCCATCAAGTAATGAAGAACAGTGATCCTTGATGGAAGAAAACAAATGGGGTGCATGCTATGGTTACCTCCAAGTTAAAGCTTTGAGAGAGTTTCTAGGCAGCAATACAGGAAGGAGGAACTCAGATGGAACCTGGAAGAATCCCTGACGTGAATATCAGAGGTGGGAGTCTGAAGAGAACAAGACAGATAGAGTTTGCAGGAAAGAGTACCAAGGATGAGAGAGATGCATATAGAGAAAATATCAGAGATCTGCAGAGAGTCCCCCTGGAATATTTAGCTGAGTACTAATGAGGGCATGAAGATGAAAAAAATACCCAAGAGTGGAGAAAGATCCACCCTAAAATATTAGAAGAAATGATACTTGTGATCATTCAAGACCATGAAAATACCTATTCCCACCACACAGCATGGAAAAACTTCATAATAAATGGGCCACTGGGTAGAGGGTGGCCCACATGAGGATTTTGTCTAAGTTAATCTAGCTCTAGATTAAAAGCTGTTCTGGTCCCACCAAACAAAACCTTAAAAACAAACAAACAAACAAAAATAAAAAGATCATATTGTTCCTAATACTTAACTAAATTCCAGAAAAATAGCACAAAAATATTTACAAAAATGTGAAAATATTCATCATCCAAAAGCTGAATTTTATCATTTATAATCAGAAAAACAAGACATATAATGATAAGAAAAAAATTAACCAATTAAAACTGATGCAGAACTGACGTTAGAAATAGCAAACAAGGTTATTAAAATAATCATTATAACTTATTATACGTTTTAAATCATTATATGTTTAAAAAGTTAAGTAGAGCGATAGAGGATATATAAAATTCCTAAAGCAAACTTCTAGATATGAAAACTATTATGTCTGAAATGAAAAATACACTAGATGAGACTATTTGTGGATTACATTTTGCAAAAGAAAAAAAAAAATTAGTGACCTTGAAAACAGAGGAAAACAACCTATCCAAAATGAAGCACACAGAAAAATACTTTTAAAATAAACACAGCTCAATGTTTTTAGAATATCAGAGCTCAATGTTTTTAGACTATCATATCAATTCACAGAGATACATACTAAAAAGCACTGAATTATATACTTTTTTGAATTCTTTGGCATGTAAATTATAACTGGATAGAACTGTTTAAAAAATATGAGCTGTGAGCAACTTCAAGTGACCTAATATATATGTGTGGAGTCCCCAAAAGAGAGAAGGGGGAGGAGGACAGAAAAAATGATTTGTAGAATAATGAACAAAAATTTTCCAAATTTTATGAAAAGTTTAAACACAGGCATCCAATAAGCTCTACAAATTGCAAGTACAAGAATAAAATGAAATCAAGGCATAGCATAATCAAATTGCTCAAAATGTGAGATAAGAGAAAATCTCAGAAGCAGACAGAGTTAAAGAGACATGTCATGTAGAGACACAGGGAGAAGAATAACAGCAGATTTCTCATTAAAAACAATGTAAGCAAGAAGGAGTAGAGGAATACTTGTAAAATATTGAAAGAAAATATTTGTTTTAGAATCAGGTAGAATTAGTCTTTCAATTTCATTCCTCTGTTTCAAGTTGTTTTAGTTACTCTAGGGTATCCAAATTTTCATATGAATTTTAGAATTTGCTTGTCAATTTCTACAAAGAAGCCTGCTGGGATTTTGATTGGGATTGTATTGACCCTATAGGTCAGTTAGTAGAAAACTGATAACATAAAAATATTAAATCTCCTGACCCATGGATATGGTCTTAGGTCTTCTATGAACCTTGATTGATAATGATGTATTGGTTCATTGATTGTAACCAATGTATCACACTTTTTTGGTGGTGGCAGAACTTGTGGGTGGGATGGGGGAAGAAGAGGGAATAGGTGGTGAACTTTCTGTATTTTCCACTCAATTTTGTTGTGAACCTAAAACTTCTCTAAAAAATAAAGTGTGTTAATAATCTTTAAAAAGAATGATCTTAAATCAACAACTTAATCTTCCATATTTAGAAACTAGAAAAAGAACTAAAATGAATGTAAGCAGAGAGAAAGGAATGATAAAAACTGAAAAGAAAATTTAATAGAGAAGAGAAAAATCAGCTAAACCAAAAGTTGGTTCCTGAAAAAAAACAATAAAATTGGGAAAAATTTAGCTAGATTGATCAAGAAAAATAAAAGAGAAGACTCAAATTACTTTAGTAATTTGAGTAATCAGGAATTACAGAGAGAATATTGCTACCCATCTTAAGAAATACAGGAGATTATGAGAGAATACTATGAAAACTATATGCCATCAAATTTAAAAAGTTATGGTGGAAAAAAAATCACTCCAGAAATTACTGAAAGGCACGAATTACTGAAATTTACTCAAGAAGACAAAAAATTTAAACAGGCCTATACAAGTAAAAACAAAATTAGTAATTTAAAAACTTCACACTGGTGTCAGTTCAAGATGAAGAAGACACAGGAAAATCCTGAACTCACCTCCTCCCACAGACAATAAATTTACTTTTATATATGGAACAATTATCTCTTAAACCCTAAAACCTGGCCGAGCAACCACTTCACATCTGGCAAAGGAGAGGAAAACCACATGGAAGTGGGTAGGAAAGTTTTCTTTTTTTTAAACTTTATTTTATACTGGAGTACAGCTGATTAACAATGTTGTGATAGTTTCAGGTGCACAGCAAAGGGACTCAGCCATACATATACATGTATCCATCCTCCCCCAAACTCCCCTCCCATCCAGGCTGCCACATAACATTGAGCAGACCTCCTTGTGCTATACAGTTGGTCCTTGCTGGTTATTCATTTTAAATATAGCAGTGTGTACATGTTGATCCCAAACTCCCTAAACATCCCTTCCCCCCATCCTTCCCCCAGGTAAGTAACCATAAGTTTGTTCTCTAAGTCTGTGAGTCTGTTTCTGTTTTGTAAATAAGTTCATTTGTATCATTTCTTTCTAGATTCCGCAGGTAAGGGATATCATATGACATTTCTCTTTTTCTGACTTACTTCACTCAGTATGACAATCTCTAGGTCCATACATGTTGCTGCAAATGACATTATTTCATTCTTTTTAATGGCTGAGTAATATTCCATTGTATATATGTACCACATCTTCTTTATCCATTCTTTTATCAATGGACATTTAGTTTGCTTCCATATCTTGCTATTGTAAATAGTGCTGCAATGAATACTGGGGTGCATGTATCCTTTCAGACCATGTTTTGTTTTGTTTTTTCAGAAGCAAAAATTTTTAATATAATGTATATGAACCATTTTATGGGGATGATGTCAAAGGAGTTAAATGCTTTTACAAGATTTGGGGCCAACAAATTACATGGTTTAAAAGTTCTGAATTGAAAAAAAAAATTTTTCCAGGGGTCTTTGTTGGGCTTGATACAATTAATAACATGTCACATAAACAGAGGCAAGTGTAAGTTCACAATAGGAATCCTGTGGTTAGGGGGCCTTTGTTCATCCTATGCTACAGACAAACCAGTGTCCATGGCTTGCATTCAGATCTCAGTTCAGGGATTAGCACTAAGGAAAGTTTAAGATATAATCTCATCATAAACCCCAGTGCAGTGACCTACAATTGGGAGGGAGCTCAAAACCCAGAACTTCTCCCTGAGGAGCAAAGTGTTAATACCCCAAATCAGGTACCCTAATTTTTGAGAACAGGAACTGAGAGATGAGAGCCCAAAACATCTGGCTTTGACAACCAATGGGTCTCATAGCTCACGTGGGAAACTGACAAACGTCCCTTAAAAGGCCCACATACAAACTCACCCACCCTAGGATCCAGTGCAGAAGCAGCCCTTTGAAAGGTACCCAGACTTTATGTGAAAAAAGACTCATTTCCTAATTTTAAAGCAATTGTCTAAGGGGCAGGTGCCTGCTGGGATACTCTCCAGGGACAGAGCTGGTGGGTGACATCTTCCCACTCTTTTGAAGCCTTAAGGCCTTACTAAAGCCAGCAGACACCATTTTTTCCTTTTGTTTTCTTTTTTTTTTTTCCTTTCCCATGAGTGCCATATCTATGCTACAGCTGGTAGGTGCCATCTTCTGTACTCTCTACTTTACTAAAGCCAGCAGGTACCATCTTTTTTTCCCACTTTTTATTTTCCTTTTTCTTTTTCTTTTTTTTCTCTTTTATTCATTTTTCAATTTTCTTTCTCTTTTCCTCTTTTCATTTTTCTTTTTTTCATCAAGTGCCATCATTGCATTCCCCCTGTGCCTCAGTCCAGCCAGTGGGCAACATCTTTGCACTCTCTCTCTGCCATGTTCCAGAACACCAATATCACCCAGCAGGAAGCTTCTGCACATGTCTGGTGACCCATTTTTTTGTGACTACCACTCAGGGGATGCCCCTTCATTGCCTGGCTCTGGAGACTAGGGGGACTTGTATTTGTGGGTCTCATGGCACTGTAACAATTGTAGAGATAGTTCTTGGTTGACTACTACTCCCAGGGAATTGCACAGATAGCAGAAACACACCTCAGTCTTTTTTTTTTTTTTTGAAGTGGTTTTTTTTTTTAATCTTTTTTGGAGTATAATGGCTTCACAATACTGTGTTAGTTTCTGTTGTACAACAAAGTGAATCAGCTATAAGTATACATATATCCCCATATCCTCTCCCTCTTGAGCCTCCCTCCCACCCTCCCTATCCCACCCCTCTAGGTGGTCACAAAGCACCGAGCTGATCTCCTGTGCTATGCAGCTGCTTCCCACTAGCTAACTATTTTACATTTGTTAGTGTATATACGTTGAGGCTACTCTCACTTCACCCCAGCTTCCCCCTCCCCACCTCCATGTCCTCAAGTCTGTTCTGAATGTCTACGTCTTTATTCCTGCCCTGCCACTAGGTTCATCAGCACCATTTTTTTAAGAGGCCTATGTGCTTGTCCAGAGCTTTGGCCTAAGTGGCAGGCTTCTGGTTTGGCACATTATAAGGACTTAATGAGGGGCTCTATGATAACAGAGGCTGCTGAATTCAATATTTCCACTCTCCCTCTGCCTCACTCCAGCTTGCTAGTATCTTACAGAAAGGAGTTTATATCCTTCTCTAGTACCCTGATTTTTGTGGCTGCTGAAAGGGGACACCTCTATATCACCTGGCTCTGGTGGCCAGTGGAGCTTACACTCATGCATCCCACGGGACTATAATCAACAGTGAAAGAGTTCTTAAATAGCTACCACCCCCAGGGCAAAACAACAGGCAACAGTCCCAGGAGCTCAATCTTTCTGGAAAGAGGCTTATTAGCTTATCATCATAGCTACAGCCTGATGGGCAGGTTTCCAATTAAACACACATCTAATGGCCAACTGTAAATACTTCCTGAGATGTCAGATGGTGGGCACTATCTATGCACTGTCCCTCTGCCACAGTCCAGAGAGCCAGCATCTCTCAGCGGGGAGCTATTATATGTGTTTGGTATATCTGGGTCCCTGGTATTTGCAGATGCCATCCAAGGGATACTCCTTGATTGCCTGGCTCTGATGGCCAGGGGCACTTGCATTTCTGGGTCCCCTGGGACTATAACAATCAAAGAGAGTTTTTGGCAGGATACCATCCCCAGGGCATTGCACAGACAGCAGACTGAAACACATCCCCAGCCTTTCCATGAAAGAAGCCTAGTTGCTACTTCTGGAGCTTCAGCCTTAGGGGCAGGTTTCAGGTTTGGCACACAACTAAAATCTATGGAGATGCTCTCAGGGAATGTAGGCAGGTGGATAGCATCTTTGCACTTTTCCTCTGCCTCACTATAGCTCACTTGCATCTCCCAGAAAAAAGCTTGTGTAAGCAACTGGAACCCTGAGTTTTGTGACTGCTGCCCAGGGAACACCTCTGGATCACCTGGCTCTGCGGGCCAGTGGGGCTTATGCATGTGGTCCTGCAGAACTCTGTATATTTGCATTCTTTAAAAGCTGTTGTCTGAGGGTCTGGCCTCCAATCAGCCTGAATCTAGTCGGGACCCTGTCTGGTCTTGGCACACCCTCAACTACTGAGACCTATTAAAAATAAAATAGACTTCTTAGACAATCACAAAAGTTTGGAGACAACCAAAAGCTAGAGCAAGATTAAACAGTAAGATTCATCTCTTGCACAAGGCCAACCCTTCAAGACTGGGAGAAGTGGCTGTTTCATCTAATGTATAGAAACCAACACAGAGTCAAGAAAAATGAAGAGACAGAGAAATACATTTCAAACAAAGGAACAAAATAAAACCTAAAAAAAAAATTAATGAAACAGAGATAAGTAATTTACCTCATAAAGAGTTAAAAGTAATGATCATAGGGCTTCCCTGGTGGCACACTGGTTGAGAGTCCGCCTGCCGATGCAGGGGACCTGGGTTCGTGCCCCGGTCTGGGAAGATCCCACATGCCGTGGAGCGGGTGGGCCTGTGAGCCATGGCCGCTGAGCCCTGAGCGTCTGGAGCCTGCGCTCCGCAATGGGAGAGGCCACAACAGTGAGAGGCCCGCGTACCGCAAAAAAAAAAAAAAAAAAAAAAGTAATGATCATAAAGATGTTAACCAAACTCGAGAAAAGAATAGATGAACAAAGTGAGAACTTCAAGGAAAATATAAGGAAGTTCCAAACAGAAGTCACAGAACTTAAGAGTACAATATTTGAACTGAAAAATACAATAGAGGGGTTCAACAACAGACTAAAGGAAGCAGAAAAAAAGGATCAGTAAACTCAAAGACAAGGCAGGGGACTTCACCCAATAGAGCAGCAAAAAGAAAACAGAATGAAAACAAGTGACAATAGCTTAAAAGACTAACGTGGCAACATCAAGCAGACTAACACCTAGGAGTCCCAGAAAGAGAAAAGAGAGAGAAAAGGACAGAAAATTTATTGAAAAAATAATGGCCGAGAACATTTCTAACCTGGGGAAAGAAACAGACATTTAGATCCAGGAAGCCTAGAGAGTTCCAAATAAGAGAAACATAAAGAGACCCACACCAAGACACATTATAATTAAAATGTCAAAACTCAAAGACAAGGAGTGAACCTTAAAAGCATCAAGGGAAAAACTACTTGTTACACACAAGGCAACCCCCATAAGAGTATGAACAGATTTTTCAACAGAAACTTTGCCAGCAATAAGGGAGCACTGAAAGGGAAAAAATTTCCAACCAAGAATACTCTACCCAGCAAAGTTATTATTCAGATTGAAGGAGAGAGAGAGTTTTCAGACAAGCAAAAGCTAAATAAGTTCATCATTACTAAACCAGCCTTACAAGAAATGTGAAAAAGACTTCTTGAAGCCAAAAAGAAAGTGTACAAGTGAGTAACAAGAAAACATACAGAAATATAAATCTCACTGGTAAAGATAAATATATAGTAAAGTTATAAAGTTTTATACATAGTTATATATAGTAATATATAAACTTAAAAAGTATATATACATACTATATATATAGTAATATACATATAAACTTATAAAGTTAGTAGGAATTTTAAAAGAAGAATTAGTAAAAATAACTGAAAATACAATAATTAGTTAAGGGATACATAAGATAAAAAGACCTAAAATGTGAAATCAAAAAGCACTGGGAGGAAAAAAAAAAAAAAGCACTGGGAGGGAAGAGTAAAAATGTAGAACTTTAGAATGTGTTTAAACCTAAGTTGTTATAGACTTAAAATACTGTTTTATATATATAAGCTATTATGTAAGCCCCATTGTAACTACCAAACAAAAATCTATAGTACATACACAGAACACAGTGAGAAAGGAATGTAAGCATACCCCTAAAGAAAGTTGTCAACCAACAAAGGGAGACAGCAAGAGAAAAAGGAACAAAGGAACTAAAAAACAGTCAGAAAATAGTTAACAAAATGGCAGTAAGTACACACCTATCAATAATTACTTTATATGTAAATGGATTAAATTCTTCAATTAAAAGATATAGGGCTTCCCTGGTGGCACAGTCGTTGAGAGTCCACCTGTCGATGCAGGGGACATGGGTTCGTGCCCTGGTCCAGGAGGATCCCACATGCCGCGGAGCGGCTGCGCCCGTGAGCCATGGCCACTGGGCCTGCGCATCTGGAGCCTGTGCTCTGCAGTGGGAGGGGCCACAGCAGTGAGAGGCCCGCGTACCACAAAAAAAAAAAAAAAGATATAGAGTGACTGAATTGATAACAAATCAAGATCCATCTATATGCTGCCTACAAGAGACTCACTTCAGATGCAAGGATATACACACACTGAAAGTGAAGGAATGAAAAAAGATATTTCATGCAAATGTAAGTGTAAAGAAAGCTAGGGTAGCTATATTTATATCAGACAAAATAAACTTTAACAGAAAAGGTGTAATAAGAGACAAAGAAGGGCACTACATACTGATAAAAGAGCCAATCCAAAAAGAAGATATAACCTTTGTAAATATTTATGCACAAATACAGAAGCACCTAAATATATAAAGCAAATATTAACAGACCTCGAGGGAGAAATAGACAACAATACAATAATAGCAGGGAACTTTAATACCTCACTTATACCAAGGACAGATTATGCAGACAGAAAATCAGTAAGTAAACATCAACTTTAAACAACACATTAGACAAGATGGACTTAGATATATACCAAGCATCTTTCCAGCCACAATGGTATGAAAGTACAAATCAATTACAAAAAGAAAACTAAAAAATTCACAAATACATGAAGACTAAACAACATGCTACTGAACAACAAATGGGTCAACAGAGAAATAAAAAACAAAATCAAAACATCCCTTGAGACAAATGAAAATACAACATATCAAAACTTATGAGGGAGCAAAAAGCAGTTCTAAGATGGAAATTCATAGTAATACATGCCTACCTCAAGAAACAAAAAAAATCTCAAACAACTTTACACACCAAGGAACTAGAAAAAGAAGAACAGACAAAGCCCAAAGTTAATAGAAGGAAGGAAATAACAAAGATCAGAGCTGAAGTAAATGAAAGAGAGTGCAAAAAGATAACAGAAAAAAATGAATGAAACCAAATGCTGCTTCTTTGAAAAGATAAATAAAATTGACAAATTTTAACTAGACTCACCAAGAAAAAAAGAGAGATCTCAAATAAATAAAATCAGAAATGAAAAAGGAGATGTTCTAACTTATACCACAGAAATACAAAGGATCACAAGAGAATACTATGAATAATTATATACCAACAAATTGGAAAACCTTGAAGAAACGGATAAATTCCTAGAAACAAACAACCTTACAGATTAAGTCATGAAAATAATGGAAAATCTGAACAGATTGACTACTAGTTAAAAGATTGAATCAGTAATAAAAACTCCCTACAAACAAAAGTCCAAGACCAAACAGCTTCACTAGTGAATTCTACCAAACATTCAAAGAAGAATTAGTACCAATCCTTCTCGATTTTTTCCATAGATAGAACAGGATTGAACACTTTCAAACTCATTTCACAAAGCCAGCATTACCTTGATATGAACACAGTCAAGGACACCACAAGAAAAGAAAATTACCAATATCTTTGATAAATAGAAGTGCAAAAGTTCTGAACAAAATATTAACAAACTGAATTCAACAATATGTTAAACGAATCATGCACCATGATCAAGTGCGATTTATTGCAGGGACTCAAGAATAGTTCAACACTCCCAAATCAATCAACATGATACACTACATTAACAAAATAAAGGATAAAAATCATGTGCTCATCTCAATGGGAGCAGAAAAAGTATTTGACAAAATTCAGCATTCATTTAGGATGAACAAAGTGGATATAGAGCAAACATACCTCAACATAATAAAGGCCATATACAACAAAACTACAGCTAACAATACTCAATGGTAAAAAACTGAAAGCTTTTTCTCTAAGATCACAAACAAGACAATGATGCCCGTTCTCACCACTTTTATTCAACATAGTATTGGAAGTCCTAAGCTCAGCAATTAGTCAAGAAAAAGAAATTAAAAACATTCAAATTGGAAAGAAAGAAGTAAAACTGTCACTATTTATTTGCAGGTGACATGGCACCATAAGTAGAAAACTCTTAAGACTCCACCAAAAACTGGAACTAATAAATGAATTCAGTAAAGTCACAGGATACAATATCAATACATAGAAATTTGTGACATTTCTATATACTAATAACAAACTGTCAGAAAGAGAAATTAAGAAAACAACCCCATTTACAATTGCAACAAAAAGAATAGAATACCTAGGAATAGATTTAACCAAGGAGGTGAAAGACCTATACATTAAAAACTAAGACACTGATTGAAAGAAATTGAAGATGACACAAATAAAATGTAAAGATACTCCATGCTCATGGATTGGAATAATTAATATTGTTAAAATGTCCATACTACTCAAAGCAATCTACAGATTCAATGTAATTCCTATCAAAATTCCAATGACATTTTTCACAGAAACAGGACAAATAATTCAAAAAGTTGTATGGAACCACAAAAGACCCTGAATAGACAAAACAATCTTGAGAAAGAAAAGCGAAGCTGGAGGTATGATGCTCCCTGATTTCAAACTTTACTAAAATTATGGTAGTCAAAAGAGTATGGTACTAGCATAAAAACAGACACATAGATCAGTGGAACAGAATACAGACCCCAGAAATAAACCCATGTATATATGGTCAATTAATTTAAGACAAAGGAGTCAAGAATACACAATGGGAAAAGGACAGTCTTTTCGATTAATGAGGTTGGGAAAACTGAACAGCCACATGCAAAAGAATGAAACTAGACCTCTATCTTTTACCAACCATAAAAATTAACTCAAGATGGATTAAAAACTTGACTGTAAGACCTGAAACTATAAAAATCTTTGAAGAAAACATAGGCGGTAAGGTCCTTGACATTAATCTTAGTAATTATTTTTTGGATTTGACACCACAGCAAAGGCAATAAAAGCAAAATTAAACAAGTGGGACTACATCAAACTAAAAAGCTTCTGCACAGAAAAGGATACCATCCACAAAATGAAAAAGTGACTTACTAAGTGGGAGAAAATATTTGCAAATCATATATCTGATAAAGGGTTAATATACAAAATATATAGGGAACTCACATAATGTAATAGCAAAAAAAACAAAAGATCTGATTGAAAAAATGGGCAGAGGATCTGAATAGACATTTTTCTAAAGAAGACATACAGATGGCCAACAGGTATGTGAAAACATGCTCAACATCACTAATCATCAGGGAAATGCAACTCAAAACCTCAATGAAATATCACAGCTTACACCTGTTAGAGTGGCCATTATTAAAAAGACAAGAAATAACAAGTGTTGGTGAGAATGTGGAGAAAAGGCAACCCTTGGGCACTATTGATGGGAATGTAAATTGCTACAGCCACTATGGAAAACAGCATGGAGCAGAGCTTTCTCAAAAAATTAAAAATATAACTACCATATCATCCAGGAATTTCCACTTCTGGGTATTTATCTGAAGAAGGCAAAAACACCAACTTGAAAAGATATATGCACCTTCAATGTTCGTTAAAGCCTTATTTACAATAGCCAAGAAATGGAAACAACCTAAGTGTCTACTGATGGATAAATGGATAAAGAAGATGGGGTGTATATATAAAATGGAACATTTTTCAGCCATAAAAAGGAATGAAATCCTGCCATTTGACAACATGGATGGGCCTTGAGGGGATTATGCTAAGTGAAAGAAGTCAGACAAAGACAAATACCATACAACCTCAGTTATATGTAAAAATTTTAAAATAAATAAATAACAACAACAACAAAAACCAAGCTCACAGAAACAAAGAATAGATTGGTGGTTGCCATAGGAGGGGAGTGGGTGTGATGGGTGAAGGGAGTCAAACTGGAGTCTTCCAGTTATAAAATAAGACATGGGGATGTAATGTACAGCATAGTGACTATAGTTAACACTGTAGTGCACATTTGAAATACGCTGAGAGTAAATCTTAAAAATTCTTATCACAAGGAAAAAAAAAATTCTGTAACTATGTATGGTGACAGACTTATTGTGGTCATCATTTTGCAACATGTACAAATATCTAATCACTATGTTGTACACTTGAACTTAATATAATGTTCTATGCAAACTACACCTCAACAAAAATTAAAACTTCACACAAAGAAAATCACAGACATAGATGGCTTTACTGGTGAATTCTACCAAACATTCAAAGAAGAGCTAATACCAAATCCTCATAAACTTCTCCAAAAAAACAGAAGAGGAAGGACTACTTCTCAACTCCTCTGTGAGGCCACTGTTACCATGATCTGAAAGCCAAAGACTCACAAGAAGAAAACTACTAATTGATACTACTTTTTAATATAGATGCAAAACCCCTCAACAAAATACTACCAAACCAAATCCAGTATATAAATGGATATAAATGGATATATGCACCATGAACAAGTCCCAAGAATGCCAGGTTGATTTAACATCCCCAAATTAATTAATATAACAGACCTTATTAATAGAGAAATATGATCAACTCAATAGACATATACAAAATTTGACAAAATCCAAAACCCATTCATGACAAAAACAACCCTCAAATTAGAAGTAGAAACAAACTTTCTCAGCCTGATAAATAGCATCTGTAAAAACCATATGGCTAACCGTCATACTTAACATTGAAAGACCAAATGCTTTCCCTGAAGATAGGGAACAAGTCAAAGATGTTTTATGAATAATTGTACATTTCAAATTTGGAATATTTTATATAATTCTTCTGATGCTTTTATACTTAAAACATATTATAATATTAAATATTCCTCAAAAGCACAATTCAACTGGCTGCATAATATTCTATTAAATTAATGTATTATGATGTATTTAAATAATCCCTATTGTTGGAAAATATGATTACTTTAAAATTTTCTTTTATAAATAATATTAGGAAAGTGGGCATACTGGGTCAAATAATAGGAGTGCTTTCAAAGACTTGATTTATTTGCCAAGATCCTTCCCCAATAAATTTGCACTAATTTATAATCCCACAAGAACTTTGAGTTATATTTTAAAACTTTAACATTTTATTTAATTGATATTGAACATTTTTATTGGCTATCCATACTTTTGTTTTTTAGATTATCTGTTCACAGTTTTAACAATATTTTATTGGAATATTAAATAAATTTTATGACATTTTATAAAAAAGTACCAATATCCTATTACATTTGTTCATAGTATTCTCTCTTTAAATATAGTTGTGGGGCTTCCCTGGTGGCACAGTGGTTGCACGTTCGCCTGCCGATGCAGGGGAACCGGGTTCGCGCCCCAGTCTGGGAGGATCCCACATGCCGCGGAGCGGCTGGGCCCGTGAGCCATGGCCGCTGAGCCTGCGCGTCCGGAGCCT
>NC_041223.1:61764874-61808336 GCF_002837175.3 Physeter macrocephalus
CCGGAGCCTGTGCTCCGCAATGGGAGAGGCCACAGCAGAGGGAGGCCCGCATACCACAAAAAAAAAAAAAAAAAAAAAAAAATATATATATATATATATATATATATATATAGTTGTGGCATTTTTCATGTTGTAAACTTTAAAATTTTTAGGTAATCAAATCATTATTTCCTTCCTTTATGAGTTCTTCTCAAGCTTTTGAAAATATTTATCAATACCTTTTAAATGTTGTTTGATTTATAATTCATGAAATTTATTTTGATAAATAATCAAAATGTAAGGTTATAATTTGAGTTTTTAAAAATGGATGCCCTAGATTTTTCATGCAGTTCTTTTTTTTTTTTTTTTGGCTGTGCTGGGTCTTCATTGCTGCGTGTGGGCTTTCTCTAGTGCCGGTGGCTTCTCTTGTTGCAGAGCACGGGCTCTAGGCGCGCAAGCTTCAGTAGTGGTGGAGCGCAGGCTCAGTAGTTGTGGCACACGGGCTTAGCTGCTCTGTGGCATGTGGGATCTTCCCGGACCAGGGCTTGAACCCACGTCCCCTGCATTGGCAGGCGGATTCTTAACCACTGCACCACTAGGGGAGCCCTCTTATGCATTTTTGTAAAATAAACTATTCTAAGTAGTGAAGACACAGGGAAATAAACACTCAATAAATAGTACTTTGCAGAATAATAGTAGCATCGACTGTTAAGAAACATTATCCAAAACTTGGGAATAAAGCAAAGGAAGGAATGTATGTTCTTTCAATGTCATACTAATGCACTGAATAAAAGGCCCACCCATGGAGTATTTAATTCACAAGGGGAATGTAACTTCCTGTGATACATTATTTACTATTAATCAGGATTTAGGTTCTGAAATTACATGTTAATTTCTTAATATTTTAGGGTGGAGAAGTAATTGATTTTTGTCCTAAAAGAATCATATTTTTGTCATAAAACGTTATCAGTTTACTACCATGTAGGACTTTAAACAGTTTTATATATAATCTAACATTTTAATTCCAACACCTTTTCTTCAATGACCATAGTATATACTCAGTTCCTTAAATGGTCTTTGAACCAGCTTTATATCTCACTGGTTCCCTCATTACAGATGTAAATAGGCAGGTACACCTTTGACATATATTTCTCTAGATTTGTGTGACAGTCATGATTATATAACATTTACAATTTTTCAAAAATTAACTTGCACTATGTATCTATGCAAAAAATTTCTAAACCCTAATATTTTAATAATATTTATTTCTTATTTTTATTCTTTTTGTTGTATTTAGTTTATGATTCTTATTGTTGGTGCGTCTCTTATTTCTTAAATTCTGCTTTGCTACTTGTATGGTCTTTATGTTTATCTTCTCATGTGATTTGAATGATCATATCTACTTTTTAGTTTGATTTAGGTTACTTTATTTTTTCCAACATATTTCAAACCTAAATCTATCTAATTTTAAACCTCAAAAATAAATATAAGCTTAGTACATTATCATGATTTTAAAACGCTCTTCCCTGCCTGTTGGTCCATGCCCACCTCCCTCCTACTTAATCTTTTGTAATGCTGTCTGGGATTTTAGACCCAGACTTTTGATATTGCATTATTATCTTCATATTATATATGGTTTCATTCAAGAATAAATCTCCATTACATGTGATCACCACAATTAAAACAATGTTAATTAGTAATACTAAGCTAGGAACTATGTAGAACACTTAAAATGTATTATTTGATCACTAAATTACCTTCTGAGATTGTTTCCGTTACTATCTCAGTTTAAGAAAAAATAATCTGAGGCTTAGAGAAAGTAAGTGCCCAAGGCCACAGATTTCTAAGTCATCCACCCATGAAGTGAATCTCATTTTGTCTCCCCAGAACATGTGCTCCAAACCACCAGGTAACATTGCTTTTTAGTTTAGCTTCAACTACATGTTTACTTGATTTCAATGCTCACCATCAGACATTGTCTTCATATTCCCCAAATTTTTAAAATTTTGAAGTTTGTTTCATCATTCAGTTAGCTGCAATATATCGTCAAGATTATTTTTGAAGAGGATTTTTTGTTTCCTCTGTAAATTTTTTAAATTTAAAATTTTAAAATGTTTTCTAAGACTTTATATAAAAGTCTAATTTCCATTGTTTTCATTATTTAATGACAGCTCAGTTGTGAATAAAAATTGCACATCGTAATTTTTTACTGTTCAAATTCAGTAGATTTTGCTCACCTATCATATCATGTTGTAGACAGGAAATATGAGACCAGCCTAATTTTTTGAGCATTATCTGTTTTATTTTTCTACCCAAATGCTAATTATTCAGTTAAAGAAAAAATATGTGATAATTACATTTCTCAAGGTGTAACTAGAACATGCATCTCTTTTTACCTATTTTGTATGTTATACATTGAATCCTCATGCCGTGATTAATTAATTCTCTCTTTATAGCTGTGAAAAGTTTTCTTCAAGTATGCCTTTGATTACCAGTTCTGTTCCATTTGTTTTATAATGTTTCCTGTAACTGTTCCTTTTACTTCACACTCACTCAAATACAACTTTCATTTTTAATTCTTCATCATTTTTGTTTTGATTACCAAAGAGCTTCTCAAATGTATCTTGCATCCCATGGATAAATTATTTTTCCATTGGACCTGAGCTGTTTGCTTTTTTGTTTATATGCTTGTGATATTACTTTATCATTTCTAAAATGATAGGCATTGTGGATTGTTCTTGGTTCCGTTTTATAGATGAAGGTCAAATCAATAGTTTGAAGGAAGCAGATACTGGTTCAAAAGTAAGCAAGCAAATAAAAGCAAATAGTATGGCTTTATAGGCAAAAGGGTATAGGCTTATAAGAAGAGCAGGTAATGATGTGGATTTAATATGACTACACACTACAACATAAAGCAGTATTTTAAAAATAAGAATGATACTGAGCAGTGATATGTGGAATGTCTTTATGAATCATAGAATCAACCAATAAACTCTGTATTTCACCTACCTTGCCCATTTCTACATAACTATATCCAAATATTGATGATAATATTAATGAATGAAAGAAATATATATATACACATATATATACACACATATATATGTATATATATATATATATATATATATATATATATACACACATACCAAATACTATTATTTGCAAAGCCTTGTGACAGGCATTTTACTTCCTTTTTTTTTTTAAAGTTTTTGGTGTGAAAAACAAGAACTGAAAAGCTGAAAATAGAAACATAAGGTTTTATGAGTTTTATATTTTGTAATTACTTAAGAACTAACTATATTATCTCACAGAGGTCTAATAAATGTTTTCCATTTTTCTGAATTATATATCAATTCCAATTCCCAGTCAGGAAAGAATTTGTTCAGAACTTTAACATGTATATGAATATCTAACAGGTGTATAAATATATATACAAATCTGTAGAGTCAAAGACACTATATATTTCATCACACAAGTTACAATCAGATTATTTGAACATTTTTAAGTAAAACAGGTTTAAACTATTTTGAAGATTTTCTAAACAGTCTCATCTTCTTTCATTTCTCTCTAAATCATAATGAAAAATAATTGCATTCTAGCACTTTCCTGCCAGAAATGGGACATTTCCAACAGAACAAAAGGGCTTCTCAGTAGAATTAATTTTCAGAAACAAAGACCTCCCAGTGAAAGTAGACATTTAATTTGAATTTTCAGCACAATATTGAGGGATTGTTTTTCTTCAGTTGCCACCTACATGTCATTGATCAGGAACCTTCTTTATTTTTGTGCCCCCGATGTTCTAGAAGGTTGCTTTCATAGCTAAACATGCTCTAAGTAGCTCAGGGTACATTTAACTATCCAACTTCCAGAAAAAAAGGTTGCAATATAAATGATACAAAATGGAACAATATAGAACAAAACTAATTAGACTTTGAGGAATAAAACCTCTAAATGATACATTTTTGAGAAAGGCTGAGGACTATGGTGATACACTCCATAGAAATGAGTTAAGTACAGTGCTTTGTAAACTTGAACCACTTCATGACTATTGGAGAAACCTTTTAATATCCAATTTACACATTTCTTTTTGCATATGTCAGGAAACAATTAAAAATTATAATTTCTCTGATGTCTTTTAAGTCTTCTATATATTCTAATTTCTTGGTAGCTTTTTTTCCCTAGCATGTACCATTCACTAGAAGCCTGAAGTACTCATATAAAAATATATTGCTTGTAGACATGCAGATGACTTCAAATACTTCTGCACTTCATAGTGAATTGCTCATTCACCTGAGTGTTTAACAGTGTCAATGTGCTCAACATTATCATATTTAATTGAATAGTTCAACAATATAATATGCCAGGGCACACACCATTCTGTGAAATCATTCAATGCATTAGGCTAACAATAAATAAAGCAACACTTAAATGCAATACAGGGGACTTAGAGGAAATTATACAAAAAGAGAGACAGAGAGAGAAAAGAAAGGGAGAAGGGTAAGAGAGGGACTTTTAAGAAAAAAGGGGAAAGTGGATGGATGTTTGCGAAGAGACTTCTGAAGTCTGATAACACTGATTCTTAAACCTCATTTTCTTGAATGACACTAAGAGTAAACATAACTGATGAGAAGAAAAGAGAGTATGTTTGAATATTATGTACATAGCAAATGAGGACTATTTCTAGTCCTTCAATTAGATCAGGGTGGTAGACAAAATTTCTCTGTAAAGGACCAAATATTAACAATCACATGGCTTTTGGGGCCATATGAAAACAGCCACAGATAACGCATAAACAAATGAGTGTCTCTGTGTTCCAGTAAAACTTTATATGCAAAAAAGATGTCTGACCAGATTTGGTCCATGGCCTTATATCATAGATATCTGATCTAGATAGAAAGTCAACTCACTCTTGAGCTTGGATGGTGTAAAATACCATGGAAAATAGAGTCATGCCTTTAATTTTAATAGGAATTTAGCGACTTATTTTTAGCGGTCATTCTTTTTCTACAGGAGTGACCCAAAGCACATATGACATATGACATTAGCTCTATGCATTGCTTTCTGCTTGAATATCATTTCTGAATAATCTCGAAACCTTCATTCTTTAGGCATTTTGCATGTTCTAACTCTATTGTCACTTCTAGATATTTCTTAACATTCATTATAGCAAAGAAGTTTAATGGTATCCCTCTTACCAACACAAATGTTACTTGTTCCTGGTACACTGAATACCTCTTTATCAAGTAAAGTACAAGAAAGTTCAAATGCAAATGAAAGTTTCAAATAACACACAAGTAACATAACGTGTCAGTCTTTTCAAATATTTTTAGAATTTCAATTTATGCAAATGTTCATATATATTATTAAATTTCTCAAATAATTAATATAGAACAACATCAAGATTATCTTTCTCTGTTCCATTCATTCTATGGATATTGATCAAGGACAATATTTCTAATATTGTCAGGCTTGCTAACTTTTACTGGATTATGAATCACAATAATAGCATCTTTATGTTTCTGACACCTGGGACCAAGAATCTGCTCCTGCAGATTCCTCCCAAAGCTTCCCAAACCTTCCCAAAGGTGAAGGTTGGCAAAGACTTAGGAATCTGGGCAACCAGGGCTTGCATTCCAACTTTTTCACAGGCTAAATGTGTGATCTCAGATAGATTATTTAATATCTCTGAACTTCATTTTCCAGAAATATAAAATGATGACAATAATGCTTAATAAGATGACTGTTGTAAGGATTAAGTAAGAAAAGTTGGAATTCAATATATGTTAACTCCATTTCCTTTCCTTATTCTAAGTGGATGCTTCTTAGAGTGCAAAAATGTCAGAGATCCTTTTAATCACAGGACAATTGATTCAGAAAAAAAGGCATTGAGGGCTTCCCTGGTGGCGCAGTGGTTGGGAGTCCGCCTGCCGATGCGGGGGACACGGGTTCGTGCCCCGGTCCGGGAGGATCCCACATGCCGCGGAGCGGCTAGGCCCGTGAGCCATGGCCGCTGGGCCTGTGCGTCCGGAGCCTGTGCTCCGCAACGGGAGAGGCCGCGACAGTGAGAGGCCCGCATACCGAAAAAAAAAAAGGCATTGAGAACAAAACCATTTAAAAGAGAAACCAAATTTTTATCTTAATTAAAAGGGGGTCAATGGCCTAATTGGGACTTTACTTTGAAAAATGTTATTAAAAATCCTGGATATAACTTTACTTGTTTTTAACAAAATAAATTTAATCTTGTAAGTATAAACATGTGCTAATTCTTACAACAAAAGAAAGGATTGTGTTAATGGAGAGGGAGGTAAAACTGTTTGGGATAAAATAAATGATAATGTGATATAATATATATGAGGTCATTCTCTTTACATTTCAAACTTTTAGCTCAAAAGGCATCATTCCTGCAAAAGGAATCACAGAACATTTAAAACAAAAAGTCATTCAAAATAGGTAAATAATGGATAAAGGATAAGAAAGCAATGAACCACTTATTACTCAACCAATTACAGTGTGCACCTCTGTTTCAGGTTTTCCACATACCCTATTTTGGCCTAAAACCATATTTTATTAATTGCAACAGTAAAATGTTAGATAAAGTATGCATGTATTTTTTAAAAAAAAACAAACCTTTGTAAATGTTAGGTAGAAATCAGTTGGTTGTTATTATTACATGAAAATTGTGGGATTAGTTGTTTGAAACAATTTTATTGCTGAATTATCTTCATTTGGAAGATATTATAAAGTACTGGGAAAATATATGAGATGATGTTCCTCTAGTTTTGCTTAGGAACTCGCACTTGTCTGTAATGATATGAACCATGATTAACCTTATTAATATAATTAACAAGGAGCTTAAATATAATCCACAGCTTTCTCAGAAGAATTAATTTACTTCAGTATTAAAAATGGGCCTTTTTTTAGCTCAAATAGCAAGCATATAATATTTCTTAGTGATTTTTTAAATTGGCACAACTGTTATAAAATAGCAGCATAGTTACAGTAGTTAAAAATATGAAGTTAAAAGGTATGGTACAGACATGAAACATAGTAGTTATAGTTTTTATTTAATTCTTGGACTCATAACACATATGATTCGAAAACTTGAAGATCACATAATACAATGTATGCTCCATTCTCCTTAGATATGTTTTTCTATTTTTTTCATCTTTGTGCATGCAATGCCACATAAATTTTGACACATTCTAAACAGACCAAGAAACTACTTGCTGTCATGATGAGTAGTTTGCTACCAAAGTTAGAGTATTCATTTAGGCATTAAATCAGTCATCCCTCAATGAATTGGAAATTCAATTACAGAGAAAAGAACAGGTTTGGTGACCCTTTCTGTGACTACATCTTGCATATAAATGTATCTAAATCATAAATGACTATCATTTTCCTAAACAAGTGGCTGTACTGGGCAACTGACTGCCCACTTACTTAAGTTAAACTAGTACCATGTAAGCATTTTCATAAAATATATAAATGGAATGAAATCTCTAATTTAAAATATAAATAAAATCAGTGGAACTTCATGGTTTTTAATATGTGTGAATCACATGACCATGAATCAGGTTGAACAAGAACTTACAAATATAAATGTATAACTTGCAGGAAGTATATAAAATTACACAAGGATTCTTATAGAGGCATTAAAATAATGTACCACATTGTGCTACTTAAGAGGTTTCTGAAAATGTCAATAAAATGTGGCCTGTAAAAGAAGGAAAATTTAGAAATTTAGCTAATCACCATCATTGTCAAAAAGTTAAATGTGTTGGCTTATGAAAATTTGTATATGTAAATTTTATTTATATATATAAATATATATATACACATTACTATTGGGGTAAGATTAAGAAATAGCATTATATTTGCTCTTTGGGGTAGAACTCAAGATAAATTCACATTAGGAGATTCATAAGTAAAATTTGAGAAGAATGAATCTAAAAATATGCTTCTATATTAAATGTGGCCTAGAATATGCAAAGTTCACTGCTATCTGAGAACAGTTTTAGAGCATGTGAGGGAAACTGGATAAAATTTGATAGTTGAAATAAAGCTTATAGGAAAATTTTTTTTTAATTTTTAAAATTATTATTTGGCATTCTATAGCTATTTCAGGCCACTATTTTAAAATTATGTCCACCCAGAGAAAATGAAATAGTTAGCAGCCAGCATCTGGAAGACTAATCAAATCTGGCTTTCCTAGCATGTTTCTGTCCTGTGGACACAGCTCTTATCCTCTAACACACAACTCCCTGTGCAAAAACAAACCTATCATTACAAGTTCAGTATTCTATTCCAAGAATCTTTCTAGATTTAGTTCCTGCCTGTTGTTATAGAAGAACAAAACTGGATTGTTTAACATTTTTTAATGCACTACAGTTTTTATATAAGAATTTTTAATCTGTTAAAATAAATGTTTATTTTAAATGTTGGCACTTTATAGTCCATTGATTATAGGTGTCTATAATCCTCAATATCACAGCCTCTATTATTCTATAAACATCACTTTTCTTAACTCCTTTTTTTTTTCTTCTTAACTCCTTTTGAATCTCAAAAAGTACCAAGGGAAAAATAGCTAAAAGCACATAGGATATTCTGAAAAACAAAAGTAAAAAAAATAGGGCAATTTAATAGTAAACTATAATTGGAAACCATTTACATTATAACTGTTTTGAAATATAAGCTTTCTGAGGGTAGGACTGTGTCCTTTAAGTGACAGTATATATTTGTATTTACATGAAACAAAAAGAATAGTGATTTTAATATTTTGCTTTGCTTATATATATATGAAATATAAGTTTGTATCTGCTTATTTATTGTGAATGTTGGTTTTAGAACCAATATATTTCTGTGTCAGATAAGCACAGGTGACACATTCCGGTCTGTTTCCCATCCCCATGGGTCTTATGATGGCTTTCTGCATGCCACATAATGGTCTCTCTGACATTCAGGCTTGGATATCATCCAACTTTTTAAAGTTGCATGTAGACAAGACTAAATTATTACTCATAGGGTCTCCTCAACATCAATCTTTATATTTCTTTTTAGTTCTTCCCTCTGACATCTAGTATATCCTCCTCAATGTCTTAGGGCTCATAACACTGAACTGATTTTAGAGTCTGTGCTTTGTTTTTGAGGTCCATATTAATCAGGTTGCACAATCATCTTATTATCATCCTAGGAGCCTTTCTAGAGTATATCTTACTGAGTCTCCCAGGGACAGAAAAACCCTCAGATGTGCTTCTGTTATTTCTTGAAAGGATTACTACAATTCATTATATTCTGGCCTACCTGTCACCTCTACTCTTAGCTGCTTACAGCTAGTGCAAACTCTGGCAATGTCTAAAAGCATACAAAACCTAGAATATCTGATCATATTACTTCAGCAAAGAGGAAACTCTGCTTGCCCCTAGGAAAGCTGTGGATTGTATTTAAGCCTTTATTACCTACAAACATGACAGCTTGCTGAACTATATATACAGTTAAGTAACTTGTTTTCAGTAATTGCTATTTTTCTTTAGGAAAAGTGCCAAGCATTGAAAGTATTTATTTCCAAAAGCAAGTTTATCTCACAGAAAGCATAATAGTTATGATCCTAAAAGGTTGAATAATTAACATTTGATAACTGATTCCCATTTTTTGTGAACTTTGGAGGAGGACTTATTATATAGAAGAATCTTGTTAAAAATCATATTATTTTATAATGCAAATAATCAGTCTTATGTTTATTTGTACTGTAAACTTGAATGTTAGTAGTAGGGTATTAGGTTTAAAAGGCAAGGAACACCTGCAGTGATGCTGTAAAAAGAATAACCAAATCTATATCAGTCTGGATTCTGAACTGTAAGTCCTCCTAGAAAGATACCAATGCAGGAGCAGATTTACAGTGTTGTCCCTCAACCAGCCACTCACAGAAATTGACCAAAATGAACAATAAAATATACCTACCTTTTATTTCAGATGTGATTAATTTGTATATTTACATTTCTTCATTCTGGGCTATGTTTCACTTTCTTTCATCTATTATGCTGTATCAGTGTAAAAAGATCATCATCAGAAATATCCTCCTTATGAAACTGAAGAACTTACTTCATCTTCTAGGTCAAAGCTGACTTGTAAGGTTCTTGAATGTGGCAAGATGAATCTTTCACCAAATCAAATCCATAGAAGGTGTAAATAATGAAAAGGCAAAAGACATGCTACACTCTCTCCATGTCCATATTCCTTACCTATTTCTTAGGTTTATCAGCCCGACTGAAGGCATTTTCTATGGTGGACTTCCAATTTTATATTAATATAAGAATGTTGCTTTGCAAAATTATAATTGGTCTGTCAAAAACACTTGCCAGGTAATAAACCTAAAAAATGGCAATATCTCCCAGGATCTCTACTTTCTTTAGAAATTGGAGTACTAAAGGAAGGCAAAAAGCAAGTGCATATCCTTACTAATATTCACAACAGATGGTGGGTGGTGAGGAACAATGGTGGGGATAAGAAGAATCTTGAAACTAAAATTGTCCTTGAGATAAAAGACATTGAGCTCCTTTTGAAAATCAATGATGATATATTATCTAAAAACACCATTATTCAATTTTTGGAGTTGACTAAGTAACGGGTATGCAGCAAACTTTGGAAGACCAATCCCTTAATACAACTGTATTTATCAAAATAAAGGTAAAAGTCTTCTGTAGGAGTAATAATCAGCACAGTGTCCTAAAGTAATGGAAATTTTATCCTTTGTAGCCTTAAATCCAGGATCATCCTCTCCTCTTATGAACAGCCTCCTTCTTCAATTACTTCCTTTATAATATTCAGAAAAGTAATAGTTGCAACAGTAAAAGCAGAGGCAGCAACTTCCTTCACCATAAACCTTTTTCCCCTATGAGTTTCTCCATCTTCCACACCATCTTTGATTGGCAGCAAAGTTGTTATATTTCCAATTTTCAGTTGATCATCAAGGCTTTTGTCCCACTCTACATGAATTAAAAACATACCTGATAAGATGTTTTGAGACTTCCACCTGAAAAGAGACTTCCTGAATATAAGAATTGAACAGTTTTCTTTTCCCAAGATATCAGGAAGCACTAAGAATCCTTATGTTGCAATCAAATTTATAATATCCATTCACTCATTTCTTCATTTGTTAATAAAGTACTATTTGTTAAGTAATATAAGAATACCTACAAGACAACCTAAGTACTTATTTAAAGTGCTATCAGGAGAAGGTTCACGATGGCGGCATAGGAAAATCCTGAACTCACCTCCTCCCCCAAACACAATAAATCTACAATAACATATAAAATAATTCCTTCAAAAAGGGACCTGAAAACTGGATGAAGACAGCCTCCAAAACAAAGATCAAGACAGGTAGGAGAGGCAGAGACATGGTATCACCAAGGGGAAAAAAAAAAAACAAAAAACACCCCAGCAGCAGTGATCCACAATTGGGAAGGGTTAAAAAGGTATGGATCTTTTTCCTGAGGAGCGAGGGATTTGAGCTCCACATCAGGTACCCCAACCCCTAAGTCTTGCACAGGAGAGATGTGCCCCTAAAACACCTGGCTTTGTAAACCAAACCGACAGGGAACATGCCCAGAAAAACTATAGAACTGCAGGGAATGGAAAACCCGCTCTTAAAAATCTAGTGCATAGACTCACTCAACCTGAAAACCAGCACAAAAACATCAGATTGAATAGTGCATAGACCGTAGGTGAAGGGTACACACTAATCTTAAAGCATCTACCAGAGAGGGAAGAATCAGTTGGGATGCTCCCCAAGGACTGAGACACTGGCAGGCACAATTTTTGCACTTTCAGGCTACCTTGCCAATGCCAGTGCTGGTGGGTGCCATTCTGGAATTCTCCTTCTAACCCCGCCTCCAATGGGCACACCCTGATGAGAGCTACACCCATCCCTCAGTTTCGCCCAGGCCTCACAGTTGGCCAGGGCATGCCACATCAACAAGCATGGCCCTCCCACAACAGGAAGGCATATGCAGCCTACAATGGGGACACCCTTCAGTACCTGGCTCTGGTGGCCAGGTGGGATTGTGCTTCTGAGTCCCACAGGACATCTCCTACATAAGGCCACTCTTTCATGACTGGGAGAAGTAGCTGATTTACCTAATACATAGAAACAAACACAAACGTTTAGGCAAAATAAGGAGGCAGAGGAATACGTTCCAAATGAAAGAACAAGACAAAACCCCAGAAAAAGAACTACGGGAAATGGAGATAAGCAGTCTACCTAATAAAGAGCTCAAAGTAATGGTAATAAAGATGTTTCCTAAACTCAAGAGAAGAACAGATAAACAAAATGAGAACTTCAACAAAGAGATGGAAAAAAAGAAAGTACAAAACAGAAGTCATAATTTACTTGAGGTCTTGTAGCAGACAGGATGAGGTAGAACAATGAATCAGTGAGGTGGAAGAAAAAGCAATGAAACTCACCAGACAGAACAGCATAATTAAAAAAAGGATTTAAAAAATTGAAGATACCTTAAGGGAACTTTTGGACATCAAGTGGAATAACATTCTCATTATACCTTCTTCCCAGAAGGTGAAGAGAGAGATAAAGGGCCTGAAAAACTACTGGAAGAAATAGTGGCTAAAAACTTCTCTAATCTGGGGAAGGGAACAGACATCCAGGTCCAGGAAGCCCCAAATTATTCCAAATAAGATGAATCCAAAGAGACACACACCAAGGCACATTAGAACTAAAATGGTAATGGCAAGGATAAAGAGAGAATCCTAAAAGCACGAAGAGAAAAACAACTTGTTATATTCAAGGGAAACCCCATAAGGGTCATCAGCAGATTTTTCAGAAGCAAGTGGCATGACATAATCAAAGTGCTGAAAGAAAATAACTTCCAAACAAGAATTCTCTACTTAGCAAGGTTATCACTCAGGAGAGATTTCTAGATAAGCAAAACTAAAGGAGTTTACCACCACTAAACCAGCCCTACAAGAAATGTTAAAGGAACTTCTTTAAGCTGAAAAGAAATGAACTAATAATAAGAAAACATACAAAAGTAAAAATCTCATTAGGAAAGGTAAATATATAATAAAGATAGAACGGATCAACCACTTGTAAAGCAAGCATGAAGGTTAAAAGACAAAAGTAGTAAAATTAACTTAAATTACAATAATTAGTTAAGGGATACATATAATAAAAAGATGTAAAATGTGTCATCAACAGTATAAAATATAGGGGGGAAATAAAAAGATAAAAGTTTTGTGATGTATTCCAATTTAAGTTGCTACCAACTTAAAACAGACTGCTATTTATATAGAATATTATATGTTAACCTCAGTAATTATCAGGAAAAACCTTAATTACCCAAAGTAAAATGAGAACGGAATCTAAATATAACACTAAAGAAAACCACCAAAACATGAGGGAAGAGTGAAAGAGAAGAAGAAAGAAAAAGAGAGGAACTACAAAGATAGCCAGGAAACAAGATACATGCATCCTTATATTCACAGCAGCGTTATTTACAATAGCCAAGATATGGAAACGACCTAAGTGTTCAAAAATGGATGAATGACTAAAGAAGAGGTGAGATATATATATATATATATATATATATATATATATATATATATAGTGGACTATTACTCAGCCATAAAAAGAATGAAATATTGCCATTTTCAATGTCATGGATAGACCTCAAGGGTGTTATGTTAAGTGAAATAAGTCAGACAGAGAAAGACAAATACAATATGATTTAGCTCATATGTGAAATCTAAACAAACAAACAAAATAAGACAAAAACAAACTCACAGATACAGAGAACAAATTGGTTAGTTTTTACCAGAGGGGAAGAGGATTGGGAGTGGATGGGAAAATGGATATAGGGGGTCAATTGAATGGTGATGGATGGTAACTAGACTTGTGGTGGTGATTACTTTGTGGTGTATACAGATGCCTAATGATGATGCTGTACACCTGAAACTTCTATATTAAAAAAAAAAGTGCCTTCAAAGTAGGATCACCAAAAATATGAGAAAAATTCTAATGTTTACTAAGTTGTTCACTCAAAACAGTCATCATGATAAAAATCAGACTTATACTTCAAACTTATTTTGCAGTTTCATATATATTTTAAACTTAATGTTTGTTGGAGAAGGGCTCTACCATTTTATCAATGCTTAGGGCCTCTAGAGTCTTTATCTAGACATGCAGATGCCACACAAGGAGTTGAGTTAATGCTATGAATCAGATAGGTGAGGTCCCTGTCATGAAAAAAAAAAATTACAGATTGTGATAAATAGCAGCAGATAGTAATGGAGGATGAGGAACTTGCCTTAGATTCAATGGTTATGAAGGCATCTCTGAGGACATGACTTTCAAATTGATAACTAAAGGATGATAATAAACTTGCTTTTCAAAAATATGGGGCAATAGCAATCCAGCAGTTGTAGGAGCCAGGTGAAAGTCCAGTGAATGAAAGGGGCTTGAAATAAAAAAGAAAACAGAACAATATAGTCAAGCATACAGACTGATTGTGGAAAGGGTCAAGATGAGTTTGGAAAGGAAGGCAGAAGAACAAATGAAGACTCATGAATTAAATAAAGCTGTGATAAGTAGTTCCAATGTCATTGCACTAGAAATGGAAAGTATTAAAGGAATTTAGTAGGAAAGTCAAAGTGACATGATCTATGTTCTTAAGAAATTCTTCTGGCTGCTGAGTGTAGATTTGAGAAGTAATACAGATGAGGAGCCTCAATCTCTGATTTGAAAAACTGAGTTGATGATTGTTTCTTAATAAACAATGAAACTCCTGAGATTGGGAGGCTAAAGGAGGAAGATAAATGAAATAGGTAACAAAACATAAAACATTTTTTTGGACATATCAAGTTTGAGATTTTTATGAGACATTAAAGAAGACATATCAAGTAGGCAGTTTGGATATAGAAGTCTTGGAACTTAAAGATGTCAGAGCTTAAAATACAAACTTGGGAGCCCACAGCATATACAATGTATTTAAAACCAAAGGTTTATAGGAGATCATCTAGGAAGTGGGTAGAGACAAAGAGGAGAAAAAGGATCCAGGACAATCTCAGGTACTCCATTATGTACCAGCAAAGACAAGACACTGATTACCAAGATAGAAGAGGCAGAAGAAATGAAGTTAAATGAGGCGAGGTTTCAAGAATAAAGGAGTGGCCAAATGTTGCTCTATGCTTAAAGAAAATAAGAGGTAAGAATTGTCTGTTAGACTTGGCTAATGGACCATGGCAGTCACTGGTATTAGAGAGAAGAGCAGTTATAGTGTCATGGTTAAGGTGGAAATCAGAAGTAGGGATGGTGTTAGATAATGAATTGTGGATGAGAAAGTGAAGATAGCTACAATTCCTCACATTGTAGCTCTGTTATTTCAGAGCAAGATACATGTAAACGAAACTACAAACTAAATAGGAAGGTCACATTACTGTAAAATATTAAATAATGGCATAGAGTGGAGGGTACCTATTTTACACACCTAGGCTACCCAGTCCTACACAGTACTCTAGGTTGATTTTTAAGGATTACAAAATGCAAGAGTGCAAAAAGAACTTAATTTATCTGATAAATTTTTCAGATAATCGTTCTTCATTCTGCTGCCCATTTATGGATGAGTAAACAAACAAACAAAAAGTACCTATAAGTTATTTATGTGAAAAAAATATTTGCAACAGAAAGAAGAAAATATAGTGTGACATTTAAGATGAAGAATATATTAACCAATAATAAAAAATTTTACATAATAAGCACTGGGCACTCATTAAAATAAAAATATGGGCTCTATATTTTAAGAAGATAAAAGAAGAGAGAACAGACTGAATAAAAACTGAGAGAGCTAAGGAAATATTTTAAGGAGAGAAATTATGTCATAAAAATGTTAAAATTATTAGAAATAGTCAAATGAAGAATCAACCAAATGGAAAAGTGAACCTAAGATGTGGAGAACAAGCTTGAGAAAAGCACAGGCAAATATAAATTGACAAAATCAATCACAAAGGAAAGTATACAATTAAACCCAACAAATACCAAATTTGGATTTCTGAAGAAGAGAATGAAATAGAAAATATGTTCAACTGCATAACAAGTGCAAGGCTGTTTTATGAGTATGGGGTCTTCTAATTAAGCAACAGTGCTTTCACCTTTCCTTCCACAAATTTGTTGGTAGCTTCAGGTGAGAAGAGAATATTAAAATGTGGCTGGATATAATTAGGTAACAAGAACAGGCTGTACTTTTATAGTTCAAGAAAGGGTTATTTGAAAAGCAGTTGATTTCTCCCTCTTTTTCAGTTTTTTTTTAATGAAACGTTAAAATTAATCAAAATTTAAAATTTAAATATAATTAAGCCAGTAACTACCATGTTGTATCGTGTCTTTATTGCTGGATTAATATTAACTATTGCTAATATCTAAATCTAAGATGATATGGTCTAAAACTGGAAGTGCTAATAGCCTTTTGTTATTGAGAATATTATGGAGGAAGTAAATAGTAGACCTATGTATTTGGATAGTAACTGAAGATGACAAACTACATTCAACCTGCAGAGAAGCACTGCAATTCTCTTTCACCAGAAATAATGGCTGAGAGAGGGAAAAAAAGCAAAAACAAATATGATAACACAAACAAATTTCTCCTCTTTAGACAGGCAAAGGCTGCTAATAAATCATGTCTGTTTTAAATGAAAAAATTTTTTTTAGAAACTATGAATCATCAAAATTGACTCAAGAAAAACTAAATAAACCAATAACAATGGAAGAAATTAAGAAAGTTGTCAACCATATCTCAGAAATTTTTTGGCAAATATTGTTATAATTCTTCTAAATCTAAGAAGCAAAACTTTCTAATTACTGTGAAGTTTGTATGCCTCTAATATTAAAGCCTTATAAAAATAAGTAATGGTATAGAAATTTATTTTTTAAATTATAGAGTCCAAGTTCTTAAATAATATAATAGCATATAAAATCAAATCATATATTAAAATATAATCCAAAATAAATTAAAAAATAATTCCAGCAATTCAAGGACTGTTCATCATTCCTCAATAGGTCAGATTGTAAAACCATACAATCATCTCAAAAGAGGTCTAAAATGCATTAGTTAAAATTCAAGATCCATCCTAGACTTTTTTAGAAAAAATGAATGTTATTTAAAAAGCAATAAGAATCAGCTTTATGCTGAATTCATAATAACCACAAATAAGAAAAAAATTACACCTTCATACTTTTTACACAAAGCTATCAAAGCAACTCAACATGAACATAAAAACAACAACAGAATATACAAGTACTGAAAATAAGGTGAAATGATTATCATTAGCAAATAAGAGTGTTGCTATCTAAAAAAAATAAGAAAGGGAAAAAACTGAAAGAATAAGTACTTTATGATGATAAACTAATATTTCAAAAGACAATGATTTTCTTATATATCAGTCAACGTTAATTATAAAATGTAATATGAAAATAATAACCCTCCTTGGACACAAATATATAAAAATATTAAAGTCCTCAAAAGAAATTTAATAAGAAGTATATAGAAATATGTATAGAAATAACATAAATTTAACTTAGAGACTTAAAATATTATGGATACAGATATAAAGTTCTGTTTTTAAAGAGTCAGTATTACAAACTTTCCAAATTAGAAATTCCAGTCAAAATTCCAATAGATTTTTTGTAACGAAACTTGAAAAAAATGTTCCTAGTGTTTTAAGAAAAATAAATTAGATAGGAAGGACTGAAAAAAACTATTTTCTGTATTGTGTATTAAAATATCCAGTTGGCCCTCTCTATCTGCAGGTTCCAACCGCTGATCAAAATATTCGAAAAACAAATTCTAGGAAGTTCCAAAAAGCAAA
Organism: Physeter macrocephalus; assembly: GCF_002837175.3. Lineage (NCBI taxonomy): Eukaryota > Metazoa > Chordata > Mammalia > Artiodactyla > Physeteridae > Physeter > Physeter macrocephalus. The sequence continues at coordinate 61,782,725 of NC_041223.1, forward strand.
ACTTGAGTTTGCCGTGCACTGGCAACTATTTACATAGGAGTTACATTGTATTAGGTATTATAAGTAATCAAGAGATGATTTAAAATATACGTGGAGATGTGTGTAGGCTGTATGCAAATACTACATCATTTTATATAAAGGAATAAGCATCTCTGAATTTTGGTATCCAGGGGGGTCCCTAACCAATTCTCCACAGATACTGAGGGACTACTGTACATAAATATAATAATTTAATATGGTGATGTTTATGCAGAAATAAATACTGCAATAGAATAGAAAACAAAATTTAATCAAAAATAATTAGAAGAACACTTTACATAAAAAATGTGATACTTAAAATTATAGTAAATTGATAAATTTTCAGAAACTAGACTATAATTTAGGAAAACTGTAAATTCAATTTACTTTTGTTTGACAATTTGAATATAGGCTTTAATATAGTATTTTAACCATAAAAATTCCACTTCTAGGAATGTATTTTAAGAATCAAAATACATTATGTTAAATATATATTTATTTCAGTGTTAATGGAAATGTAATTTAAAAGAAATGTAAGAAAATGGAATTAAAATACAATGTATTGATTAAAATACATTCTTGCACATGAAATATTAGATAGCAGTTAAGTGACCTTGTAGAACAACACTTATACAGTGTAACACTGAATGAAAAAGTCAGCTTAAAAAGAAGACATGATTTTATTTTTCTAACTGGAGTACTTGAAGGATGGTCTTTATTTATTTTAATGATACATTAGATTCTGTATAATTAGCAACTATTTATGAAGAAGCAATAATTACATACTTTTATGTTTAAAAAAGCATTCCACCCAGGGTTAACCACTTACATCATATGTGATCTTGGGCAAATCAATTAACCTCACAGAGCCTCAGTTCCTTCAACTAATAATTAAAAAAAAAAAATGACTGTACTGCTTGTCTGTTATATGTAATAATATTTGTGCAATACATATTGTTTTGAGGATTAATTAGTAGAAAATATCCTCCTGTTTAATTCTATTAAGAAATATCTGATGTGCAAAATGAGAACATTAAAAATGGGGGATATGGAATATAGCAAATATTTTATAATCACTATAAACTTAAAAATTGTGAACCACTATGTTGTACACCTGAAATTTATATAATGTTGTAAATCAACTATACTTCAAAATAAAATAAAATGGTAAAAAAATAAAAATAAAATACGGGGATATATAATCTGAAAGTGATTTTTCTACGTTAACTAGACTATTGTAAATTTTGGAAAAGTGGCCTGTATTAAAGTAAATAGAAGTGTGGGGGGGGTGTTCAAAAAAGCGTTATGGACTTTTCTGAGTTACTTCAAGACAAATTGCAAAATTCTTTTTATAAAAAACTAAATAAAACTAATATCATTCAACATTAATATTAAAATCCAGACAAGGCATACAACTGAATTCAGGTGGATGGGGCTGTTAGGAAGATAAATATATAGCTGTAAGCTTTATCAACTTCAAAAAGTTGAAAATCCTAGTATTAGATAATCAAGGAATGATAAATTTACACACTTACATAAGAAAAGTTTGGTCTTAAAGTCACTGTTTCATAATGAGACCATCTCATAAACCTTCCCTGTGGATTTCATATCTATAAGATATACATATCTTCATCTGTGACATACATGTTAGAAAACAAATTGTTTAAGAAAGTGGTTTGTTTTTTAATTGCTTTTATGATGAACTGTGAATGTATGGAAAGTCACAAAGATTCCTTGATGGAACCAAAGTTTTTGAAGGTTGGCACAGATTGAGGATGAGAAAGAGTAAAGCAGTGGTCAATCTTACCCAAGAAGACATCATGATTACTCTTAAAGGCATTTTAAATACTAACATTTGTACTGACATTATCTGCCTATAGTTTCAATTCCGAGAGAACTTTTAAAAAAATTATTTTATACCAGCTTTAAAAAAGTGCATATCTATAAGGTCAGTAAATTTTAATGAATAAAAATAAGAACTTTGCATCTGAGAGATTCTAGCTTTCCCTCACTGAGAAAGCTGGCAATTTCTCTAAACACTAGGTTCCTCATTTGTAAGATGGGTAACATAAGAGACTTGCTACACATGCTTCTTTGTAGAATTAAATAAGATGATACTTGTTGAGCCGAAACTAAGCCTGGCACAGAAGAAACAGCAGTAATTGTTAAATATTTTTAGCAATATCAATATCAGTAATATTTATGTGACCTCCTTTGGTTCTATAACTGTTCCTGAAAAAGCGTGGTATAGTTTGGAAATAAATATTCTCTGTGTGTAAATCTTGTCAATAATTTAAATGTGAACTCTATAAGGAAAAGCCACTGTATTGATTAGTAGTTCTTATTTCAGGGCTATTTTAAGTATCACTTTAGACTTTGGTAGTAAAAGCTGCAAAGTACTAAGTAAGTGTAAAGTATTCGTTACAAATGAAAAACCTGAAAACTACAATAATATACAAATAAAATATTGTTTAATGAGTGTTTCAGATAAATAAATCTGTCAGAAACAAATTCTTCAAATTTCAAATGGTATTTAACTCAGATTAGAAGTAGAAAACTGAAAACAATGTTTGTGATCTAAAAAGATCACAAGTTTTAACAAGTTTATTATTATATAAATAGAGCCTCTTAAAATGTTTAGTAATAATCTTAATTTGTGTCGTAGTATTTATTTCCTTTTTTAAATATATATATCCATTCTTATTCAGAGTCTTTTCCCATATAGGTTATTACTGAACATTGAGTAGAGTTCCCTGTGCTATACAGTAGGTCCTTGTTAGTTATCTATTTTATATATGGCAGGGTGTATATGTTAATCTCAAACTCCTAATTTATCACTTCCCCCCACGTTTCCCCTTTGGTAATCATAAGTTTGATTTCTAGATCTGTGAGTCTGTTCCTGTTTAGTTCAAATTAGTTCAAATTTTCAAACTATTTGCTTCTGTTACAGCAATTTTTCATATTATTTTTTCTACTACTATCAAACTCTCAAGAAAAAACCCATATAAACTCATCAAACAATGAAGTATTTTCTTTGGCTCTACTCCTGAAAACTGAAATCAGTTTCTTTGAATCATAACCTCTAAAGTCCTGAAATGTCTTGCAACACTTACATATTGAAAGTTTACAAGTAGTGGAAAAGATTAATCTATAAATATATTATATGGCTTTCACATTATCCACATATTACTAACAAATATGAAAATGGAGCTTTGACAAAAATTCTGACTACAAGTCAAATACATATAAATTTGATTTAACATATGTGTGAGACCCAGAATTGTAGCTATGAAGAATATATTATCATGTAAAATAAGTATCACATATATAGTGTTTAAGACTTTCTTAAACACAGCAGATAAAAATAGACAATTGATTCTACCACATAAATTATATGTGAATGCTGGATAAATTTAAACCTTTATGAAAACTTGATAGATTGACTACATAATAGTTAAAAATTTTCCTTCAAAAATACAATCTCTATAATGTAAAATAAAAGAAAAATAGCATACATCCTACATATATAGCAAGCAAAGGGTTAGTACTTTCATATATAGAAAGCAATTAATAGTCAATATAAAGTTTAATGCTCCAATAGCAAAACAAATATCAGACAAGAGTAAGAAACTCTCAATGAAAATCATGGAAAAGTCATACTAACCAAAGCCATCTATAGATTAAATGCAGTCCCTATCAATATTCCAATGGCACTTTTTTATAAAAGTAAAAGAAAAAAATCCTAGAATTTGTATGGATCCAAAAAAGACCCCAAATAGCCAAAGGATTCCTGAGAAAGATAAACAAAGCTGGAGGCATCAGATTTCCTGATTTCAAGCTATAGTAATCAAGACAGTATGGTACAGGCATAAAAACAGACACATACAGAGTACTGATACATCTATATGTATAATGAATCACTTTGTTGTACACAATATTGTCAATCAACTATACTCCAATATAAAATTAAAAGTTAAAAAAATAAAAATAAGTGAAAACACACATACACACATACACACAAAAAAAACAGAGGATGAGCAGAGATATACAGTAGGTCCTTATTAGTTATCCATTTTATATATAGCAGTGTGTATATGTCAATCCCAGTCTCCCAATTTATCCCTTCCCACCACCCCACTTTCCCTGCTGGTAACATTAAGTTTGTTTTCTACATCTGTGACTCTATTTCTGTTTTGTAAATAAGTTCATTTGTACCATATTTTTTAGATTCCACATATAAGCGATATCATATGGTATTTGTCTTTGCCTGACTTACTTCACTCAGTATGACAATCTCTAGGTCCATCCATGGCGTTACAAATGGCATTATTTCATTCTTTCTTATGGCTGAGTAATATTCCATTGTATATATGCACCACATCTTCTTTATCCATTCCTCTATCAATGGACATTTAGGTTGCTTCCATGCCCTGGCTATTGTAAACAGAGCTGCAATGAACGTTGGGGTGGTTTTCAATTATGGTTTTCTCAGGGTATATGCCCAGTAGTGGGATTGCAGGATCATATGGTAGGCTCTATTTTTAGTTTTTTAAGGAACCTCCATACTGTTCTCCATAGTGGCTGTATCAACTTACATTCCCACCAACAGTGCAAGAGGGTTCCCTTTTCTCCACACCCTCTCCAGCCATATTGTTTGTATATTTTTTGATGATGGCCATTTTGATCTGTGTGAGATGATACCTCACTATAGTTTTCATTTGCATTTCTCTAATAATTAGTGATGTTGAGCATTTTTTCATGTGCTTTTTGGCCATCTGTATATCTTCTTTGGAGAAATGTCTATTTAGATCTTCTGCCAATTTTTTGACTGGGTTGTTTGTTTTTTTTGATATAGAGCCTCATGAGCTGTTTGTATATTTTGGAAATTAATCCCTTGTCAGTTGCTTCATTTGCAAATATTTTCTCCCATTCTCTGAGTTGTCTTTTCACTTTTTTATGTTTTCCTTTGCTGTGCAAAAGCTTTTAAGTTAAATTAGGTCCCATTTGTTTATTTTTGGTTTTATTTTCATTACTCTAGGAGGTGGATCCCAAAAGATATTGCTGTGATTTATGTCAGAGTGTTCTGCCTATGTTTTCTTCTAAGAGTTTTATAGTGTCTGGCCTTACACTTAGGTCTTTAATCCATTTTGAGTTTATTTTTGTGTATGGTGTTAGGGAGTGTTCTAATTTCATTCTTTCACATGTAACTGTCCAGTTTGCCCAGACACACTTATTAAAGAGACTGTCTTTTCTCATCGTATGTATATTCTTGCCTGCTTTGTCATAGATTAGGTGACCACAGCTGCTTGGGTCTATCTCTGGACTTTCTAACCTGTTCCATTGACCTATATTTCTGTTCACTCTGTAATGACCTATATGGGGACAGAATCTAAAAAAACAGTGGATATATGTATATGTATAACTGATTCATTTTGCTGTACAGCAGAAACTAACACAACACTATAAATCAACTCTACTCCAATAAAAATTTTTTTTAATATTTGTTAAAATATTTAAAACTTAGTGTTGATTATAAATGTATGGGAAAATTTTAAAAATAAAGCTACAGCCCAGAAATAGACCCATGAATGTATGACCAACTATTATTTGACAAGGGAACCAAGAATACTCAAAAGAGAAAAGACAGTCTCTTCAATAAGTGGTGCTGGGAAAATTGGGTACTCACAAACAAAGGAATGAAACTGGACCCCTATCTTTCACCACTCACAAAAATTAACTCAAAATGGATTAAAGACTTAAATGTAAGACTGTAAAACATAAAACTCTTAAAAGAAAATATAGGGAATAAACCTCCTTGATGTATGTAATATTTTTGAAAGAAATAATGACACTGATTAATGTCATTAATATGGTTCTATTTGGTGGTAAAAATGAAGAAACATACTTCATACATGTGTTTGCATATGTTTGCATGAGCAAATAGAAAGCTACACCAGCTTGTTGACCTCAGTTTCTTTAGGAGAGGAGTTGGGGCAGATACACTTGGAAGAGACCCATGACCAGGTGGGTAATGACCATATTTTATTATACTTAGTACAAAGACAATATGTTAAATATCTTAAAGCATATTTTAAAAATTATCTTAATCCCATCTGGCAAGACATGTCAAGAGCCTTAAAAATGCTCATTTCTCTTGATGCAATAATTTCTCTATTAATAATTTTTCTTAAGAAATAATTATAGATGTTTCCAGGATTTATGTACAAGAATGTTAATTGCAGGATTATTTATAAGAGCAAAAATTTTGAGCTAATGTTCCATCAACAAGGAGCTAGCTAGATATATTAAATAAAATCTTATTTACACATACAAGTGTAAATAAATGTTATTGATATATACAAGTGTATAATATAAATATACAATATATTTCTATGTATATATATATAATATACACATATATTTCTATGAAGATATTAAAAGCCATGTAGACATGTTTTAGAGAGAATATGAAATCCTTTGCTCTACATGCTACAAACATCTTCCCAGTTTGTCACTGCTTTCCATTCCTTTCGTGACACATTTACTATACTTTAACCTATATGAAAAGATACTAGAATTAACAACACCAAATTATTAACAGTGAGCCAGTAGATATATTTCCCATGATTTTAGTTTCAGATTGATGTTTATATATCCTACAAACCCTCTATCATGAAAACATGTTACATTTATAAAAAAGAAATAAATTATTAAAAAATAAAGTTTTAGGTTTATTTTGTGTAATATGTTGTATTTATTTAAACAGTTTGCAAAGAAAAATTCTACATTGACTATAATAGCATATATGTAGACCTAAAATATATACTGTTCAGGAAGTCATGCTTCTCAGAATACTGTAACATAGGATAAGAGATTATATTTATTATTTTTTAGCTAGAAAGTGGAAATAAAGTTTGTTAATGATTTGAGCCCTGAACATATATCTGAACGTTATTAATTGATATTTTCTTTTCTTGATGTATCACTAAAACATATCTGTTAGATGTAGACAGGAATAAATATGCAGACGTAGAAATGGACTTGATGACACGGGGAGGGGGAAGGGTAAGCTGGGACGAAGTGAGAGACTAGCATGGACACATATACACTACCAAAAGTAAAATAGATAGCTAGTGGGAAGCAGCCACATAGCACAGGGAGATCAGCTCGGTGCTTTGTGACCACCTAGAGGGGTGGGATAGGGAGGATGGGAGGAAGACGCAAGAGGGAAGAGATATGGGAACATATGTATATGTATAACTGATTCACTTTGTTATAAAGCAGAAACTAACACACCATTGTAAAGCAATTATACTCCAATAAAGATGTTAAAAAATAAACAAGTAAATAAAATAAAATCTAAAAAACATTTAGAGTATATATAATATTTTCAGAAATTCTAGATTGTTAAAGGTGCAATTATTATTAAACACTTTTCAATACTGGTTCTCTCCAACATAATTAAACTTCAATGGATAGATTTTCTTTAAAATACTTTAATTTCTTGTATTTGTTTCACTTTTAGCTGTCTGAAATGCACATTTCCTTATAAAATAAGTTGGAATAGGAGGGGTTTGTTTGGTTTGGTTTGGTTGCTCTTTGATATAAGTAGTTTGAAAATAATTCTGAAATGAAACTTTCACTGTGGTCAAGTTATTCCTATTTTCTTTCCACAGCTCCAGCCATGAAAAAAAAATCCATTGCTATTTTAACAATCATATTAAAGAGTAAAAAGACCTTTTCAAAAGGTGAGAGATTGCCTTTGGTACTGTTAGTTAAATGTCATATTTTCCTCAAGAACTAAGAGTCACCTTTATTAATATAGTTGACTACAGTGGCATCTGATTCTGAATTTAGAAAGCCACAAAGTTTTTCATATTTCTTATATAGATAATCTAGCTTGGATATCAAACATGGAAGCTGCCACACTTTTTGCTCTTGACTCCATTAATTTCAAACTTAGTTTAAGACTAATTATAATAGAATTCTTGTGGTTAGAAGTGAAACCCAGCTCTGAACTGTTTAATATAGAAACAGAATTTTATAAAGTTATGAGATATCTCACTGAACCCAAATATAACAATGGGACAGGGCCTGAAGAAAAATTAGATATGAGCAATTTTCTTCTCTGCTTCTCTCTGAGGTTCTGGTTTATTTTTCTTTCTTTCTGTCATTGCTTCTTTATCTCTGGTCCACAGGCCAGGACATATGGTCATATGACTGTTCCTAACAGTCCAGACCCCCAGTGAAAGCATGACATTCTTGGCCTCAAGTTCTAAATCTCTGGGATAGGGACTCAGTGTTCCATACCTGGCAAATTGCCCACCACAAACCTGTCAACTGAAGTCACCTGGTTATAAGGTTGATCCTGCTGCTGCAATATGGATGGCAGGACTGGGGAAGACACAGACTTAGAAAAAATGGGAAGTTGATAGTCCAACAAAGTAATAGATATCCATTGTACTAGGGCCCTACCTAGTCTATTCACTACAGAGGTATACCTCATTTTACTGCACTTATTAAATATTGCATTTCTTACAAATTGAAGGTTTGTGTCAGCCCTGCAACAAGCAAGTCTATTGTTGCCATTTATCCAGCAGCATTGGCTTACTTCCTGTCTTTATGTCACATTTGGTAATTCTAGCAATATTTCAAACTTTATCATTATTATTAAATTTGTTATGGTGATCTGTGATCAGTGATCTTTGACGTTACTATTGAAATTGTTTGGGGGCACCATGAACCCCGCCCACACAAGATGACAAACTTAATCAATAACTGTTGTGTATGTTCTGACGGCACCACCAAGCAGCTGTTCCCCTGTCTCTCTCCCTCTCCTTAGGCGTCCCTACTCTGTGAGACAGGATAATATTGATATTAGGCCAATTAATCACCCTACAATGACCCCTAAGTATTCAAGTGAAAGGAAGTGTCACACAGCTCTCACTTTAAAAACAAAAGCTAGAAAGGATTAAGCTTAGTGAGGAAAGGGTATCAAAAGCCAAGAAAGGCCTAAATCTAGGTTTCTTGCACCAAACAGTTAGCCAAGTTTTGAATACAAAAGAAAAGTTCTTAGAGGAAATTAAAAGTGCTACTCCAGTGACCACACAAATGATAAAGTGAAACAGACTTGCTGATATGGAGAAAGTTTTAATGGTCTGGTTAGAAAAATCAAACTAACCACAACATTCCCCTAAGCCAAAGCCAAATCCAGAGCAAAGCCCTAACTCTCTTCAATTCTTTGAGGGCTGAAAGAGGTAAGGAAGCTGCAGAAGGAAAGTTTGAAGCCAGCAAAGTTTGGTTCATGAGGTTTAAGGAAAGAAGCCATTTCCACAAGATAAAAGTACAAGTGCCGATGTAGAAGTTGCAACAAGTTATTCAGAAGATCTAACTAAGATAATTCATGAAGGTGGCTACACTAAACAAGAGATTTTCAAAGTAAATGAACCAGCCTTATGTTGGAAGAATATACTATCTAGGACATTCATAGCTAGAGAAATCTCAATGCCTGGCTTCAAAACTTCAAAGGACAGGTTGACTCTTTTGTTAGGGGCTATTGCAACTGGTGACTTGAAGTTGAAGCCAGTACTCATTTACCATTCCAAAAAATCCTAGGGCCCTTAAGAATTATGCTATGTCTACTCTGCCTGTGCTCTACAAACGGAACAACAAAGCCTGGATAACAACACATCTATTTACAACATGGTTTGCTGAATATTTTAAACCCACTGTTGAGACCTACTGCTCAGAAATAAAGATTCATTTCAAAACACATTGTCACTGATAATGTACCTGGTCACCCAAAAGCTCTGATGGAGATACACAATGATATTCATGTTGTTTTCATGCCTGCTGATACAACATCCAATCTGAAGCCCATGGATCAAAGAGTAATTTGGACTTTCAAGTCTTATTATTTAAGAAATACATTCCATAACGCTGTAGTTGCCATAGATAGTTATTCCTCTAATGGATTTGGGAAATGTAAATTGAAAACCTTCTGGAAAATACTCACCATTAAGAATGTTTGTGATTCATGGGAAGAGGTCAAAATATAGACATTAATAGGAATTTGGAAGAAGTTGATACCAACCTCATGAATGACTTTGAAGGGTTCAAGATTTCCTCAGCTGTGGTGAAAATAGTAAGAGAACTAGAATTAGAAATGGAGCTTGAAGATGTGACTGAATTGCTGCAATCTCATGATAAACTTGAATAGATGAGGAGTTGCTTCTTATGGCTAAGCAAGGAAAGTGGTTTCTCGAGATGAAATCTACTCCTGGTGAAGATGCTGTGATGATTGCTGAAATGACAACAAAGGACAAAGGATTTAGAATATTACATAAACTTAGCTGATAAAGCAGCAGCAGAGTTTGAGAGGATTGACTCCAATCTTGAAAGAAGTTCTATTATGGGTAAAATGTTATCTACAGCATTGCATGCTGCAGAGAAGTCATTTGTGAAAGGCAGAGTCAGCAAACTTCATTGTTGTCTTATTATAAGAAATGTCCATGGCCAGCCCAGCTTTCAGCAACCACCACCCTGATCAGTGAGCAGCCATCAACATCGACGCAAGGCCCTACACCAGCAAAGAGATAACTTGCTGAAGACTCAGATGATGATTAGCAGTTTTTGACAATGAAGTATGTTTAAATTAAGGTATGTAAATTGTTTTTAGATATAATTCTATTGCACACTTAATAGACTACAGTATAGTGTAAATATAACTTTTACATGCACTGGGAAACCAAAACAAAAATTGTGTGAGTTGCTTTATTTTGGTATTTACTTTATTGCAGTGGTCTGGAACCGAACCCACAATATTTCTGAGGTACGACTGTACTAGATTGGTTTCTCCCTAAACTACAGACATTCACTTTGGATCAGATGGAAGTAGAACACTTTGATTCATTAATCTCATGAGAAGTAGCCAGGACATGGAAGCAACCTAAGTGCCCATCAACAGATGAATGAATAAAGAAGATGTGGCACATATATACAATGGAATATTACTCAGCCATAAAAAGAAACGAAATTGAGTTATTTGTAGTGAGGTGGATGGACCTAGAGTCTGTCATACGGAGTGAAGTAAGTCAGAAAGAGAAAAACAAATACCGTATGCTAACACATATATATGGGATCTAAGAAAAAAAAAAAAAGGTCATGAAGAAACTAGCGGTAAGATGGGAATAAAGACACAGACCTACTAGAGAATGAACTTGGGGATATGAGGATATCCCCAAGGATATGGGGAGGGGGAAGGGTAAGCTGTGACAAAGTGAGAGAGTGTCATGGACATATATACACTAACAAACGTAATATAGATAGCGAGTGGGAAGCAGCTGCATAGCACAGGGAGATCAGCTCGGTGGTTTGTGACCACCTAGAGGGGTGGGATAGGGAGGGTGGGAGGGAGGGAGACGCAAGAGGGAGGAGATACGGGAACATATGTATATGCATAACTGATTTACTTTGTTATAAAGCAGAAACTAACACACCATTGTAAAGCAATTATACTCCAATAAAGATGTTAAAAAAAGTTACTTTTAATTTCTATAAAATATATTAATTCTAGTCAGTTTCTTTACTCTTTCTCCAGTGCCAATTATGCCCGTCCATGCCTCATTCAATCTCTCTTCCTTGCTAGTCACCCCTGGTATGTGGTACAACCAAAGATAAATCGTTATCACAAGTGATACTATCATCTGAAACTCTCTCTTAAGCCCTAAAATATCCTGGGTTCCTTATCATCAAAACCTTTGGCTAGGTCACCTATGTGGTAGAGCTAAGCCAACAGAGTTCACCTTATATGTCCTCAAACTTACAAAACATATAACCAAATTTACAGCATCACTAACCCATCTATCACATAAGTGAAGGTGATTTTGTGTCTTATATGTTCCCACATTTCTAATTCACAAAATGACAACTCTAGTGTGTCATTGAAGAGAAGGATATAATCAAGAAGAATTAGATTTTGGAAACTACACCACCTATTGCCACATCCACATACCCTAGGACATCGGTATGCTATTCACAAGTTTATTTCAGAGGCTCAGAGTTAACAGATTTCAATTCCAGTTCCGCTATGTAATGTAATCTTGGCCAAGTTACTTAACTTTTCTGAACCAATAATCTTTTCTCCAAAAAGAGACTTGTTATATCTACCTCAAAGTGTTGTAAAGATTAAATAGGATAATGTATACAATGTTACAAGTATAGTTTGCCTTATTAATAAATACTAGTTTTCATAGCATTCAACCCAATAACATTCTAGAACCAGAAGCTCTGGCTGGCCCTGGAATGACAGATGCAGCCAGGCTAACTGGCGGGATGCAGAAAGTCAGCCTCCATGAGATCTGTTTCATACTTGGAAGAGGTAGCATCATCTCTCTTGGTCTGAAAAGCTGCTGATTATCACAACCTCCCTTCCCTTTACCCTATACTCTGTCTTGAGACATGTTGGCATAACTTCAGAGCTGAGGTTTGAGGGACCTCAGCTCTGTAGTTATGGTTGCCTATCAGATAATTAAAGGTGATAAAAATTAGGACAACAAAAAGATCCTAAAACAGTAAGCCAAAATGATGATACATTAAAATGGTAGAAGTATAAATGCTTTATTTAATTTTTCTGTTTTCCAAACTTTCTTCATGTGATTCTATTACTTTCAGGATGAAAAATGTATTTTATTTACACTTGAAATAACCATGAAAAAAAAAACAGTAGTTTTAAAGATTGGTTATTACAATAGCATTTAAATTAGAAAAAAACTATAAAAAGCCTAAATGCCCATCTAAAGAAATGGATAAAATATGTGTTGGTAGCGTCATCAAATAAATTATTATGCAAATTTTTGAAAGTGACAATATGGATTTATATTCATGTAATTAGATGAAATTCTTAAAAATAGATTATGTATCAGTGTGATACAATAAAAAAAAGGTACATGATGTAAATGGGAAGACATAAAAAAGTTTGTAATATGTATGATTAAATCAAATAATGCTATTAACAATTGGAAAATTTTAAAAAATGGTGAACTTTGGCCTCATGTCTGCCTTAATCCTCCCTTCTTTTTGGTACCGGTGAACACAACATGGCTGCTGCCTCACCTCCCACCTGTTTTTACAATCCACCTTGTCTTAATGACCATGCTTTCAGCTCACCCCCAATCCAGACTGCTTCAGCACCTGGTCTCTGACCCCGGATGCTCTAGCAGAACATTGCCTACCTATATTTCTGCTTCTACCTGCCTGAAGGTATCCCAGACTTACCTGCCTTCCTGACTCAGTCCCAGGCATGTCCTGCTGGAGGAGTGCTGGCCAGAGCCTTCCCCCTAGGCACACTCAGCACACCTGGTAGCATGCGCTCTGCTTTTAAAGATTTTACTATTATTATTGCCACTTTTTAGTTACATGGTGCAAATTCATCGATTCAGTTTCTTAATTATTTAGATGAAATATATCTCTGTTATAACATTATACCAAATTTGTTTTTCTAAAGTATTCTTTGTTATGCCTTAGTTTCTCAAGAAATAATATTATAATCAGATTAATCTGTTCCTTCCTTTTTATAAAAAGTGTCTTTTTCTTGTAGTGTTTGCAGAAGATATATTTATGGCATTAGAACTACTCTGTTTCTTTATTTCAAATTAAATGATATTCCTGAGACTGAATAAATCTTCATTAATAAGCACTACTGATATTAAAATACAAATGGACATATAATAAAATACGTATTTTATAAAGTTGACAATGACTCTGGTTTCTCTTACTCTGTAACTCTGTAAAGAACTTAGTTTTGTTATCAATGTCCCCTAGTTGACTTTGCAATGACAGAGCACACCCGGGCCCTTATTGCTACTCTTGAATCTGCTGGGATAAGCAAATTAAAGCTGCCCTTGAAGGACTTCCTGAGCATCCCTGATTTTGGGGTGCACTCCACTTCTTCTCTATGAACCTGCCTATAAGGGTGAGAGGCTTTAACTCTGCAACACCCTGTATGGCAAGGGAGCCATCCTTTTCTTCTCTATGAAGTCTTAGTCAATGCAAAACTGCATTAAAACTTGCTTGTGCTTTATCAATATTCTTTTGTCTCAGTAAAGTTTCATTTACCTGGAGGGGAAAAGAAAAAGTGTCTGTCTCCAATTATGAAACTGACCCCTCATTTGGCATACAAAGACTGAAGTCTATATTTCAAAAATTGGGAAATTTGATGCTAATTTGTTGTATGAGGAGGAAAATATGACAGATACAGTCCTGAATGTTTTATATAATTTGTTTTACTAAAATTCCACAATAAGCCTGTGGGGAAAGCATTATTATACCCATTTCACAAATAATATCATATGGTAGGTGAGAAGGAAAGATGGAATGTGAACTCCAGGCTGTTGACTCAAGAATTTATACCCTTTCCAACCACTATTACATAAACGAATTTGCTTTCAAATTTACTTCATATTTTGACCACCTATTCCGAGAGACTGAACTCCTTTCCTTTATTCGAATTTGACTCATCAAATCAGTCAGCTAACTTCAGGTACTCGGTGGATGCTATCATAGGTTAATTGAGGACCAGACTCCATTGGTAAACATATCACCTGATCATCTCCACTATCACCATAATGAGAATGACCACTCTTTGAGCACCTACTGTGTGATAACATTTTATCATGAAATTAGCATACACTGTTTTATTTAATCCTCAAAGTAATCCCCAAATCGGGAATTGTAAACCACAGATTACTACTTGTATCAGTCAGGGTTCTCCAGAAAAACAGAGCCAATAGGATAAAGAGAGAGAAAGAGAGAGAGAGAGAGAGAGAGAGAGAGAGAGAGAGAAATTATATGGAATTAGCTCACGGCAATGTGGGAGTTAGCAAATCCATAGGGCAAACAGGCAAGCTAGAAACTAATGTGTGATTTTTATATAACAGTCCTGAGGCAGAATTCCTGCTACAGGAAACCTCAGTTTTTTACACTTAAGGCCTTCAACTAGTTGGATGAGGCCCAGGCCCACCACCCACATTATCAAGGGTAATTTCCTTTACTTAAAATCAAGTGATTTACAGAAAAAAAAATGTCATATAAATTTGTTTAAAATTAAACTCAGTGGGCTTCCCTGGTGGTGCAGTGGTTGAGAATCCACCTGCCAATGCAGGGGACACGGGTTCGTGCCCCGGTCCGGGAAGATCCCACATGCCGCGGAGCAGCTGGCCCCGTGAGCCATGGCCGCTGAGCCTGTGCGTCCGGAGCCTGTGCTCCGCAACGGGAGAGGCCACAACAGTGAGAGGCCCGCGTACCGCAAAAAACAAAAACAAACAAACAAAAAAAACTCAGACTTAAACAATAAATAAATAAATAATCAACTGATTGTAGAAGTTAATCACATGTACAAAGTGCCCTCAGAACAACATCTAGACTAATGGTTGGCCAAACACCTGGATACCATAGCCTAACCAAGCTGACACATATAATTAACCATCACACTACCCTTTCTAAGATAATGCCCCACTTTTCTTAATAACATGCTATAAGTGAGGCCACACTCACCCGTTTAATTCTCATGTAGGCCAGTTAGCTTTAGCATCCTACCACCTTTACCCTACTTAAATTACCATCCCTCAAATTCTGTCTCACATCTAAATGTCACCTCTAAAATCTGTTTCTATCAATCACCGCCTGCTTTTGGTCACACGATTAACTGATTGCTCTAGCACTAGCAAGTTAACAATAGGCAAAGGGTTCATAGCTTTAATTAGTGTACCAAAACCAACTCCCTAAACCAAGTCTAGATCTCCTGTAAGCCAGATAATCCAAGCAAGCCAAAATCTATTACTTCTACAGGGTTTCCTGAAAGCCACTTGATGTTTCAACAGCAAAACATCATTTGCCCTTAGCAAAATCTTTCATCTATAGTGTTCTGTTCAATCAGCAAAATGTAAGAGGCATCATTATTTCTCAGGAAACAGAAATCAGTAGGTTAAGTGACTTGCCTAAGTCCAAAGTGCTAGTGTGTGAGATATGGGAGATCTAGAACCCTAATCCATTTACTCAGCATATATCACTTGAATGCCTATTATATTTCAGGCTCTGGGATCCAGCAACAGATAAAACATACAGACCACCTGCCCTCGCAGAGTTTAAATTCTAGAAAGCATAGTTAGCAAACAAATAAATAGATAATACTGGGGTGTCAGATAATAATAAGTGTTTATGAAGAAAAATAAAGCAGGTAGCAATTAGGATATATGATTTGGGGGTGAGAATTGCAATACAAAATAAGGTAGTCAGGAAGACCTCACTGAGAAGGTGGCATTTGATCAGAGCCCAAAAGACATGAGTGAGCAAGCTCAGTGGAAATATCGAGAAAGAGGGTGTCTGTCATACAGAGGAAAGGTCCTGGCATAGAAGCTGCCTAGTGTGTTTGAGAACCACAGTGGAAGCATTACAGAATGGTGCCAACTTAATTTATGCTAATCTGTCATTACCATCTTTAGATGTCTTTGCCATAGAATTCTGTTTGGCATAGCTACATGGAGAGTCAAATATGCTTTACAAAATGAAAGTTATGAAATCTACAATTATTATTTTATCTATTATATTTATACTTACTTGTCATGATATGAATTTATCCTTCACTCATTAACGGTACTACAAATTAACTGAAGTGACTGGCAACTAAGTACACGAAGCATTGATTTGGCTTCTTAGCAAAGGGAAAGATTGATTGTGGTCTCTCTAAATTCCTCTCCTTTTAGGGACTAATTTAAGCTTGTAGGACTTTGTTTAAGATGTACTAAGACTTTCAGAAAATCATTGTTTAAAAACCCCTTAAGAGAAATTACTTTTTATAATGCAAAACAAAATTGAAGAAAAATTTGCATATTAAAATTACAGTATCTGACTATATCTACATTACTAGGGTTTCTTGTTTTGTAGACAGGTTTTCAAGACACATTAATCAACATTAACTGTGTTGAAAGAGGGTCATTTATATCATCTTATGAGTCTTATATGATGAGGATTTTTCTAAAATCTGTATCTATTTAATGGTATTTGAGCAATTTTAAAATGGTGATAGTAGAGAGTCCAGTCGAATCGCCTAGAGTCAAGTTGAGTGTAGGTAATATGTTTTACCAACAAAATCTGTGGTTATTACTTATAAGACATACCAATTACCAGGTAAATTCAGCACCTATAGTATCATGCTTACTGCTATCTAAGTCATATAAATATAGCAAATGAACGTTCAGGTCTACAGAGGTTTGCAGCACATTTCTCATGCTTTTCATTTTGCTAATATTTCCTTTAAATCACTTCCAAGAAAACGAGTAAGGTGTCTATCCTCTGTTTCTTCCTTTTCAGTTAAGCCAAACGTGCAAACACCACATATGGAAGAACAGGAATTCCACTGACAAAAAGGAAACCAACTCCATAAACAGAAGTATTCAAACAGAAACTTCTTAAACTGGGATTTTATTTTTTTTTAAATCTAAATTTTGTTAAAGTACCCCTTAAGGTTATTCACATATTTTCCAATAAAAACTACGACGGAGCTGCTGCAAGCACAATAACAATAAATAGCAGAAAGAAACTTCTAAGAATCCTATTGGTCCTGCAGCCTCCTGCCAGAGTCCCACACAATAGCAGATACTTAGGCTGAGAATGGCTCCACTGGAGCAACACTAATACATTTGACACAGCTTCCACCCCGTCATTATGCAGAGGAGCCTGTGCTTATCCCTTTGTAAACTGGAGACTCTTTTAACCAGGAATCCCAGGATGAAACAGAACCATTTTCCTCACGGCAAAACAAATCCTTCTCCAGTGAATTTTGTTATTGTTTATTGTTACACTGTTTTATCAGCACTAAACTGTATGAAAGCTTCAATTAGTTCTTGATGAATGATCCCATAAAAGCATGTAGTTTCATTTCCCCTGCCACCAGATATATCACTGAGTGTTATTAAATGAAATATAATTGGGATAAGATTCAGGAAACTTAGAGAAGCTGTAGTGCTCTCAGTTCAGCCTAAAATGGTTAGTCATCAGTGTAACTGAATCACACTCGACTCACTGTACATATAAATTCCCATCGCTTGATCCTGGGGAGAATGTAGAGGCACTAGATACAGTCTAATGCACAATCTCTGCCCTTCACTGAAGATAAAGGCCTATGGTGAGGTGCTGAGTTCAGTGCTGGGTCAAAGAGTTGTTATCTCCACAGAGGAGCAAAAGGAATCTGTATCAATCAGACTTCTGCATGATGGAATATACTCATGTTATATGTTCCATAGGACCTACTGCATTGTTCCAGCAATAGGTGGAAGCCATCAGTTTTCCTCTTTCTCCTTAGTAGAGAAACCCTAATTTTAAGCTAGGCATATTGATACATAGAGTAAAAGGCTAACTTCTCTGCCTCCTTTTTCGGGTTTTTTTTTTTGCGGTTCGCAGGCCTCTCACTGTTGCGGCCTCTCGCGTTGCGGACCACAGGCTCCAAACGCGCAGACTCAGCGGCCACGGCTCACGGGCCCAGCCGCTCCGCGGCATGTGGGATCCTCCCGGACCGGGGCACGAACCCGTGTCCCCTGAATCGGCAGGCGGACTCTCAACCACTGCGCCACCAGGGAAGCCCTCTGCCTCCTTTTTATGTGACCATGTTGCAGCCAAGAAAATGTAGAATTGGGGTATGAGACTTCTGAGAAATCTCATTAAAGGGAGCCGACTCAGCTGGGGGCAGACTTTATAAAAAATCTTTCTACCTTTCTTCCCTCTTTTGGCCTTTAATGCAGAAGTGAAAACTGGAGCTTCAGCAACTATATTGGATCAGGATGTGACCTTAAGATGAAAATCATGTAGGAGAATATTAGTACAGGAAAATAGAAGCCTGCATGCCTGAAGACACCTGGAGCTACCATCTAAGCCTTGAACTGCTAGCTTAGGTCTTAATTAATGTATGATACACTACTCTTTTGATTGAAACCCTATTATAGGCAACAGAACCTAACTATAACTGAGAGAGCTGTGGATACTTAACATATTTTTAAATAACTAAACAACACCACTACCTGTTGGTCACTCTGTGAGGCATTTTAATGCATTGTGACATTTCATCTTTAAAACAAACCTATAAATTAGGTACTGATGTTATCTCCATTTTACAGATGAGAAAACTAAATCACAAAGCCATCCAGCACATAGTCTAGTTGGTGGTGAGGGGTTAAGGGAGAGGAGAGGGACTGCAATTCATGCACTCAATGTTTCTTTCTTTAATGCAATGAGTAAGTACCGTTGTACTTACATCCTGTGTTAGAGACTGTTCTACGTGCTTGGGAAAAAGAAATGAACAAAACAAGGATTCCTGTCCTCATGGATCAAATATTCTAAGACAGTCTCAAGAGTTCTTAACTGTAATCTTGAACAGAGGTTTACAAAGTATGGTCGGCAAACCCCTTGAGAATCCAAGATCTAGTGGATATACAAGATCAAAACAGTTGTCATAATAATACTAAGACTTTACTTGATTTTTTTACTGTGTTCACAATTACACTGATGGTACAAAAGCAATGGTGGATAAAACCGCTGGCAGTTTGCACCAAACCACTAGTAGTCATAGTATTTCTCACCACCACAGATCCACAGTTAATAACTAAATTAATTAAATAATTTCCCTTAAGAATGTCCTCGGTGAGAGAGTAAAATGTGTAATTTCACTAAATCTTGAAACTTCAGTACACATCATTTTAATATTCCATGTGATGAAATGGGAAGCATACAAAATACACTTCTGCTGTATACTGAAGTATGATGGTGATCTGGAGGAAAAGCACTTGTGCAATTGAATCACAAGCTGAACTAGCCAGTCTTTCATGAAATATCATTTTACTTGAAAGAATTAATAACAAACTATGGTTATTCAGACATGAATATTTGGCAGATATTTTATCAAAAATGATTGAAGTAAATCTGTCAGAAGAAACCAGCAGAATTTGCTACCAGTGATAAAATTTGAGCCTCACAATACTGAAGATTTTTCTGAGGAAACTGGTGGTGATATTGACAAATGTGATGTTTTGATATTTGGAAGATATGCATAATTCTGTGAACTAATATTTTCTGAATGACCAATGTATGTGTTACATACATGCATGGGTAAAATTATGCACCTGTAAAAGACCCATTCAGAGTGCATAATAAACTAGCAGATTTTAATGTAACAAAGTATCAAAAGTATATTGATATGATTTCAGATTTCACACACTAATCTTCAAAAGAACCATTTACTGAGTTTTGGTGTAGTATCAAAGAATACGTACAATTTTATGTGATGACAACTAGATATCTGCATGAGGCCATATTTTCTTCACGTACTTCAATCATAAGAATGAATTGCAGCAGATGAAGATACAGATATAAGAAATGACTACTGTCTATTAACTTAGACATTAAAGAGATTTGCAAATGTATAAAATAATGTCATTCTTCTCCCTTAGTTCTTTTTGTTTGGGAGTTATTTTTCATAAAAATGTTGTTTATGTTAGCATGTCATGGGTTTAGTATTGTTATTTTAAATGAATTGTTTTAAAATATTTAAAGTTTTTTCCTGGTTTTAATTTTTAATAGTAAATAGAGACAGATATAGCCCAAGATCTTATTTTAATGGTGAGCAATTTAATTTCAAACAGAAAACCGGGATTATTCAGACAGTTTATTTTATTTCTATGGGACTCATAGCATCTCACATGTGCTTCCCTCAAATTTTCCATTAAGACAGAACGACTCAATAGCAGAAGAAGTTTTTTGGTGTAAATTTTGTGACCTGACTAGGATCACAAAAAGATGCCAGATTCCTCTTATGTGGAATGAGAAAATTACAGTTCAAAAGCATGTGACTTTTGACATTGCAATTAAGCCAACACAGGGGAGCCTGCAGAATAGACAGAAATGTCTGTGGTTAATTATTCTAAATGTTGCAACTGTTGTTTTCTCTAAATTCCTAAGAATCAGAATGCTTGCTACAACCTTTTAAAAACTGAATAAAGGAGGATAACCTTATGATTTCTGATTCTATCACTTTCTTCAACACAAAACATATTTTCTACAAGCAAACCAAGGCCTCCACTTAGCAACTGAGTTAGATATAGCATCATATACTATTCAAGCATCTCCTTAAAATCAAGATGATGTCAGTCATCTAAACTTCAATTTTTATATATTTAATATACAGATACTAAGATTTGTTCCTTAGGGTTGTTGTGAGATTGAAAAGAGATAACAAGCTTGAAACCACCCAAAACTCCCCAAAAATCATGTGCTTAAATACTCTGGATTTCATTTGATACTTTCATTTTTTTTGCCCCTATTAGTTCCTCTAACAATAAAATAGCTCTCATCCACTATTGTGGCCATAAAAACATGCTTTTGAGATCTCTCACAACTGCGACTAAGGCTAATTGACCTTTGGCCTTGGCGCCCATCTCAGGCTCAGGGTTTGCAGTGAAGCTGCACTTCCCACAGGCTGCTCCCACTCAATGGCTGACAAGGCAACAATACTAAGACGGCCTGTTCCTGGGAAAATCACAATTCTCAGTATTCTAACCAGAAGTGTTGAGAGTTCAAAAAATCAAGTTGCACAAAATTATAGAGCTAAAGAACTGAGAATGTTTAACTGAATTTGTTACTAGGTAGAAGGCTATCTTGAAATATGGAACTACAAAGATTTGTGAAATGGCTTTGGTTGATTATGAGTAAGATACAGAAAGTAAAACGTGATATCAGTTAACCCAAAACCTTTGTAATCACAATCTCAATTCAGAAAATCAAATCCATTCTATTTTTTGTATGGTATCTTCTAACCATATGTACATTTTAATTGGTAATATAAATCGTTAACATGTATTATACTGAGTTCTATTCTATCATATATTCAAGTCTTACAGACAGACACACACACACATATTTTAGTCCTCGTTCAAATACAGAATGGAGTCACCACCTTGGGAAAACAAGTAATTGAGGGAGAGAAAAGAGGATTAAACTAACCCACTTCCTGCTCCTGATCCCCATAATCTTAAATTTAATATATTCTGAATCAGCTTTTCATATCTTTTTAGAAATAGAATACTAGAAACAGAATTCAAATTATATTTTCTGTTATAAACATACTTAGACTATATGTATAATAATAAAAAGTAAACATATAAGTAATAAATAATAAAACAGTAAATGATAAAAAGCAAAAATTACTTTAAACATTTTCTATACTCTGCCCTAACATCTAAGCATTTCAGTAGTTTTTCTAAGACATTAAATTTATTTGTAATCATAATACCAGTTTATATCCAAAACTCTCATAACCCAATCAAATTTCAAATTTAGACAAAAAAAATATTCTTCAGTTACATATAAACTTCTGGAGTGGAAAACAGTGGCAATTATATAATTGGCAATGTTGATGACCATGGAGATTACAGCTTAGCACTCATTACTTTTCACAGTTTCCCTAATATTAACTCAGTCTCACAACAGCTCTATCAGGTAAGGGAAGTAGATAAACCTTTTTTCCTAAAGAGAAAAGCATAGCAGTTCAGGTGATTTATTTGTTATCAAATAAATTGTTCTGATTTGTAGCCTCCTCCTCTAGATCACAAATAACATGCAGTGTGGGAAAACTGCCCTTACACAATTCAAATCCACAGGGTCTGTTCACCATTCATTTATTATTTTACCAGATACTTGTATTAGAGTTAAAGGAATATAGACACTAAGCTTCTGAGACCAATCTTATTTTCTTGATAACTAGACCTTACCATATTTTACTTATCAGTTAAAATGGTTCAAGTCAAATGGGAACATTTTAAAGGTAAATTGCATGTAAATATGTCAATTATTCCCAGCTTGGTCTATAGATTCAGTGCAGTCTCATCCCAGCAAGTTATTTTGTGAATATCAACAAACTGATCTTAAATTGTATATGGAAAAGCAAAAGACCCAGAAAAGCCAACACAATATTGAAGGTGGAGGACTGAGAGTCCAGAGTTCAAGATTTACAATAAAGCTACATTAATCAAGACACTGTGGTGTTGGCAAAAGGACAGACAAATAGATCAGTGGAATAGATTAGAAAGCCAAGAAATAGATCCACATAAACACAGTCAACTAAACTTTGACAAAGAAACAAAGATAATTCAATGGTGTAAAGATAATTTTTTCATTAAATGAGGCTGGAATAATTAGACATCTATATGCAAAAAAAAATCTGGACACAGAACTTAACATTATTCAAAAATATTTACTCATACAGAGTGAAGTAAGTCAGAAAAACAAATACCGTATGTTAACACATACATATGGAATCTAAAAAAAAAAAAAAAAAAAAAAAAGAAAATAAAATGGTCAGAAGAACCTAGGGGCAAGACGGGAATAAAGATGCAGACCTGGAGGGGAAGAGAGAAGATGGCGGAGTAAGAGTAAGACGCTAGGACGCGAAGATCACCTTCCTCTCCACAGATACATCAGAAATACATCTACACCTGGAACTGCTCCTATAGAACACCCACAGATCGCTGGCAGAAGACCTCAGACCTCCCAAAAGGCAAGAAACTCCCCACGTACCTGGGTAGGGCAAAAGAAAAAAGAAAAACTACAGACAAAAGAATAGGGACGGGACCTGCACCAGTGGGAGGGAGCTCTGAAGGAGGAAAGGTTTCCACACACTAGGAGGCCCCTTCATGGGCAGAGACTGCGGGTGGCAGAGGGGGAAGCTTCAAAGCCACGGAAAAGAGCACAGCAACAGGGGTGCGGAGGGCAAAGCGGAGAGATTCCCGCACTGAGGATCGGTGCCGACCAGCACTCACCAGCCCGAGAGGCTTGTCTGCTCACCCGCCGGGGCAGGCGGTGGCTGGGAGCTGAGGCTCGGGCTTCGGTCGGAAGCCGGGAGAGGTCTGGGGTTGGCTGCGTGAACACAGCCTGAAGGGGTTAGTGCGCCAAGACTAGCCGGGAGGGAGTCCGGGAAAAGTCTGGAGCTGCCAAAGAGACGAGACTTTTTCTTCCCTCTGTTTCCTGGTGCGCGAGGAGAGGGCATTAAGTGCGCCACTTAAAGGAGCTCCAGAAACAGCCACGAGCCGCGGCTACCAGCGCGGACCCCAGAGACGGGCATGAGATGCTAAGGCCGCTGCTGCAGCCACCAAGAAGCCTGTATGCAAGCACAGGTCACTATCCACACCTCCCCTCCCGGGAGCCTGTGCAGCCCGCCACTGCCAGGGTCCCGTGATCCAGGGACAACTTACCCGGGAGAACACATGGCGCGCCTCAGGCTGGTGCAACGTCATGCTGGCCTCTGCCGCCGCAGGCTCGCCCCGCACTCCGTGACCCTCCCTCCCCCTGGCCTGAGTGAGCCAGAGCCCCCGAATCAGCTGCTCCTTTAACTCCGTCCTGTCTGAGCAAAGAGCAGACGCCCTCAGGCGACCTACATGCAAAGGCGGGGCCATATCCAAAGCTGAATCCCAGGAGCTGTGTGAACAAAGAAGAGAAAGGGAAATCTCTCCCAGCAGCCTCAGAAGCAGCGGATTAAAGCTCCACAATCAACTTGATGTACCCTGCATCTGTGGAATACCTGAATAGACAACGAATCATACCAAATTGAGGAGGTGGACTTTGGGAGCAAGATAGATTATTTTTTTCCCCTTTTTCTGTGAGTGTGTATGTGTATGCTTCTGTGTGAGATATTGTCTGTATAGCTTTGCTTTCACCATTTGTCCTAGGGTTCTGACCGTCCCTTTTTTTTAAATTTTCTTTACTTTAAAAAATTTTTTTTCTTAATAATTATTTTTTATTTTAATAACTTTATTTTATTTTATCCTAATTTATTTTATCCTCTTTCTTTCTTTCTTTTCTTATTTCTCTCTCTCTCTCTTTCTTTCTTTCTTTCTATTTTTTCTCCCTTTTATTCTGAGCCGTGTGGATTAAAGGCTCTTGGTGCTCAAGCCAGGCGTCAGGGCTGTGCCTCCGAGGTAGGAGAACCAACTTCAGGACACTGGTCCACAAGAGGCCTCCCAACTCCACATAATATCAAACGGCGAAAATCTCCCAGAGATCTCCATCTCAACACCAAGACCCAGCTTCACTCAAGGACCAGCAACGAACAGTGCTGGACAACCTATGCCAACTAGCAAGACAGGAACACAGCCCCATCCATTACACCAAAAACAACGGGAACTACGAACCTGCAGCCTGCAAAAAGGAGACCCCAAACACAGTAAGATATGGAAAATGGAAAGACAGAAAAACACAAAGCAGATGAAGAAGCAAGGTAAAAACCCACCAGACCTAACAAATGAAGAGGAAATAGGCAGTCTACCTGAGAAAGAATTCAGAATAATGATAGTAAAGATGATCCAAAATCTTGGAAATAGAATAGACAAAATGCAAGAAACATTTAACAAGGACCTAGAAGAACTAAAGAGGAAGCAAGCAACGATGAACAACACAATAAATGAAATTAAAAATACTCTACATAGGATCAATAGCAGAATAACTGAGGCAGAAGAACGGATAAGTGACCTGGAAGATAAAATAGTGGAAATAACTACTG